>NW_028318376.1:4915525-5222745 GCF_062004578.1 Staurois parvus | reverse complement strand
ATCCCAGAAAAAATCTGAGATGTCTAACCAGGATTGCCACCAGGGGTGTATTTACCACAAGGTAAACAAGGCATTTGCCTAGGGTGGCATTTTTCAGGGGGGGCAGCACTGCCCCTCAGAAGAAGGGACAGAAGAAGGGACACACTCGGCATGGGGACCTGGTGGGTTCCGAGAGAGGCTGCGGGTTTCATGACGGTGTATGCACAGCCCGACTCTCATTCCCAGGGATGTTCGGAGCTGTGAAGGTGAGTGTCTTTCTCTCTCTCTTGAGGGGGGATGGAGGCTGGTGTATGGAGAGCATTCAAGCCAACTTAGCCTGAATATATTGAAGATGGTGGATAAACTGGAATTGAGTACATTTATTAGCAGTACTAATGAGGTCTTGAAAACAGACCTCCATTGTTTCCTCCTAATCCTCTTCAAGCAGCTCAGAGAACACCATTACCCACTTACGCAATCTGGAAGGGGTTGGCCCCGACTGATTGCAGCCATGAATAGAAAGTGGTGACCAACTTATTAATAACTGGATCTTGCAATAGTATTTCTAGGAATGATTCTGAGAGATTGAGAAAAAAAAGTCCAAAATTGTGCCCGTATAGCCTAAAATTTCTTAGCAGCAAAAATGTATAAAATTATTTATTGGCCACCTTACAACAGGTTTTTAGATCATAAAATGCTACAAAAATACCATTCAAAATGACATGCAAGAGGTGAGTAATGCCAAGATGGCCCCACCAACTTAAATCGGAGTTCCACCCAAAAGGGGAAGTTTCGCTTTAAAGATTGGTCCCCCGCTACCCATTAAGGATTGTCACCTTTGGGGAGCGGGGGGGGACGGGTACAAAAATTTGACAGGTACCCGCGCCCACTTCCGCTGCGATCGCCTAGGCGATCGGAAACGGAAGTTGTCCTCCTACCCTCCCTCCCTGAAGTCTTGTGGGATACGTGACAGGTCCCAGAAAACAATGGGGCCATTCAGGAATTGCAACGCTACTCGCGCATGCGCAGTGGGCACCCGGCTGGGAAGCTTCGAGCTGTCACAGTCAGGTGCCTACACTGAAGATGCCGGCGCCTGGAATACAGGATGGCTGGTGAAACGGGCTGCGGCGGGTGCAACGCGGAATAGTGGGACAGGTGAGTGGCTGTTTTTTTAAAAGTCAGCAACTACAGTTTTTGTAGCTGCTGACTTTTATTTTTTTACAGAGTGAGTGGAACTCCGCTTTAAGTTGGGGGTGACCCAGGAGCTTAGGAATATTAGGGTTGTGCCACAGAGTCTATGGGTATACCCCAGGAGTCGGGGATGGCACCTTACCCCCTTCTCATCCGGCCATCCAACTAGTATCCTTCGGAGTGTCTGGAGTAACATGAGGTAATAGACTTATGAAGTGTGTCTTGTAGGGAGAATACAAATCCATAAAGAGCATACAGAAAAATGGTGGAGGAGGTAGGAGAAGAGTCATGGAACCATGGAACCAATCATACACATACGTAAGTTGTGAAGAAATGAAATAGTTATGAAGGTTAAGACATGCCAGACTCCCAACTAGCTTGGGTGTTTGGAGCTAGGATTTAGCCACCCGTGGGTGCACCCCCTTAAGTCAATTTTCTAGTTTTTAGGGAGAAAAACTGGAAAGGGTCTAAAGAGATACAAACATTTTGGCAAATATATCATTTTGAAAATGTTCCAATGATCCTTCCACCTAAGTTAAGCAGTAAGGAAGCCCAGGTACAGAGTCTAACTTCCATATGTGTAACAACTGGTGTCACATTAAGAGACTCAAAAGCAGTGAGATCAGAATGTATTTGGATATCTAGATAGTGAAATTGTGCTGATATTTGCAATTTAGAAGTAGAGAAAAAAATCAGGTACCACAGAGCCTACTGCAAAAGCCAAAGATTTTTTCCCAACTAACCCGAATACCGGAAGCCCTCCCAAACTCCTCCACCACGTGCATCAGTGTAGAGAAGGACCTCACAGAGCCATCCAAATATACCAACGTGTCATCTGCGTACAAGGAGATTTGTCCTCCAGCAACCCAAGCTAGATCCCCATTACAGCCTCCAGCTGCCGATCCGCCAGAGCCAAGGGCTCAATAGCCAGTGCAGACAACAGAGGCGAAACGAGACAACCGTGCCTCAGTCCTCTGCATAAAGAAAAGGCTGGAGCTATGTCCTTATTTGTGTTGATATGAGCCCTAGCGTTGGCATGTAACAATTGTACTCATTGAACAAACCAGGAACCAAAACCCATCTGAGACATCCTATCCCATAAAAATAGCCACCTGATGGTGTCAAAGGCTTTTTGTACATCCAAAGACAGCACCAAATTGTTCTGTCACTCAGTAATTGCCCTATGGATGTGCAAATTCAGGCAGCGTATATTGTCTTAGGTGCTCTTTCCAGGCATGAACCCCAATTAGTCTGAGTGCACAAGTGTCAGAATCAATACTTTGCATCACTATTAAGTATAGAAATGGGATGATATGACCCACACTGTAACCTGTCTTTGTCAGGCTTAGGTATTAGTACTATTACAGCCTCAGAGTCAGGAAATAGTCTATTCTCAAATGCTGAGCTACAAAGGCCATGTAATTGTGTGGCCAGGTCTTCTGCATAAGTCTGATACCATTCAGAGAGTAACCCGTCTAGCCCTGGGGCAGGGGCGGACTGACAACTCATGGGACCCCCGGGCAATAGGGGATCATGAGGACCCTCTGTCCTTGCCCAAACTCAAAAAAGCTTATGAAAAAGGTACCAGGGGCATCTCATGGGGCCCCCTACTGAGCCCAGGCCCTCGGGTCAGTCCGCCCCTGCCCTGGGGTCTTATTAGAGGGTAAGGAGTGGATAGCTGCTGAAACTTCTTCCACTGTCAGTGGTTTTTCAAGGAGAAAGTGGTGGGAGTTACTAAGTGTGGGAAAAGTAAGGGAGGTAAAAAAAACTTGCAAAGGAATTCACAACGGGGGCCCCTACATACAGCAATTTGTAGAACTATGCAAAAGTCTGACTAATGATAATAAGATCGGAAGTGCTAATATATAACTACAGTATTTATGGAGTTTGTATGGGAAAGATAAGCCAATAATTTTCCATTCTTCCCACTATGTCTCCCACAACTTGGCAGACAAGTACAACTGATGTTTGCGTGTCAAGCCAGTCATATAAAGTTGCAACATTGTGAGCCGCAACAAAGGCACCATGTGACTCAGGCGAAGGGTAAGATATATTGGGAGCACTAAGGATAACACATCAGTGGACCCCATAATGTAATCCAGCCTGGAGAGATCATGATAGAATTTAGATTGGCAGGAATACAACCTAACCTTGGGAAGTTTCCATCACCAAAGGTCCACATAGCGGTAGGAATCAAACCATTGTTGAAACAATTTTGACTCAGAGAGGAGAGGCTTCAGCTGGTCCAAAGCTGGGTCCAGCACAGAGTTGAAGTCTCCCATAATAATAGTAACAAAACTAGGTAATGTAGATAAATAGACACTTAATTCAGTAAAGACTGCAGCCGTGACTGGGGGGGGGGCAGGGGATAATAATGGTATACCATGAACTATGCAAAGTATAAAAGTATAAGGACATATTTGCCTTAACGGTCAATAATCACCTTATCACAAGAAAATGGGAGACCTTTAAGGATCAATACAGATACCCCATGGGCATAATTAGAGCAGTTAAAATGACATCCATTTAAAACCCAGTGTTTCTTAAGTGCAAGTACTTTGGAGCCTTTTAAATTTGGAATTCAGTCCATGAACATTCCAGGACAAAATCATTACAGTGGACATTTGGCTAATGTAAAGTTATAAAAGATGGGGAGGGGCTATAGAGCCCAGGGGACCATCCACAGGCCGCAACATGGCTGCAGTACTGGAGAGGGGGAAGGAGTACAACATTCATCACCAGACATACAAAGCATTCATACCACACACAACCCAAAAAAGTTACAACAGGCAGGCAGTAAAACAGAATTCAAAACCCCTGCTCAGCTTCAAAAAAAGGGAATAGGCTTTATCTTGAAACTGATAACACTTGTGGGAAACATGACCTATAACCTCATAGCAGTCCAAAAACTTTGAACAGTGAAACAGGAATGCAAACCCTGTAACAGGAAATAAACCCTGTAGTAACAGTATACCAGGGGGGCAGAGATCCCCCTTACATGGTAAGCAATGAATGCCCAGCAGCATGAAGATAAACACACTGGATCTCAGGCATAACTTATCAGGTAACTGGAGAGCTGGCAGGAGATCTCTATGGCTGTGGCCGTGATTCAAACCAAGGCAGGACATTTTCAGGTGATTGGAAGACGTGTACTTGGCCTTGGTGTACCACTCACAGTGTACCAGAAAAAAGCATAGAGTATTGTACACCATTCTCCCAGAGCTTCTGAATATCATGTTGATATTTGGCTATGTGGTGGATATTTTACAAACCGCGGTGGAATAATTAGGGAAAAGGGACACCACAGCATTGCTGATGTGGAGACATCTTTTCAGGTGAGCAGCACAGGATAGAGTCTCTGTCCCTTTAGTTGAGAAGACGAATCACTATGGTGTGAGCGGGGCTGCCCTCAGGAAGAGGCCTTCCATGGACTTTATAAGCCCATTCGATCACATAGCAGGTAGATAGACAATGGCGGCCAAATTCATGCTCCAGCCAACTCTCCAGGAAGGCCACCATGTCTGACCCCTCCACCCTTTCAGACAGGCCCACCAGCCGCAAGTTTTTTCTGTGGAGGTGGTTTTCCAAACCATCCACCTTATCCTTCAGAGCTTGATTTTTGGCAGGAGAGTGTTAACCACATCCTCTACGTTCCTGATGCACCTTTCGGTTGCCGATTTCCACTCCCGGACCTTGTGCATATCCTGGTGCATAATGGTAAGATCAAGTTCCTCTAATTTCCCATCAAATCAGACTGGTTTACCATGATGGTAGCGAGGACATCCAACAGGGTGAGTTCTGTCCCATCTTCCGCACCATCCTCGCTGGGGGAGGTCTGAGAGAGCAGCATTAGTGGGTCCAAGGCAGCTGGTGAGGGTGGCAGGGAACTCTCCAGTGCTTCCCTGAATAGCTCCAGAGTGGAAGCTGGAGAAAAGCATGGTGCGTGGGGGAAGTGTCCAGTTTGGCAGGAATGGGTGACGCTCATCTTGGTCAAAGGCTGCTTGCGATGTCTTTTCATCCACCAAGGGACATGGCAGTGTTCTCTAGTGGGCCAGGAACAAATCAGGTCAGATCAGGATAGAGCAGGATTGTCAGAGGATAGCCCGTAACTACTAGAAGGAGTGTCCGCTAATGTGCTGCACTAGGCTAGTGTGGGCAGTTTTTAATAGGAAACCAGAGGGACTGGCAGGACACCAGGGATTTCACACAAAGGAAGCAATACAAAAAGAACAGGATACTTTTCATACAAGTACATGGTACAGCAATAACATATCAGGAATATGAAATGTTGGGTTTATATACTCTTTAAAGCTGGACTTCAGGCATATAAAAAAGACATATATTAATGCTGCTCCAGATCCAATAATACATTCAAGAAATGCAAATATAGGCAATAGACTTGGTATCAGCCTCTTGTTTTCCCCTTTACAGCGTAGCTCAGAGTTGGAGAAGGAGAAGCAGTACAGAGAGTTAGTTAGTTGTACTCATGTCATGTACTAATAAGGGACATGATGACAAGAGGAGAGATTAGAGTGACAGAAAGGTGAACTCCTCAGTTTGCTGCTTCTTCTTTCATTGCCCAGAATCAGACTGGGGAAGAGAAAAAACCTTTATGTATTTAATTTAAAAAAATTGTAAGTGTTACTTAATTGCAGCAAAATCATGGATCATGGGGCCCCTGTGTCCTTGCCCAAACTCAAAAAAGCCTATGAAAAAGGTACCAGGAGCATCTCATGGGGCCCCTTACTGACCCTGGGCCCTCGGGCAGTGCCTGAGTTTTCAAATGGTCAGTCCGCCCCTGGTTGTGAGTAGTGGCAAAGCTGTGAACTATCAAAACTAGATGAACAGAAACATATCCTTTGGTAGATAAAACACCTCCCAAATGTATTACTGATATTTATATAGTGCCAAAAATGTATTCAGTGCTTTACATATATTGTACATTCATATCAGTCTCTGCTCTCAACTTGCTTACAGTCTAAGGTCCCTACCCCACATGCATACATACACATAGCCAATTAACATGCCAGCATGTTTTGAAGAGTGGGAGGAAATCTATGCAAGCAAGGGGAGAGCATGCAAACTCCATGATAGGGATTTGTCATGGTAGGTATTTAAACTCAGTAATAACCACTAAGCCATTGTGCTGTTTGCATTTCATTTGTATATTTAGCTGTGTAACTGGCTTTCTGCTTTCAAAGGACTCTACCAAACAACAAATCAATGGTAAGAACAGGCTCATAGAAAGCAACATTTCTATAAATCATGTGCTCCATACTGGTTCCAGGGCAGTGACTAAGTGAATAAGTTTGCTTCATCTCTTCGAAACTAGTATGTGGTGTGTAAATTGGAGTTTATTTTGGAGTGCTTTGCTATATGACAGATTTCCCTTTAAATTTGTGCACTAATAAAAAAGGAAAAATCTAACACCTTTTCCACACCAAGGGAAAAGTACTTTGGAAAGCATTCCTCAGATCCATCAGTATCTCTCAGTCGATAACACTGTAAGCCACTAATCAATAATCCAGCAAACAAGTACTTATGAAATGAAGTGCTCTTACCATTTCTCAAGAAGATGAATTCTTAACAGATATTTCTTCTGAAGTGGAAAACACTTTATAGCAGATCTACAAAGATAACAGACAAGGCACTTTTAATTAAAGCGTACAACCAGTGCATTTTAATGTCAGTAGGTGTGTTTACTGCCTGTCCTGCTATTTCAGTGTAGCATTTATTTTTTAGGATGATTAGATTGTATAAAAACTAAAGTGACAAAAATTGGTATGTACACAGAACTGGCAGAAAAATGCACAGTCCATTGCAATAAATGTTGCTGCTCCAAAGCTAAATGATTCAACAAATACAGTACCATAAGCCCATTTGGACAAGAGAAATAGGAACCTTATAACTACCGGATTTAGAGCCAAAAAACTGACTAAAATGAATCCTAAAACATGCCCTTACAGAAAACAGAAATACAGAGTGTACAGATCAAAAAGTAACAAAATATTGATCATTGATGTGGTAAATACTAAAAAAGTGATAATTTGTCAACTAATCACAATAAAATAAATCATCAACAAATGAAAATACAGATAAAAAAAACTTGTCAATACAGAATTTATCAGCATGCATCAGGATGTCTCTGTAGTTTGCACCAATGTTATTTTGCTAAATTGTTAGAGCAAATCTACAGGAAAGGCAAAACAGACTTTGAGATATTAGCTCTTGTTAAATGATAAGGGAATCATCTCACCTGGTATTAGAATTGAGCAAACAGGGCCTGTGGAGTAAAGCTGGCTATACACTGATAGTATAGCCTGAAAGCTGAAAAATGCTGGCTGTATTAAAAAACCAAACTAAAAGATTCCTCCATCCACAGTGCACAGTCTGTATTGAAAGATCCCCCTCTGTGCCTATTGTATTTTGACAGCCTCCCAGCTATCAAAATACCCACTGTATGGCTGCATCTGATCAGATGCAGCTTCTTTTTGGCCTACAATTTCCTATCCTGTTCCTTTGACATTTTATTTGAAGGATGTCCAGTGGGAGCCAGACTCAGGAACTGAATACAATTCATACAGTGTATGGCCAGCTTAGGTCAAGAGTAGATACTCTGGCATTTTAAATGGTTAATAGCATTTTTAATTAATTGTTAATGTCCATTTTTGGTTAATAAGAGGAAGGTGAGAAAAAGCTTAAAAAGAGCTAAAACAAAACCAGCTATGATTATTGGGAATATTTAGGAAAATGTATTGAAGCTGGGTCTCTAAAGATAGTAAATTATTTATTATTAAAATATGTTTGGGTGATGTACCTAAGGACAGCTATATTTATTTGAACATTGCAGTTGGTTTAAGGAAATGTATGTAATGTTGTACTTAATTATTCTGAGGACTAGATAAATACTCTACTGCTCTATACAGCTCCATACGCACATTCAGTCAGAGATAGAAAAGTGTGAAAAGAAACAGTTATTACCTTCTTATTGCTTTATTACATTTTTATTTATAGGATAAACCTATAGTAAAAAAAATGTTAAAAACATTTCAAACTAAATACAATGGTAACAAAACCTTTTATGTCTGCTCAATACTTTAGATTATTATCAAATGATAGGCCTCCCATCTATGGTAGGAGGGAGATGTATCCAATGTGTATAATTTCATGACCAGCCTAGTACAGGTTGAAATAACTCTGGGGTCCAAAGAATTCGAGAGGTGTATTTTTTGTTGTTTCACACCCCTAGGCCAGGAACCAACATCAGACCAATACTAGTTAAGTATTTAATTGTTTGTAATTCTATTCCTTTTAATGATTGGCTTGTTTATATCTTTATATTTTCATCTCTAATGTTGTTAAAAGCCCAAAGACTGTGTTTCCTAGTCATATGAATACATGTGTATGCATACAAAATGTTGGATAGAATACGGAAGGGTTGGAGCAGTTATCTGATTTGCTATGCTGTCTGGGTTCCTGCTGGAGAGAATTACTCTCACTATTGGTCCTGGTAACACTAGGATACTATTGCCTCCAGTGCACAAAATGGTTAGAAATCCAATATTGTTTAATCATTATGGAAGCTGGAGTAAATGTGATTGTAAATTTCTCTAGGTGAGGGGAAATGTTTCAGTGGAGACATCTGTTCCAGTGACAACTGCCTAAAATGGGATTGCTTTGGAGAGATTTGATCTAATTTTCTGCTGTCTATCAGGAAGAGACAGTGAGAAAACTTTCCCAGATAGGACATAGACAGAAAAAAAACTCACAAGGGTTGCAACTATTCCATACTCCTTTTAAAGGTAAAAAGAACATTTTGGCTTTTCACACACTTTAACTAATGGAAGTCTACCAAGTGAAAGGAGTGTGGGGTGGTTTGCAGTCTAATATGCAAATGGTGACTGCAAAGAACATCACTCTAAAGTCGTGTGTATATAGCATGTGTACGCTTACATGACCATGTCAGTTATTGTGATTGCATCCTTGCATTACTGGTCAGTGCGCACATACAATTACTCTGTTTTTCCAATTCAAATGAAAATGAATTAAAACATAATTGGCATGCAGTGTTTCTTTTTCTGGTTTTAAAATCTGAAATACTATAGTAGCATGTTTTTGTAATTATCAGTAGGGATTATTGCTTACATTGATAGGAGTTGAACAGCGTTATGTTAGGGGACAGACAATCAAAAATCTAAACTTAAGCTAACCATACACTAATAGATTTTTGCATGAACATTCATTCAAAAATTCTCATCAGTACCTGCAATGACATGATGAATGTCAAAAGTACTAAAAATGTTTTGTTTTTAATTTTATATTTTGGAGTGAATGGACCTTCCTGCCTAAAACCAAATTCACTGTTAAATATTTTCCAGCCTTCTCATTAGCATGTTCTTGTTGCTACATTCCAAGATGAACATTGATTTGACCCCTATAATACTTACAAAAAACAAACAAACATTCTTAAAACAAAAAATTTTGAACAATGTTCCATTATATGGCCAGCTTTCGGGCAAAGTGTAAGGGAATTACAGAGGATCAACAAGTAATCAGAAATTAGACCTACACGGAAAAGCACAACAAAAGCAGGGTCTATACAATCTATTTATATGATGAGGTACTGCACAGGCTGATTTAGTTTGTCATCTTTATATTTCCATATTATATTTTTTTGGGGGGGTTTACATGAGTTTTATAAATTCTATTGTTGAGCCTTCTGATAATTTTTAAATTGATGCACAGTTTCCCCCTCTTGTATGTTGATGTCTGGCTCTGAATTTAGTTTGAAATTTGTAGTAGGCTAAATATTTGTGTTCCTATATTACCTATAAAGTGTCACAAAGGAGTTGGCATAAGAAATATAATAATAAGTAAAACCATACATGTTCATATCTGTATAGTGAGACTCCGTTAGTATAGTAGACATAATACAACCAATCAACCAGGAAAATATACTATACAGGTTGAGAAATAATCTTGAAATGCCCTGTCATCGGTTTGCTGTTTCAGAACAGATAGTGCTTGTCTTTTAATTTATTTAGTTCCATTGAGGACAGATTAATCATTATTACAATGTTCCATTTGTGAAAAGGGCATGAGATTGGTACAAAGCATTGCTCCCTAAAGCCACAAAATACTGACCTTTCTGAAGTTTCAGTTGCTGTACATGATATGACTAAAAAATATACTTGCAGAAATGTAGATAGATGTGAAAATATCAGATTGAAATTGCAATTTAATATTGTATTAAACTGAAATCATGGGGAGTCATTATTGACCTAGGCATTAATGCAATTTAAATAAATTGCTTCATTCCAATTTCCACTTTATTATGTAGTGTGTTATGCCATGGTTATTATTACATATTTGCTATACAGTACACTATTTCTCAAAGTGTGTAATATGTAACATTGGTGGTGTGCTTCACTTCTATGGCTGGTGCATGGCATCTAAAAGGAGAACTATGCTACAATATGCTCACTCCAATAATAGTAAGAACACACTAGAAAATGAGAATGTTTTAAAGCAAACCTGTGTCTTGCCTATGCATAACTACAAACACATCGTCCCTGCTGCTACTAGTTCTTACCTATCCTTTGCTCCCCTGCCACCTCATTAGAAAAAGCCTTTTAAAGGTCATTATATTACACAGGACTAAGGAGTCTCTCTATCTGCCTCCAATTGACTGCACTGGTGCCAGTACTGCATTATGAGATTAGGATTTATGTATTTATTTATTTCAGGTACTTATATAGCACCTTCAATTTACAGAGCACTTTACATATGTATTGTACATTCACATCAGTCCCTAACCCTCAATCTAAGGTCCAAATGTATCATACCTGAGGGACCAGTGTGGAAGCTGACCATCACTGTAGTATGCAGTTCTACTACAATGATTTTTACAACCTTCTGGGTACCGTGCTGAGAGGGTTTGTGCTGTAAGGGTTTGCTTGCTTGGAACTGCCCCCATTCACAGAACACCTTGTATTTTTTTTTCAATGAATTGTGACATCCCTTTTTCTCCACCTTGTCCAGCCAGAGAACATCTTGTTTTTTGAAAAAAATACAAGGCATTCTGTGAATAGTGGCTATCACTGTATAGCATTGACTACTATAGTGATTTCCAGCTTCCCTAGTGTTCCATCATTTATGGGAAGTACATATTACATTGGTCCAAATATGTACTTAAGATCATACCTGGAGTTCAACTTTAAAGGTTAAGTTCACCTTTGGGCTCATGTTACATGTTACACCCATATTTAGGGTGTAACATGCAGCATGAGAGCATACGTGTCAGTATCAAGGTGGATATGGCTCATTCCAAACCTCCAGGTCTCCCAGGGACATTGATCGTGATACTGACACTATGATAAGTACCAACAATTCTCCTCCAGCTTTGCTCTGATATTTTGAACTGTCCATGCTTTGAGGACTTGCTCAACAATATGCCTCAAGAGATCCTCCTCTCTATTCCATAAGGATATGCTTACTTGGGTTTATGCATGAGCAAGACCTTTCTTGATGTATGAGGGAGGTTATTTTCACTTGAACCTTCACCTGGACAGTGCTCCTGGTTTGTTGGGCACCAGAGGGAGGTGAAGATACCATCATTTACACATTTGTGCAATGCAGTTTTCTTCCTCCTCTGGACTACATCTGGTCTGACCCTCCACCTGGGAATGTTAATGGTTGCCCCGCACAAGATTTATTAGGCTTTTTATATAGTGTAAGCGGGAGGTCGGTACTGACTGCAAGCATTTATAGGATATCATCCTCTGGACTACACCTTATTACCTCTATATGAGGCCTATATCACTGTTGACGCAATATATCCTTGGGTTAACCGCTTCTAGCCCGCCCGCAATGTACTGCGGCAGAACGGCAGCTACAGGCAAAGCGACGTACCCATAATTCTCTCTAACTGTACTAACACAAGGAGGTGCCGCGCTCCCGAGTGGGCGCACAGCACTCTCTCCCCATGGCTGCTGTGTCCAGCGGACACAGCAGAATGAAGATCCTGGTGAATGGTACCCACCCAAATTCAACTCTTTCCAGACGATTCGCATGGACACCTATCACTGTTTCTGAATGTAAAACTCTTTTGGGCTTAACCCTCAACATGGACATTACAGAAAAGAATGAATTGTGGTCATGTTGATCCACAGACCCAATTCATCACATGCCCATGTTCTCGGCTGTTACATATATGCCCAACATAGACCAGGAATGTACTGGTACATCTCTAAACTTTGAGTGGTTATACGGGGATGATGCCTGCAGCTACAGGCATCATTCTGGTACTTTTAGTTTCAGCTGGCGGTCGGCTTTCATGTAAAAACAATCCTAGTGGTCAATTAGCTGCTGAATTGTTTTTAGGAGCAGCAGGAAGGCCCCCGCTGCCTTCCACAGTTTTCTTGGGCTCTCCTTTCCCACAGGGGAATCCGAGAATGCAGCTGACCATAGAGCTGGTCGGAGACCAGAATGACTCCAATCTTCTCTATAGTTGAAGAGACTGGAAGCTATGAGCATTTCATCACTTCAGTTTTGCAGGATATAACCAGCACCATTTGTAAATTGGAAAAGCATTTGGAAAGTATATGATCCCACCGATCTTGGTGAGATTAGATAATGTAAGGGCAGAGGAGATGTCTAGAGACTGATAGACCCCAGATTTCTCAAAAAAGAATATATGGCAATGCCCATTGAAGTTATAGGGGATATTTGCATTCTCTGTGATAGCATTAAAAGTGATAAAAAAAACCTGAAAGGGACAGTGTAAAAATAATAAAAAAAAAATCAAAATAACTAACTAAAATAAACACCATTGGCTCCCTGCACGCGTGCACCTGCGTGAGCAAGCGCTGACCCCATTCTGGTATGTAAATAGCGGTTGCACCATGCATGTGAGGTATCACCGTGAACGTCAGAATGAGAGCAGTAATCCTGTGTAAATATAAATTGGTGACCTGTAAAGGCTTTTAAAATGTTGCCTATCAATGATAATAATGTATGTACTTTGTTGCCATTGCACGGGCATGCACAATGGTATCTATTTACTCACCATAATATCATATTTTATATTTTATCAAATAATTGGGCAACATACTGTGTTTTTTGCATTGAAATTCTAAAAAGTAAATTTTCCCCAAAGATTTGCGTTAAGGAATCGCTGCACAAATACTGTGTGACCTAAAAAATGTCAACACCCACTGTTTTATTCTCCAGGGCCTCTGCTTTAAAAAAAAATATATAATGTTTGGGAGTTCAAAGTAATTTTCTAGCAAAAAAACTGTTTTTTTTCATGTGAACAAAAAGTGTCTGAAAAAGCTTGGTCATCAAGAGTGGGTGATGTGTGGCATAAGCTTCTAAAGTTAGCCCTGAAATGCCAGGATAGTAGACGCAACCCCTTCAAATGACCCCTTTTTGAAAAATAGACACTCCAAGGTATTTGCTAAGAGGCATGGGAAGTGCTTTGCAGATCTCATTTGTTGCCACATGTTTTTAGAAAACAAAGAAAGAAAACAAAAAATGTATTTTTTATTTTCTTTTTTTATTTTCAAAACCCTGTGACAAAAATTATATCTGTGAAATACTCACCATGCCTCTTATCAAATCCCTTTGGGCGTCTACTTTCCAAAAAGGGGTAATTTGGGGGGGTGTTTGTACTATCCTGACATTTTAGAGCCTCCGAAACTGTGATAGGTAGTGGGGAAGTGATATGAGGAAATATGCCCTTTAAAAGCCTTGAGGTGGTCATTGGATTTTGGGGGCTTGTATGTAGCTAGGCTGTCAAAAAGTCTCTCACATGTGGTATCCCCATACTTGGAAGAAGTAGGAGAATGTGTTTTGGGGTGTTATTCCACATATACCCATGGTATGCATGAGCAATACAGTATATCATTAAACAAATATGTGTAAAAAATAAAAATTGTAAAAAATAAATGTTCCATGGACTTAATATGCCTCTCTGCAAAATCCTTGGGCTGTCTACTTTCCAGAAAGGGGTCATTTAGGGAGGGTTTGCACTGCCCTGACATTTTAGCACCTCAAGAAATGTGATAGGCAGTCAGAAAGTAAAAACTACATAAATTCCAATATATATACCATTGTTTGTAGACGCTATAACTTTCACACAAACCAATTAATAATCATGCATTGAGATTTTTTTTTACCAAAGACATGTAGCAGAATACATTTCAGCTTAAATGTATTACTAACTGTGAGTTTTTGGTTATCTTTTATAACCAAAAGTGAAAAATATAATTTTTTTTCAAAATTTATTTTTTATTTAAAAAAAAAAATTTTTTGTTTATAGCGCAAAAATTAAAAACTACAGAGGTGATCAAATAGCACCAAAAGAAAGCTCTATTTGTGGGAAAAAGGACATAAATTTCATTTGAGTACAGCATTGCACAACTGTGCAATTACCAGTTGAAATAGCACAGTGCCAAACAGCAAAAAATGGCCTGGTCTGGAAGGGGGGTAAATCCTCTGGAGGGCAAGTGGTTAAAGTGGCATGCAGTTGACAAGAGGAATCTTCCCTTGACCAAGTTATAAAAAGTCCTTCTACGTTGGAATTCTATTTGCAAAGCATTTTTGGCGGATATGAAGAAAATTTTATGTATATATGCCTTAGATATATCCCCCAAATACTACAAAGGGGGCACGATGGAGACCTATGAAGTGTGGTGTTTTTATTTTGAATTGATATATTTTTAAGATGTCTTTGTTTAGAATAAAGGAATCGTTTATGTGCTCTTTGACCACCAGCCTTATTATTTAAATGTATGATTAAACACAAAAAAACCACCAAATCCTGGTTGAGTTTATAACTAGTCATTTTATTTTGGTTCTTAGTGTGCTGACATTACAGGTATTTGTAGTCCATCAGTCCTTCCTGACATCTCCTAACTGAAAATCCGTATAGAGATACAGACCTCCGCAAACTAGCAGAGTTTGCAGAAGCTTCAGCATTGCACCCTTGGTGCACTAACCAAGATTGCAATGCTTTCCAGGCTTCAATGGTTACATTTTATAAGTGCATTTTTTTCTATAGTACTATTAATGCATTCATAAAATGTAAGAAAAAGGTGAACTTATATTTTAAACCAGTCTGAAAAATATGCACTACTGTGTGCTTCATTGGCCTATTTTGAGAGACTGTTCTTCAAATGCCTTCAAAAGAAAATTTTTCATTATAAAGTGTTCATTGTTCAGTGTTCATTATAAAAAAGTCAACTATTTATTATGGATGTTAAAACAGCTAACTGTAAGTATTTTTTTATTACAGATGAAACTCCGACAAACAACTCCCAGCTTGGTAAGTCAGCATATCATTGTTCTAAAAAATAATGAATAAAAGGAACCCACACTTGAACGCACCCACACCCTCATGGATGTCAAATTAGGAGCAAGAGCTGTGTCCATGCAGCCACTGAATCCCAATTGACATGAATGGGATTGCCTGCATTTGGATGCATGGAACCCTGAGCAATGCCATGTGGGCAAACATGGTCCTCACTTAGGCATACGCTTAAGTAGGCCCTTGTTAATGAGACCTAAAGCTGAATTCTAGGAAAACAACTAAATACACCATTACAATAAATATATGTGAAATGTTTTACCTGTCAAATCAATTTAATTTCTGTCCACTCAGTCCTGAGATGTGCACAGCCCTGCTAGATATCCCAGAAAGCCTAATGACCTGATTTTTCTTGACTGCAGTTAACCACTTCCCGTCCGGTCATTTTATATAAACGGCTGTATGGTGGCTGTGCAGGGGCGGGTGGCCATTTATAAATGGCCTCCCCGCCCCCTGCTTGTGCATGCTCCCTGGGAGAGCGCAGCACTATGATCCGGTGCCCGCTGTGTCCTCCGGGCACACCGACCGTTGTACGGGACCTCTGTGCAAGGTCCCGATCATGTGATCACTGATTGGCCAATCAGTGATCACATGCAGAGTAGTAAGCAAGATGTCACTTCTGACATCATTGCTTACTACGTGTGAAATCTGTGAATGATCACAGAGGTCACATGGTACAAGGCTATTCACAACAACCTTGTACCATGTGACAAGCTGTGACCAATCACAGCTTACACAGTATTTCTCAATGACTGCAAGAATGCAGCCAGAGAGAAGGAGAAATGATTGCTTTTACAGACTTTATGGGTGTAAAAGCAATCAGTGTAAAAAAAAAAAATCTTCATCACCCCCAACTAGTACAGTGTCACCATGGTGACATTGTACTGCTAGGGTGACAGTATGTAAAAAAAACCCATAAATAATAATATAAAAAATTAAAATAAAAATGTAAAAAAAAAAATAAAAAAAATTATAATTTTTGGTTATAAACTAATTTGGGTTATTTTTGTTTTACTAAAAAGATAACTGAATAAATTTTGGCCAAGATTTGATGAAATATTATTTATTTGCAAAATGTTATAAGAAAAACTCTTTTTTTCACAATTTTTGGACTTTTCCATTTATACAGCAAAAAAAAAAAAAAAAATCCCAGTAGTGAATAAATACCACCAAAATAAAGCTTTATCTGTCTAAAAATAAATGCTAAAAATTCATATGGGTACAATGTTGCATGACTGCACAATTGTCATTCAAAGTGTGATAGAGCTGAAAATTGGCCTGGACAGGAAGGGGGTAAAAGTGTCCAGACTTGAAGTGATTAAACTCCAGGCACAAAAGATATTACTATTGTGGTGGGCCCCCCGCACTGCAAGGGTTTATTTTTTGTTCTCTAGGAGTCCAGAGATAGGTAGTAATACTTACCTTACTCCTGACCCTCGTAGGCTCTGTGTTTCCATGAAACTTCTCTTTATGGCACTCCCGGCTGTGGATGCATACTTGCCTTCCCCATGTACAATGCAGGGTTAATAGCCCTGCATTGTACAAGGTGATGTCAAGAGATTGCTTACATCCCAGAGCATCAGGAAGAAGAGGAGGGTGCTGGAGCATGGAATAAGGTAGGTAATACTGCCTCTATCTCTACCCCTTAGACTTCACATGCTTTTAACCCTTGCAATGAGGGGGAGAGTCCTAAGGCAGAGATTTTTCTCTATCCTGCAGTTGGGCTTTAAGCTACACAGCTTGGTCATGTCCCTGCCCTCATTCAGTTCTTGGACAGTGAAGGAGCAGCAGCAGACTGAGGAGGTCATCTCAATGCTCACTTCTCCTGTCAGCATGTACCATGTCAACATACTGTAAGTGAATGCAGGACACCTGAGTGGGCTCAAATACTGCCCCCTCTTTTCCAATATGAGGGTTGTTGTACACAGGATTAACCACTTACAGACCGAACACATTTACCCCCTTCCTGACCACGGCAATTTTCAGCTTTCAGCACCATCACACTTTGAATGACAATTGCGCGGTCATGCAACACTGTACCCAAATGAATTTTTTACCATTTGTTTTGAGACAGATAAAGCTTTATTTTGGTGGTATTTATTCACCGCTGGGATTTTTTTTTTTTTTTGCTATGTAAATGAAAAAGTCCAAAAAGTTCGAAAAAAAGTGTTTTTTTAAATAAAATTTTGCAAATAAATAATATTTCATCATACATCTTGGCCAAAATTTATTCCGTTATCTTTTTAGTAAAAAAAAAAAAAAATCCAAATTAGTTTATAACCAAAAATTATAATTTTTAAACATTTTTGTTTACATTTTTATTTTATTTTTTTATATTATTATTTTTTTTTTTTACATACTGTCACCCTAGCAGTACAGTGTCACCATGGTGACACTGTACTACTTGTGGGGGTTGATGAAGATTTTTTTTTTTTTTACACTGATTGCTTTTACACCCATATAGGATGTAAAAGCAATCATTTCTCTTTCTCTCTGTCTGCAGTCATTGAGAACTATTGAGTGAGCTGTGATTGGTCACAGCTTGTCACATGGTACAAGGCTGTTGTGAATAGCCTTGTACCATGTGACCTCTGTGATCATTCACAGATTTCACACGTAGTAAGCAATGATGTCACAAGTGACATCTTGCTTACTACTTTGCATGTGATCACTGATGGGCCAATCAGCGATCACATGATCGGGACCTTGTACAGAGGTACAACGATCGGTGTTCCACTGTGTCCAGAGGACACAGCGGGCACCGGATCGCTGTGCTGCGTGCTCCCAGAGAGCGCGCACAAGCAGGGTGCGGGGAGGCCGTTTATAAACGGCCACCCAACCCTGCACTGCCACCGTCGGGAAGTGGTTAAAAGAAGCTGAACTCAACGAAAACCAAGGTGTTTATGCTAGCTGCATTGAATATACAGAACTACATTCATTGGTATTTTCTATATCTGCCTGGAGTTTTACTTTAAAAGGCATCCTTCTAAAAATACCCAATTTTAAACAGATCGAGCATTTTATGTACCTTAATTTTAGCACTGGTAGTACTTGGCATGGTAATAGTATGCCTGGGTGTCAGCACATTGAATGCACAAAATATCACCCCATAGTTTGGGTAATCTTTCAGTTTTTAGGGTTAACTAGGTTAAAGGTTACTTTATAAATAGATGCTAAGACTTAGATATTAGGGATTAAGAGTAAAGCCGAGTTTCAGCCTTACCTTCAGTTTTGCACAGCTGTATAGGCTCTTCTCCTGTACTAAAATTGCTTACACTGATTTCATTACACAATTTAAACTTGTCTCAGTGTTCATTAGAAGTTGCAGCCTGTCAAATAGAGTCCTCTCAATTTCCTGGCTGGAGGATGTTCGGTATTTTCTAGCTCTTTCTTTCCCAGCCCTGCTGTCCCTCTCCTGCCTCTTTCATTCATTAGATGTCATTTCTTTCTATCATGTAAACACCGCATCAGTTGTGGGCATTACTGTCAAATGCAGTCTATTGGCAAACACCCACTCCTACAGACTGACATCCACCCCTCAAGACATTTTGATATCTGCATAACTCCTCTGAAGAGCTAGGAAACTGCTTACATCAATACTGAGACAGAATGCTGTGTTTTCAGGAAGCTATGTAGATCACACTGCTGGCCCCTCCCATTTGCCATGATCTGCCTATATTACATAGAAAACCACACATACCCCATGATGACATCAAGTATTTATAACTTATGACATAAGATATGTCAAGAACAAAAATAGTTTTTTTTTAAAGATTTACTAGGAAGTTGATTGGGTGGAGGGCGGAGCCAGGGAAGACAACATATAAGCATATTAAATTTCATCTTTAAAGGTTAGTTTAAGGTTTAATGGTTAAGTTAGGATTATGTGTTAGTGTTACGTTAACTGACACAGGATAATTGTCATGGTAGGTGGTAAGTTCTGATCTTTAGGCTGAGTGTTATGGTCAGGTTTCAATTAAAGCTTCATTTGTAGGGTTAGGCAAGGGGTTATGTTTACAGTTTAACCCTTTGAGGACCGTAAGGTTTTGGAACGCCAAAAGAATAAATTTTTTTGTTTTTAAAGTTCGTATACTTCAGTTGCTGTAACTAAGCCATTTCATGAAATAATTGGCAAAAAGCTAGATCCATTTGTTGTTTGTTGATAAGAACTAATATTTTGACTCAAACCAAAAAAAAAAGAGTTTTAAGTTCTTAATCAGATGATACACGCAATTACAAACATGGGACAAATACGTCCCTTGGTCCTCAAAGGGTTAAGGGATAGGTTAAAGAGTTAAGTTTAGTAGGGGGAAGAGGTAATTGTTGGTGGGACAACAACTTCTAGGAATAAGTATTGAGGTTCCTGACAACAAAACTTAATGCATTGTATCTAAAATATCATTGTGGGAATATTCTGAAACTGCTGCACTGTTTGTATTTACCCAAACTTCTGCTGGTTGTTACATAGGTTTAAAGGATTTAAAAAAGAACTCCTTTTTTAGTTTTACTGCAGCTTGCGGTATAGTGTATAAAAACTATACTCTGCTACATTTATAACGCGATTCATAATGTGACCATTTTCAACATATAAGTTAATGATGCCCAACTAACAATCCTGCAATTGCATGCTGTCCTGCTTACTGGAGAAATGTTTTTCCAAATAACATGTTTCCATTTCCTGCATTCACCTGCTTTGTGGGTGCATTGGGAAATGAGGGTAAATTGTATAGGTCGCTCAGCGCTTGGCATTGATGCTTTTACTATCAAACAGAAAACTACAGCAACTATGAGAAATGTGATGGTCATGACAGCAGGTATAGTCAATATTGTTCATGGATTTGTAGTATGTAGTGTACCTATTTATTTGTATATTTTTCAGCTCAACCGCAAAACCCTTCATTCCAAATGAACTCGGTGACCAGTGCACTCATCTCAGGAGTAGTAATTCTCGGTGTCACTAGCTTTGGTTTTTTCATTATTTCGCTTGTCCTCTTGAACAGAAGGAAGAACAACAGCTTGGTTTTATGTGGCGTACGAAACCCAGCTTTTAACTAATGAAAAAGAAAAAAATTGCACTCTTTTTTAATATAAATTTAAATCTTTGTGTACTGAAAATGTACAGTGTATGGATATTTCATTAACATGTTACAATGTCAAGCTAATGCTTTTTTTTTTTTAAAGTTTTCATACTTAGCATGTGCACTGTATTAATGAATGCTGGGACTGAGAAGCAGACATAGTTTAGGTAACAGATGTGATTTATCATTTAATGTTGAAAGAGTTTTGCCTGAGCTTTTTATCTTCTACACTACGGCCTGTTTTTTTGTAGTGCCTAAACTAAGGAATGTTCTGATTAAGAGCAACATGACATATACCTTTATATATCCAACATTCCTTGGTATTTATAAAAACTATTTATTATATTTCTGTGTGATGTTAATTACAGTAACACTTTTATCTGTTAATGGATTATCATAATCATTTTCAACTACAATGTCAGGTATTTTGTTTTTTTAGCAAGCTTGCTTTGAAAATTGTTTAAGCAACATAGCCATTATAAATTGTAATGGGTGTATTAACTACAGATATTTGTTTCGTCTATGTTCTTGCAAAGGTGTTTTATACTCCCAAGCCCTTAATATTTTCAGCCAGTTTCACAAATGCTCAGCTGAGTCATGTCTTAGGGCCCATGCACACCACTTTTTTTTTGGCATTTCCTAATGATTTAAATGCAAACCATTGCATTTAATGGTACACACAGGCACATGAATATTAGTATGCTAGTGCCGTGTTTAGATCAGAAAAAAAAATGCATCACTTTCTTGTAAATGTATTTCTTGTAAATTCATGCAAATATGTGCAAATACTTGCGTAAATCATACCTCCCCTGTGTTACTTAACATTGTGGGTGCTAAAAAAAAATATATGCTGGTAAATATGTACACTATGTGGACCATACTTATGTTTTTTTGAGCAAGAACTTTCTGCCAGGTAGATCCAGTGTTCATACATCAGTATTGTGTGCAAGGACTCATTAAAAAAGAAGCCAACTTTCAGTTTAAAATAGCTAAATACACCCGGGAGCAATGTTTTACCTCTGTAGAAAGACCACTGCTTCCACAGAAAAAACAAGACTTCTTTCCTACTGTATAGTAGCAAGAGACAGGCTGTTCTACCCAGGCTGTGGCTGCTTTATGAAGAAATATGAAAACTGTAAGGCTTTGCACACCTTTTGTTGTCATGACTTGGAATGTATTTAGCTGTGCTAAGCTGAAAGTTACAATTGGATTTTAAAGTAGATGTGCATGAAAGTATATACATGTTTCCATGTGATTTATTGCTAAGCATTTTGATAGTACCAAGAGTAAATTGGAAGTACTGTATATAAGAACTACCATTAAATATTTATATGGTATGTAGTGTGCAGAACAATAACGAAGAGCTGCCAAATACAAAATAATGTAACTTCCTAAAAGGGGAAAATAGCTGATCCCGGCTCCTTACACTCTATTGGCTGGTTCACTTGTCAAGTTCTTGCATAAAATAAATGCAAAGAAGTGATCAATGGGCTGTCTGTTTATGCACAGATGTAATACAAAGAACAAATGGCAATACAACATCTGCTTGTCATATCTTGGGTTGCTGTTGGAATGTTAGGAATCCACATAATGTAATTTAGATGACATACTGAAGTTGCACATGCACAGTGGAAGCTTGATTACATTTTCTCCAAATAAAAAAGACCAATTGGCACATGGGCGCCTGTGACAGACTGCCTGGTACCCTGCCTAGGTGTGTTCATCAGAGAACTGCTTCCTCACCGCTGGGACACAGGACCAAGGTATTATAGCTGGGCATCACACCCAAGACTAGACAACACTTGTTTAGGTGCAAAACTGGAACTCTTTATTGAACAGAAATACAAGTTTTTATACACCAGAAATAGGGGCAGTCTCCACATGTACAGTAAAATCAAATATTACACATTGGGATAAACATCCCACACTGATTAGGTAAGAGCTTGATCACATTATCCTAACAGTGATCTAATTAACAGTAAGCTAATCAACAGCCAAGCACCCACACAAGCAAGGGGGCCCACCCCAGACAGCCCGGCACCTCCAACCCTGAATACACAAAGTACATTACACATGCTGTCTTTTAGGTGTTGTTTTCACTTGCATAATCTGTTCATCATAAGACAAAACTCATACAATATTCCAAGTCTGAAAAATTGGAATTCATCTATCTTCATAGATTTCTTGAGGGAGATTGTTGATAAATATTTCTGTCCCAAGTGGAGGAGGTTCTTCAACCCAGTCTGCAGGAGGGCCCCATATTTCCCCTGATCATTAACCTCTGCAAGGTTAATATTGCAGTGTTCTGTCCACTCCAGAAGGGAAGCTGTATTGTGTTTATTCAGGGAATTAATCCAAGAATTGCTCATCACGTTGTTGTCCATCAGTAGATAATGATCTTCTCCCTCCATGGGCCATAATCAGTGTGTAGAAGGCGAGTCCCTAGCCCCCTCCAAAAGCCCCTGTCCTGGTTGAGTCTGTCACAGCACCCATATCTGTGTGGTTGGATACACTCATTGTGCAACAACTACATTGCTTGCATATAAACCTGGGGCGGACTGACAACTCATGGGGCCCCCGGGCAATAGGGGATTATGGGGCCCCGTGTCCTTGCCCAAACTCAAAAAAGCCTATGAAAAAGGTACCAGGGGCATCTCATGGGGCCCCCTACTGACCCCGGGCCCTCGAGCAGTGCCCGAGTTTCCAAATGGTCAGTCCGCCCCTGATATAAACCCTTCTTTTTACTCTCTAATTAGCTGAAAATTGAATCTATTGCATTCTCCCCAATGGTATTGACTCCAATAGGGGCACAACACTCTGGGAAAAGTTTGTCAATGTTGCTGCACAACAAGGAAATTTAAATCAGGCACACCAATGACAATTATAAGGCAGAGTTGTTATGAAATAGTAATAGGTTTAATAAATGTGCCCTTTTTTCTGTTGAAAAAAAAGCACTACTCCAACATACCATATACTTAAAAAGTTCATATACATGCAGGCGTTTGGGGTGAAAATGCATCAGATTTGTACCTGATGTCTGCCTAGCTGTTACAATTGTTTGATCAGGATTTCAGGCATAGGGGTTGCAATTTGCAACATACACAAAACTTTCCACAAATATTTTCATAATTGAGAGACATTACACTTCAGCCCAATTTTTCTGTTAACTTGCCTAACAAATCAGCATTTTTTAATACAATCATCAGAGCAAAATGATCTCTTGTAAAATGTTGGGTATAGTATATTAGTATAGTATATTAGTATTAGTACATTTTGTGCAGTTCACCTGGAAGCTGATGAAGTGGTCAAAATTCAAACACTGTATGGCCAACTGGAGGAACTATAGAGTCACCTGTGGAGATGGAAGTTTTAGATGCAGCAGCAACTTTATAATTTAGCTAACAGTTGTAAGCAGTTACAACAGCTTTGTTCTGTTGGTATAAAGGTTTTATACAAGTGAATAAAATCTGACCGTTGTAAGCACCCCGTCAGTGTTATATGGTTTGCCTCAACCCTCTAGCTACCACTTATACTGGACAGCTTGGACTGGTAAAGGAAGTTACAAAAAACAACAGACTTGCTGGCTAGTACCCAGTTGAAAATAAAGGTGGGTATAAACCCTTACAAATACCCACTGAAGTGAAAAGCCTCAGGTGATACACAGAGATGAAATTCATCATCCTACACAAGTTGTATCTGTTTAGCCCTCTCTCCTCTACAGACTCCTAAGGCACAAATTTTACACACCATTTCTGAGCTTCAGAAGGCAAGGGGTGGGGGTCTGACACTGCACTCTGCACAGCATTAAAGAGAGATCTAAGTGTAACCTGAGACCTGAGTGGAGGGAATGGACATATCCCTTTTACACAGTCTCTTAGGGAAACCTGCACAGCTGAAGTTGTCAATCCCCTACTGTATGCTGGAGGAGGGGTGGGGCTGTCCCTCAGGGTTCTGTGGTGTCGGCAAGTGACTCATGCATATAGCAGAGGGCAGAGAGAGCAGAAAGGAATCACACTTTGTGCTTTGGATTGATGCTAGTACACACTATAGAGGGACAAGCTTTGATTATTTTTTATTTCAGTGGTTTAAAACCACTTTAAGGATTGGCAAGCTGCAATAAATTAAAGCGGAGTTCCATCCAAAAGCGGAAGCTCCACTTGTTTGCCTCCTCCCCCTCCACTGCCATATTTGGCACCTTTTGGGGGGGAGGGAGCGGGTACCTGGTTTTGACAGGTACCTGCTCCCACTTCCAGTCCAGTTCGCCGTGGCGAAGTGAGCTGGAAGTTTGGTCCCTTCCTTCTTCCCACAGTCTCCTGGGAACCTTCACAGGTCCCAGAAGACTGCCGGACCAATCAGGGGGCGCTGTGTAACTCGAGCATGCGCAGTAGACACCTGGCTGTGAAGCCACAAGCTGTCACAGACTGATGCCCACAGCTGAGATGCCAGTGCCATGGAGAGAAGTAGAAGAATGCGGGTGAGCACATCGCTGGACCCTGAGACAGATAAGTGTGTGTTTATTAAACGTCAGCAGCTACAGTTTTTGTAACATCTTGCTTTTAGGTTTAGGTATGATTTAAGATAAGGGAAAACTCACTTTGTAAAATGAAAATTCACTTTGGAAGTGAAGAAGCTCTGCTCTTTTAGTAAATCAGCGTCAATGTGTATCCATTTAAAGAGGAATAGGGATATAAATGTATTGACAAAAAGTCAAATTACAACTTTTTGAATCCTATAAAAAGTATTCTTTGGAGAACTACATTACTGTTTTTATTTTAACAGTTCATTATGTTCTTAAAAAGTATAATTCTGAAAAGTATAAAAATACAGTAGTGTGAATAACCCAAGTTTACTTACGGCAGCAATTTGTAGTAATCTTTTGTGTTCATGCATTGCCTGTAAACTCTTAAAGTGAATACATCCCTTGCTTTTTATATAAGAATACAGTAAAAGTAGGGACATTTGTTATACCAGATTAACTAGCATTATATTACTATTGTATTAAATGCAGTTTAATTTAACTGACAATTAACAGTTAACTCATGTGCTTAGAACCAAAGAAGGTTATTTACAACAATAACAATTGATATCCCATACATATATCAATACAGTGTCAGCAGGTATACTTTTTAGATTTTAATTATTGTCAACATTTTTTTTAATAAACAAGCTGTGATGTCATTACCTATTACTTTAGTATGTGTCTCACACTATAGGACATAGCACAGTTCACAGAATTTTAATATTAAACCATTAATTCAAGGTTTTACATTTTCCTTTTTGTGTTGTATATTATATAATTTTTTTTTACTCTATTTTGTTTTCACATTTTGGCTCCTGAGTATTTTTATCTTATAAACATGAAAGTAAAGCCCTTTTATCCAATATGTGTTTGTGTGTTTTTATTGATTTCTTGTTTTGTGTAATGCATGCAACAACTTTAAATTGATTCTTTCCCAAGAGAAATGATAGCTGTCATTTCCGATCTCCTGGAATGGCAATTGTGTTGCATTTATGTTCACCCGCTTAAGTGTTTCGAGTTAATAACCTGTAACAATTAGGCAGACCAGGAATGTCAAAGTAAAATTATAATCTCTTATCTGAATACTTGTTCTAGAATTCACAAGATGGTCTAAGAGACAGCCAAACAACTAGCATTTTCAAAGACAGCAGCAGGCATTGATACCTACTAGGAAAGGTGGATACCTACTGTTTTCAACTAGGAAAGGTGTTATCAATTTAGTGCTTGTTAATATATGGCACAATAGCTGTTTTTATTTTTCACGATGTACATACATCACCAAGTTCAACAATTGCAGTTTCCTCTTTGACATTTTTATTCTTTATTCTTACCTTGCTTTCCACCTAGAGATGCATGTACACAAACCAACAATAAGATTCTACAGGAGAAAACTGCAGAATCGATTATGAGTTCTCACTGGACTATTTATAGCTAAGACAATGTACTGTATTCTCCTCCTTTTCATTGTTCATCTCTGAGAATAGATCCAACACTATGCGTCCTTCAATAGGCCATTCTGGTATAAAATTTTGGATAAAATTGTGTAATTTGAATAGCGGAACAAAGAGTGGCAAAAATTAACATTATCTAAGTCATTATGTTCAATAAATACAGCCCAGAGTAGCAGCATGGAGCATGACAAGACCTAACCTGAAACCAACCATTGGAACTTACGGAAAAAAAAGGTGTAGACTTGTTAATAATAATTACAACCTCAAATGGATAACTTTGAGTTTCATGGGTATTTGTATACTGATATGTGCCAAATTAAATATTTAGTTTTTTTAAAGTATTAAAAATAGGCACTCAATAGTTTCTTACTGCATGCAAAACCACCTAAAATAATAATTTGTATAATTAATAATAATTTTCATAAGGTGCATATACATAGCAATAATAAATTGACGACTGTGTGCAATTCTTTTAAAACCTCTTTTTTTATTTTGAGTACTTTTAACAGAAATATACAGTAATTTGATAAGTTTATGCCGGCATATATGAATAGCAATGGACTGTAACTATACAAATATCTATGCATATTTCAACCATCCCTAAAAGAACAATCCAGTAAAAAATGAAAATGCACAAAGGGAATTTCACTGAAAATTCACATAAGCCTTAGAATTCGCACAGGGAATACAGATATTTTTTTCATTTAGGCATTACTGTAATACACTAGTGCATTCTCTTCCATATTAGTAGTGATCTACTGATGACCCAAGAACCTATTTTTTATGTGCTTGTAATGCAGGTTTGGAGAGCAATTTGCAATGTACACCCTTTGTAAAACTCTTTGTTGTCATTCATACACAGGATGTACAATGTAACGAATGGGGGATTTACTAAAACTAGAGGACACAGAATGGAAGCTCTGCATGGAAACCAATCAGCTTCTGGGTTTTATTGCAAAGCTTAGTCAAACTAGCTGGAGTTAGAAGCTGATTGGTTACTATGCACATCTACAGTAGATTCTGTGCGCTCCAGTTTTAGTAAATCCCCCAATTTGTCAATATCAAAAAGATTCTCTTAGTCTAGTCTGAATCTGACACTTGTGGAGTCATGTTAGTGGTCAGTTAAATGATAAGTATACCACAGTATAGTACAGTTATCCTAACCAGCCTTTTGTGGATTACTGGGTTGTGCTGCAAGAGTAGAATATGCATTGAGATAAGATTGTGAAAGAGGAGAAAGGCAGGAGAAAGTGAAACTGGATTGTGAGAGAGATTTTCCAACACCAGATTGTGAAGGGGTTCACAATTATACTTTATTTTAGAGGTCAACAAAACTGAATTGTGCAAGAGGGGACAATCAGCAACTGTTGAGACCACACTATGGAGGAGGAGAGAGAGAAGGCAGAAAAAACAGGCTGCAGAGGAGGAGAAAGAGGAAGCAGCAAGAACAGACTGTAGTTGAGGTGGCGTGAAGAAGTAGAGTAGGAAGGAGATAAAAGAGGCAATGAGACAAGTTTGTGGAGAATGAGAAGAAGAGAGACAGCATGACAAGAACATGGAGATGGGAGAGAGAAGAGATAGAGATACTAGGTTGCAGAGGAGAGAAAAAGAAGAGGCAATAAAACCAAATTGTAGAGGAGTGGGAGAGGGAGCAATTAGATTGGATTGTGGAGGAGAAAGAAAAAGATAGGAAAAAGTGAGGCTGGATTAGGAAGGAAGTATAAAAAGTAGCCAGTGAGATCAGATTATGGAGGAGGTGGAGAGAGGAGGCAGCAAGACCAGATAGTGAAATAATCAGAGTGAGAGAAGAGCATGACCACATTATGATTGTGTTCTGAAGAAAAAGAGGCAGTAAAAATAGATTGTGGGGAATGTGGTGAATAGAGTCTGGGGAGCATCTGCCACAGGTTAGGTGGACATTTTGCCTCAGGCAGCATCCTGTTAGTGAGGTCCCTTGGCATGGGCAAGTTTTACAGGCTGACTGGAAAGTGTGGTGTAAAATCCTTTTGTTTGTTTATGATGTGCATTGCTCTTCCATGTGTACCTTGCTGCAAAGGCCAGTTAGGTTGGGGTGGTTGCCACTTTTTTTTCTAGCATCCTGTTGGTGCGCAGGATGCGGTGCACCAGCAGCTGAGTAACAACCATCTGGATTTTTTGCTTATGGTTCATAAAAACAACCCACACTTTTTCCCATCTGTAATTATCTGGCAGAATAATCTCCTGCCTGAGCAGTAAAGTATAATTCCAGCTCAGTCAGAGAGGCAGCAGAACAAGCACAGTTGTAAAGGATAGTAAAGAGGGGGTTTATTGCTGCACCCACTAAATACCAATGTTGGTGGTTTATTGCTGCCACTACTGAGACCAGTGCTGAGGGGTTATTGCTCCACCACTGAGCACCAATGCTGTAGGGGTATTACTTTATATACTGAGCACCAGTGCTGACGGTTTATTGCTGTACCCACTAAACATCAATTCTGGAGGCTTATTGCTGCATTCCAAGGAAACCAGTGTTGCTGGTTTATTGCTGCACCCATTGAACACCTGTATTGTGGTTATATTGCTGTACCCACTGAAGAGCAATACTGGGGGTTTAATGTCACACCCACTGAATACCAGTGCTGGGGGGTTTATTGCTGCATCCTCTGAACACCAATGCAGGGAATTTATTGCCACACCCACTGCAAATTAGTTCTGGGGGTTTATTGCTGCACCCACTGTACATCAATGCTGAGAATTTATTATTCCACCCAATGAACACCAATGCCAGGTTTTAAGGTCACACCCACTGAACACCAATGCACAAGCTTTATTGCTGAATCCACTGAACACCAATGCTGGGTTTATTGTTGCACCCATATTTTAGCCACTTGTTGAAAGTGGAGGTGCAGCTCTTTGCATCAGCTGTAACATATTGTAGAAAAGAGGGTGGTGCTTAGCCAAAATGGGCAGGAATTTCTATCAGCAGGACTCCTGGCAAACAGGCAGGAGGTGCTATAGTTAGGCACCTCTTACTTTCATGTGTCTTTGACAGGAGCATCCAAAAGATTTTTCTCTATGTTAGAAGACCCAACACCTTCACATAAGAGACTGATTATCTTCAAAGGATAACATCACCTTTGGATCATGTTACCTGTTCCACCTGTTTTTTAGGATGGACCATGTAACTTGTTCCAGCTTCTGCAGCTTCTCATCCTAATCCCCCCACCCATGACATCAGACAGGGGGGGTCCTCTCCCTGTACCCACTGTCACTATTTGAAAACAGTGTAGCAGTGTAAGGCTCCACCCACATGGCTGTGTCATTTATTGACAATTTCCTGTAATGAATAGGCTACAAGTAGTGTCAGCCAATGTGGTTGATGGATTTTAGTTCTCAGTGAACTACGAGGGCATTGGTTAGTGCTCTGGTAGTTCATCAATCTTCCTTCTCTCAGGTAACTGCTTGCCAGTGTGAGATATGGGTAGACAGCTATCTTTAGAGCCTTCAAGAGCCTGAGATTGCACTCTTGATCTGCTGATCATGGGTGCAATGTTTTGCAGGCTTCTTAGACAATAATAATAAACACACATTTTTTACCTAAAAATAAATGTGCATTTATTTTTTTTTAAGGTGAATTTAGTCTTTAATATTTTGACTTTATTAAACATCATAGCACATTTCAGGAGCCATGCATGAAAACAATCTCAAAATTTGCTAACAGTTAACCTTCTCACATCTATATGTGGCTTCTGACTAAACACCATGTCATTTTCTAATATCAGTGTTGCTGCAGCCTGATGATCAAAGTTGGGAACTCTCTAGATTTGGCTCAGAGATTGTGGTTAGGTTGAACAATTGGAGAATTGACACCTGCATTATTATCCAGGCATCCAGCAGCCAAGAAGTGAGCTGAATGGGGCTGAGAAGAGGTGTGGGGTATGTTCTCTTCTTTTGTCTTCTGTTTCTGGCTACTGGAACGATGTTTGCAGCCAGAAGAAGAAGTTAAATGCAGGTGGAGGCAGCTGGAGGTTCTTTCAGATATGCGTTACGCTTACCTCCCTCTGAAAAGGTATTTACAGCATGTGTACAAGAAAACACAAAGCAGCGCCAATCTAAGTGCAGTATGTATGAAAACGTTATTTGTAATATAGTCAAATAGCTACTCACAAGAGAAATAAGGTATACAGGGTTGGAACATGTCCCCGAGAGGGCCAGTACAGGGGCAGGTAGTGTCAGGTAATGTCCAGGTCCCAGGATGAGATGTGGAGTGAGCTGTCAGCAAGGGATGCCGTGACAAGCACTGTAACCAGCGCGGAACACATGGAAGTCCAGAACCAGAGAGCAACCAATGGGGATGAGAGGACAGATCAGGTGATGAGTCAGGTGACGCGTTTCAAAGCTTCCACATTTTCTTCAGACCTCTGAAGAAAAGTGTGAGAAGAGTAGGGTTATCAGTAAAGCAGTGCCTTGGCCTCCTGGCCACCCATGTGACAAAGCCCTAAAAGATAAGTGGAGGTTTGAGACAGACTGTGTTTCACCACCTGCCTGTCACTGCTTGTCTTTTGCTCTTTTTATTGTAAAGATTTTTGGCTTGTTGCATAGGTAATGTAGTGACTGCTGTTTGTTGCACATGTAATATAATGATTGTATGTTTGCTGCTTACATGTTCTAATGTGGTCCCAGCATATTGTAATGATTGTCTATTTATTGCTCTTGGAATTGCAACACAACAATCACTCTTAGGTCTACAATAAATTCCTAAAAGGTTCAAAAACTAAACCTAAAAATAGCAGCTGGCACAACATTACAGAATACAATATACACCTTGTAAATTCAGAAAAGGTGCAGCGCTAAATAATATAAACCCATATTTTAGTATAAAAAAATGGTCTCATCCTTAGATCAAATGGTGCATTTGTTACTTATGTTAATTGTTCCTTTGCAATCTATGTTTAATTGCAGTTTAGTGGCCTGGTGGTATGCGTGTGAGTATTTGTGCACTCTTTGTTTGGTGGAATATATTACTTTTATTAATTTGTGGGCCTGCCACTATTATTTTATGCCAATAAAAACTTAGATATATTGACCCTGCCCCAAGTTTACCTCTGATACATTATTAATAAATCCCACAATTTGCTGTTGCTCACTTTGCACTCTACTAGAGTCACCCCCTTATAGAATCTCATTCTCATGGAGTTCCAAATGTACCCTTGAATAATGGTAATACTAAACTCGTATTATAATCATCTCTTAATCTGGGACCTTTTGATGTAATTTATACTCCCTCTGTCAGATGAAAGGAGATTTACTGTATTATCAATCAATAGCTAGTGATTTCTTGTTGCTATTTTATGTATGTGAATACCTTCTGCCTGTGCTTTTTGTTATGATCCTTTAATGTAAAAAAAATATTATTAAATATGCAGCAAAGCTTGGATATTAAAAGAAAAACAAAAATACTTGAAAATGTTGACCAAAAATATTTTTTAAGCAAACTGCTAAAGTGTTTCATAAAGACATTTATGAGTTTTTTTTAACTTTCCTTTTCTGGAAACAGTTTTTAATAATAATGAGATTTACACTGCTAGTTTCCTAAAAAGCAAATGAAGACTGCAAGGTCTGTAAACAAAAAAAAGCTTCATTTGCTAGCATGATGTCTGTTTTAATGTACTGAATAAACTTTAGAGCAAATATTATTTTTTCTTGGTTGTTCCTACTTACAAACTTTTAATTTCATAGTAGTCGAGAGATACAAATTGAAATTCCAAGTGAAAACATTCTGTGCCCCAGTAATACTATCCACAAAGCACAACAATTGTGCCAAATATAGAAATATCACTCTTAATGGCAGTTATGGGTAATCCTCAGCAGAAAGCACCCATAGCCCCAGAGGGTCACACCTAGACAATACCTAGAGAGGTTAAATTTGATTGGTATCTGTAAGTAGAATATTTAATACTACAGGTGAAACTCAAAAAATTAGAATATCGTGCAAAAGTTCATTTATTTCAGTAATGCAACTTAAAAGGTGAAACTAATATATGAGATAGACTCATTACATGCAAAGCAAGATAGTTCAAGCCGTGATTTGTCATAATTGTGATGATTATGGCTTAAAGCTCATGAAAACCCCAAATCCACAATCTCAGAAAATTAGAATATTACATGCAATCAATAAAACAAGGATTGTACATAGAACAATATCGGACCTCTGAAAAGTATAAGCATGCATATGTACTCAGTACTTGGTTTGGGCCCCTTTTGTAGCAATTACTGCCTCAATGGGGCGTGGCATAGAAGCTATCAGCCTGTGGCACTGCTGAGGTGTTATGGAAGACCAGGATGCTTCAAATAGTGGCCTTCAGCTCTTCTGCATTGCTCGGTCTCATGTCTCTCATCTTTCACTTGGCAATGCCCCATAAATTCTCATCAGAAAAGAGGACTTTGGACCACTGAGCAACATACTAGGTCTGTTTTCCTTTAGCCCAGGTAAGACGCTTCTGATGTTGTTTGTTATTCAGGAGCGGCTTGACAAGAGGAATACGACTCTTGAAGCCAATGTCCAGGATCCGTCTGTGTGTGGTGGCTCTTGATGCACTGACTCCAGCCTCAGTCCACTCCTTGTGAAAGTCCCCAACACTTTTGAATGGCCTTTTCCTGACAATCCTTACCAGGCTGCGGTCATCCCTGCTGCTTGTGCACATTTTTCTTCCACATATTTCCCTCCCACATAACTTTCTATTAATTTGCTTTGATGCAACACTTTGGGAACATTCAACTTCTTTTGCAATTACCTTTTAAGGCTTTCCCTCCTTATGGAGGGTGTCAATGATGGTTTTCTGCACAACTGTCAGGTCAGCAGTCTTTCCCATGGTTGTGATTCCTACTGAACCAGACCGAGAGACCATTTAAAGGCTCAGGAACCCTTTGCAGGTGTTATGGCTTAATTAGCTGATTAGAGTGGGACACTTTGAACCTAGAATATTGCACCTTTTCACAATATTCTAATTTTCTAAATTGTGGATTTGGGGTTTTCATGAGCTGTAAGCCATAATCATCACAATTATGACAAATAACGGCTTGAACTATCTTGCTTTGCATGTAATGAGTCTATCTCATATATTAGTTTCACCTTTTAAGTTGCATTACTGAAATAAATGAACTTTTGCATGATATTCTAATTTTTCGAGTTTCACCCGTAGGCTATTGCTTGTGAGAGGCAGCAATAAGCACTATATTGCCAAAAGTATTAGGACGCCTGCCTTTACAAACACATGAACTTTAATGGCATCACAGTCTTAGTCTGTAGGGTTCAATATTGAGTTGGCCTACCCTTTGCACCTATAATAGTTTCAACTCTTCTGGGAAGGTTGAAAGTCCGTGTTGCCCAGCAACAGCCCCAAAACATCACTGCTCTAGAGGAGATCTGCATGGAGGAATGGGCTCCTGAGAGCGACCCATCTTTTACAAATGTTTGTAGAAGCAGTCTGCTAACCCCTCGCATCACCCCCTCAGTCTCCGCCTGAATCACAAACCTACTAAACGACATATCAGATTGGATGTCGCTCTACTTCCTTAAATTGAACCTCTCCAAAACCGAGCTCCTAGTCTTTCCCCAGCCCGCACACAACCCCCCATTGACTTCTCCATCATGTCCAACAATGCCACTATCAGGCCCGCCCCGCAGGCCAGAGTACTTGGTGTCATTCTGGACCCCAACCTATCCTTCCAGCCCCAAGTCCAATCACTAACAAACGCATGCAGACTCCACCTCCGCAACATCGCCAAAATCCGCAGGTTCCTAACCCCAGAAACCACTAAACAGCTCATCCACTCCCTCATCATATCACGACTGGACTACTGCAACTCCCTCCTCACTGGCCTGCCTCGCCATAGGCTATCCCCGCTTCAGTCGATCCTGAATACGGAAGCCAGACTTATTCACCTTACCAACTGCTCCGTTTCCGCCACCCCCCTCTGCCAATCCCTCCACTGGCTTCTGATTGCACAACGGATCAAATTCAAAATCCTAACACTGACGTACAAAGCTGTCCATCATACTGCCCCAAATTACATCACCGACCTAATATCCAAGTACCACTTAACACGCACACTCCGCTCCTCACAAGACCTCCTTCTCTCTAGTTCCCTGGTCTTCTCCTCCCATGCACGCCTCCAGGATTTCTCCAGGGCATCACCCATCCTCTGGAACTCCCTACCCCAATCCATAAGACTATCACCTACTCTCCTCTCCTTTAGGAACACCCTGAAAACCCACCCTTTCAGGAAAGCCTACCCCACCCCCTGCTAATTGCTGACCTCCTCCACTCCTCCTACCACCCCATCCCCCACAGCTATCGCCTCCTGTACCACTATCCCCTCCCTCCTAGATTGTAAGCTCGAAGGAGCAGGGCCCTCGAACCCCTCGTGTATCACATTGTATTGTTATTGTACTGTTGCATGTTCTGTCTCCCTTTGTAATGTACAGTGCTGAGCGAACTGTTGGCGCTTTATAAATACTGTATAATAATAATAATACCTAGGTGCTTGATTTTATACACCCGTGCACCATGAAGGTGGTTGGAACCCCTGAATCCAATGATTTTCAGGGGTGTCCCAATATTTGTGGCAATATAGTGTATGTGCCCCAACATTTGCAGCAGGTGTTTTAGGAAAATAGACAATAGGAAATTCATGGGAGGAGCAATGGGTCAAGGTTCAGGGCACAAGGCAAGGTTGTCATAAGAGATAGGGCAAGGAGCTGTCTGGCATCTCATGTGGCTCAGCAAGAAGAGAAATTACAGGACACAGCAGAGGTCACAAGTTCAGACACAGAAATACATTAAAAAATGGTGTGGGGTTCACCTTGTTATTGACATTTCGCTATCCATAGACTTAGTAGTCACTAATTAGCTGCAGGATTGCTTTTGCAAGCAGCGGGAGAAGATGCCCCCTTCCTCCCACTGCCTTCCATGGCCTTCTAGGGCAGTCCCGTGCCATTGGAGGAACCTGAGAATGCAATCAGTGTTTCTGCCAGTTGACCAAAAAGCTGATTGGAGTCCGAAATGACACCAATCATCTCTATAGTCTAAGAAATCGGAAGCTATGAGCATTTCGTCATTTCAGTTTCGCAGGATATAAACAGTGTCTGATCACACTGATCTTGGTGCCAGGGCAGAGGAGATATCTAGAGTCTAATAGATCCCAGATTTCTCAAAAAAAGAATACCTGTCAATGCCCATTGCAGTCACAGGGGATATTTACATTCCCTGTGATAGCAATAAAAGTGATGAATAAAATGAAAGAGACAGTGCAAAAATAATTAAAGAAATAATTAAAAAAAACACCCTTGCCCCTCGCGCGCGCACCTGCAGGCGTGAATGTTGATCCCGTACTGGTATGTAAACAGCGGTTGCACCATACATGTGAGGTATCGCAGTGAATGTCAGATCAAGGGAAGCAATTCTAGCACTAGACCTCCTAAATCTAAAATGGTAGCTTGTAAAGGCTTTTAAAGCGTCACATATATATAATAAAAATGTATGCAGTTTGTCGCCATTGCACGAGGCGTGCACAGTTTTATAGCATGTCATGCTTGGTATCTTTTTACTCGGCATACCATCATCTTTTATACGTTACCAAATAATTGGCCAATATATTGTGCTTTTGTGCATTAAAAGTAAAAAGGTGTATTTTTTTCACAACATTTGTGACATGAAAAAATTGCAGCACCCACCATTTTATTCACTATGGTGTCTGCTTTAAAAAAATATATAATGTTTAGGGATTCAAAGAAATTTCCTAGCAATTTCACTTTTCATGTGACTAAAAAGTGTCAGAAAAGGCTTGGTCTTCAGGTGGTTAGAAGACTGAGTGATGTGTGGCATAAACCTCTAATGCTGTGCATAAAATGCCCCCACCCCCCAAAATGACCCCTTTTTGTAAAGTAGACACTCCAAACTTAATATATAAAAAATAGTGAGCGCTCTCATAAATATCAGCAGCTAGAACACTTTAGGCAACCACAATGCCTCAAACATTAACAATATAATCCAAAAACAACAGAGTGCAGCGCTTAGTAAGATGAAGAGTCAATAGGTAATAATCAAGTATCCACAATGATTCATGATCACACATGCGCATAACCCATGCATTTCCGGTGAGTGTGCATTTCTGTTATTTTGACAGAGTGGAGGCCGTGGGAATTCGTATTTCTACAGTGAATCATTGTGGATACTTGATTATTACCTTATTGACTCTTCATCTTACTAAGCGCTGCACTCTGTTGTTTTTAGACACTCCAAACTATTTGTTGAGAGGCACGTTGAATCAACAGAAGAATTTATTATTTTACCACAAGTTTTTAGAAAATTACAAAAAAATTTTTTATTCCACACAAAATTGTCACTTAAATTAATTTTTGCTCACACATGCCATTGGTATATGTGGACTTACACCCCAAAATACATTCTGCTACTTCTCTCGAGTATGAGGATACTACATGTGAGAAACTTTTTGGCAGTCTAGCCAAGTACAGGACCCCAAAATCCAATAAGCACCTCAGGCTTTTAAAGGCCTTTATATCCTCATTACACTTCCTGACCAGGGGCGGACTGACCATTTTGGAAACTCAGGCACTGTTCGAGGGCCTGGGGTCAGTAGGGGGCCCCATGAGATGCCCCTGGTACCTTTTTCATAGACTTTTCTGAGTTTGGGCAAGGACACAGGGGCCCCATGATCCCCTATTGCCCGGGGGCCCCATGAGTTGTCAGTCCGCCCCTGTTCCTGACTACCTATCACAGTTTCAGAGGCCCTGAAATGCCAGGATAGCACCCCCCCCCCAAATGACCCCTTTTTGAAAAGTAGCAAAAGTGTTTCTACTGTCCTGGTATTTTAGCACCTCAAGAAATGTGGTAGGCAGTCAGAAAGTAACAGCTATGTAAATTCCATTATCTATACCATAGTTTGTAGATGCTATAGCTTTCACAAAAACCAATTAATATCCAGTTATTGGTATTTTTTTTACCAAAGACATGTAGCAAAATACATTTTGGCCTACATTTATGACGAAATTTGAGTTTTTGGATATTTTTTAATGATAGAAATGAGAAAATATCGTTTTGGTCTTTTTTTGTTTATAGCTCAATTTGTGTGAAGAAAAGGACATTCATTTCATTTATTTACAGTATTGCATGACCGCGCAATTGTCAGTTAAACTAGCGCAGCGCTGTATAGCAAAAAATGGTGTAAATTGCAGTATCTATACCATAGTTTGTAGATGCTATAAATTTCACACGAAGCAATCAATATACACTTATTGGGATTTTTTTTTACCAAAGACATGTAGCAAAATACAGGTGAAACCTGAAAAATTTGAATATCATGCAAAAGTTCATTTATTTCAGTAATGCAACTTAAAAGGTGAAACTAATATATGAGATAGACCAGGGGTGGGCAAACTTTTTGACTTGAGGGCCGCAATGGGTTCATATAATGGACCCGGGGGCCGGACCAAGAGTAGATGAATGATGTGTATGTGTCATCCATAGTAAGTATAGTAATATTCCCCCATAGTAAGCATAGTAATTAATCCCCCATATAGTAATTCATCCCCCATATAGTAATTCATCCCCCATAGTAATTCATCCCCCATATAGTAATTCATCCTCCATAGTAATTCATCCCCCATAGTAATTCATCCCCCATATAGTAATTCATCCCCCATAGTAATTCATCCCCCATATAGTAATTCATCCCCCATAGTAATTCATCCCCCCTATAGTAATTCATCCCCCATAGTAATTCATCCCCCATAGTAATTCATCCCCCATATAGTAATTCATCCCCCATAGTAATTCATCCCCCATAGTAATTCATCCCCCATATAGTAATTCATCCCCCATAGTAATTCATCCCCCATAGTAATTCATCCCCCATATAGTAATTCATCCCCCATAGTAATGCATCCCCCATAGTAATTCATCCCCCATATAGTAATTCATCCCCCATAGTAATTCATCCCCCATATAGTAATTCATCCCCCCTATAGTAATTCATCCCCCCTATAGTAATTCATCCCCCCTATAGTAATTCATCCCCCATAGTAATTCATCCCCCATATAGTAATTCATCCCCCATAGTAATTAATCCCCCATATAGTAATTCATCCCCCATAGTAATTCACCCCCCATATAGTAATTCATCCCCCATATAGTAATTCATCCCCCATATAGTAATTCACCCCCCCTATAGTAATTCATCCCCCATAGTAATTCATCCCCCATATAGTAATTCATCCCCCCTATAGTAATTCATCCCCCATATTAATTCATCCCCCATATTAAGTCCCCAAGTCCCCCCTGTGTCAATTCACTTACCTTTGCTCCGCGCGTTCCTCTCGCCGTGTTCCCGCGCCGTTCCGGTGTAGCATGAAAATCTGTCTCCTATGAGGATCTGTCCCCCTCGACGTATCTGCGCATGTGCCAGTTTCAGGCATTAGCAGCCGATCAGCGATCTCCGGCACATGCGCAGATACGTCGAGGGGAACAGATCCTCATAGGAGACAGATTTTCATGCTACACCGGTCTTCAGGGCGGACTGTGAGAGGAGCTTACGGGAGCCTAGCTCCGCGGGCCGGATTAAAAGGTCCGCCGGGCCGTATACGGCCCGCGGGCCGTAGTTTGCCCATTGCTGAGATAGACTCATTACATGCAAAGCAAGATAGTTCAAGCCGTGATTTGTCATAATGGTGATGATTATGGCTTACAGCTCATGAAAACCCCAAATCCACAATCTCAGAAAATGAGAATATTGTGAAAATGTGCAATATTCTAGGCTCAAAGTGTCCCATTCTAATCAGCTAATTAAGCCATTACACCTGCAAAGGGTTCCTGAGCCTTTAAATGGTCTTTCAGTCTGGTTTAGTAGGAATCACAATCATGGGAAAGATTGCTGACCTGACAGTTGAGCAGAAAACCATCATTGACACCCTCCATAAGGAGGGAAAGCCTCAAAAGGTAATTGCAAAAAAAGTTGGATGTTCCCAAAGTGCTGTATCAAAGCACAATAATAGAAAGTTATGTGGCAGGAAAAAGTGTGGAAGAAAAATGTGCATAAGCAGCAGGGATGACCGCAGCCTGGAAAGGATTGTCAGGAAAAGGCCATTCAAAAGTGTTGGGGACTTTCACAAGGAGTGGACTGAGGCTGGAGTCAGTGCATCAAGAGCCACCACACACAGACGGATCCTGGACATGGGCTTCAAATGTCGTATTCCTCTTGTCAAACCGCTCCTGAACAACAAACAACGTCAGAAGCGTCTTACCTGAGCTAAAGAAAAACAGACCTAGGATGTTGCTCAGTGGTCCAAAATCCTCTTTTCTGATGAGAGAAACTTTTGCATCTCATTTGGAAACAAAGGACCCAGAGTATGGAGGAAGAATGGAGAGGCACACACTGCAAGATGCTTGAAGTCCAGTGTGAAGTTTCCACAGTCTGTGTTGATTTGGGGAGCCATGTCATCTGCCGGTGTTGGTTCACTGTGCTTCATTAAGTCTAGGGTCAACGCAGCCGTCTACCAGGAGATTTTGGAGCACTTCATGCTTCCTTCTGCAGACGAGCTATATGGGGATGCTGACTTCATTTTCCAGCAGGACTTGGCACCTGCCCACACTGCCAAAAGCACCAAAACCTGGTTCAATGACCATAGGATTACTGTGCTTGATTGGCCAGCAAACTCACCTGACCTGAACCCCATATTGCCAAGAGAAAGATGAGAGACATGAGACCGAACAATGCAGAAGAGCTGAAGGCCGCTATTAAAGCATCCTGGTCTTCCATAACACCTCAGCAGTGCCACAGGCTGATAGCTTCCATGCCACGCCGCATTGAGGCAGTAATTGCTGCAAAAGGGGCCCAAACCAAGTACTGAGTACATATACATGCTTATATTTTCCGAGATCCGATATTGTTCTATGTACAATCCTTGTTTTATTGATTGCATGTAATATTCTAATTTTCTGAGATTGTGGATTTGGGGTTTTCATGAGCTGTAAGCCATAATCATCACAATTATCACAAATCACGGCTTGAACTCTCTTTCTTTGTATGTAATGAGTCTATCTCATATATTAGTTTCACCTTTTAAGTTGCATTACTGAAATAAATGAACTTTTGCACGATATTCTAATTTTTCGAGTTTCACCTGTACATTTTGGCCTAAATTTACGACTAACTTTGAGTTTACCATATATTTTTTATAGTCGAAAGTAACAAATATTGTATATTTTTCAAAATTGTTGGTCTTTTTTGTTTATAGTGCAAAAAAAACCCCCAAAGGTGATAAAATACTACCAAAAAAAGCTCTATTTGTGGACATAAAGGACATAAATTTTATTTGGGTACAGCATTGCAATTACCAGTTGCCTAATAGCCAAAAAAGGCCTGGTCAGGAAGGGGGGCAAATCCTCTGGCGGGCAAGTGGTTAATGAGGGTGAGAAAAATAAGAATGGTCTTGGGTGATAGGATGCATTTCATGCCAGGTGTCTAAGAAGCTGTATTTGTTCAATAGGGAGTGGAACTGTTTTGATGTTGGGCTTTGGGATACTGTAGAAATAGCAAAGGAGACCCTTTTATTATCAAAGTTAGGAATCAAGGTTAGATTACAGTCTCCACAGAGACCAGGGGTATCCTGCCAATAATTAAACACATTGTGCACACTCTTGTACTGGTTCCTCATTTTTTTTTCTCCTAATAGTTTGGTCAAACCTTTTGCACTTCGCACATAAAAAAATCACAGTTATTTCACAATTGTTGAAGATGTTGTGCACAATTACCCCATGGGCAGGGGCGGACTGACAACTCATGGGGCCCCCAGGCAATAGGGGATCATGGGGGCCCTGTGTCCTTGCCCAAACTCAAAGCACACCCAAAAAAGCCTATAAAAAAGGTACCAGGGGCATTTCGTGGGGCCCCCTACTGACCCTGGGCCCTCAGGCAGTGCTCAAGTGCTCAGTCCGCCCTTGCCCATGGTTTTAATTTACATTTTTAACAGTGGCTTGTTTTGCAAAGATACAAACTTCAAATGAATTTTTAGCTTAAGAGATACTGTCAGGAAAGCTCTGCTTATAGTACAAATAAAGTTCTAAGGTGTACACAGATGATCAGGTGGGCATGCACATGCGTCGCTGATACTGGCACCAAATGGACCATTTAGGATTTGCAGCTGCCCTAATCAGTTGCGTTCTGATCTACAGTGTTTCCTGTGTTCTTGTGCCAGTTCCTTGACTTCTGTGATTGAGCCAGCTTATCTTGACTATGCTTGAATTCTTCTAGCCCTGGCCTTGGCGTCTCTAGATCCTGCTCTGCCTCCTGCTCATCTGCCTGCTCTATGACGCTGACACTGTCCTGTACTTTGACCAGGGGCGGGCTGACAACTCATGGGGCCCCCGGGCAATAGGGGATCATGGAGCCCCTGTGTCCTCACCCACATTCAAACCACACCCAATAAAGCCTCTGAAAGGTACCAAGGGCATCTCATGGGGCCCCCTACTGACTCTGGGCCCTCGGGCAGTGCCCGAGTGCTTGAATGGTCAGTCCGCCCCTGACTTTGACCATTCTCCTGCCTGCTGCCCATGCTCAATCTGATTGCCTGTTACTGACCCAGCTTGCCTGACCTCGCATCCTGTCTTGTCCTGTCTGCCCAGCATCTCCTGACCAGCACGTTATTTCCCTGTCCCATGCCGGTCATCCACCAGCTGTGAGTCATCTGCCAGCCAAGCTAATGCAAGTCTGCAGTTAGTCAGCTTGGAGTCTGCTGCACTTGTGCCATCTGCTGTCATTGCCATCCGATTTGTTCCTGGCAAACTTACCTGCAGAGTTGACTGGACACCTTACAGGCACTCGACCCTCAACACGCTCTTTTGGCCACTGTCTCACTACCAGTGGTCCCTTAAATGAAGCTGTAAGAGAGGACTCCTTCTTCAGGCTCTACAACCATGTACTTAACAGATACTCAGGTATCTCTGTAGTAGGCATACAGTTTTAATAAGAATACAGCAATGAAGGTAAATTACTAGTTGTTATTAAGTATAAGCTGTGGTAGTACCTGCAAACCTAAATTGTAACTCCAATTTTATTTCGAAAACAAAATTCACCTCTGGGTGATCATGTACTTTGCAAGGATTTTAACAAACTTTGTTGCAAATTCCTACTTTTTGTTATTTTGAAGAAATAGCTGTTTGCTTGTTTGTATCCATGTGCAAAATGAATGTGAATAGAAGTTACTTTATAATAAACTATCAGCTGCTGACCTTGCAGGTCCTAATGAGGAACGTGTGAGAGCCTGAATCACTTCAGATGTGATTTCCTTTTGGGAGTATTTCCCCAGTTGCAAAACATGCCCAAAATCTGTCTTGTATCTTAGTGCAGACATCTGGGAAAATCAGTGGGCCAAGCACATTTCTGGGGGTGTTGTTCCATACCCCATCTGTGTACAGAATGCCTCCAGGTTGCCATATTGCATAGCATTTTACAGAAAATGACAGCCCTGCAGATTGAAAAGGAAAGGTAATCTTTGATAGTATCCAAGTAAATATGACTTTTAACTGCAGAAGGAGATAGAAAAGAAGGCTTATTATAGATAGACCCATACATTTATAGAACATTGTTATTTTTGTTTTCAGGCTGTGCATTCAGAAACAAAAATGCTGACCTTTTTAAGACTTTTTAATACGTGATACAATACAAATTAAAACAACATATTTCCATGAAATACTATCTATAAAGGTGGGAATGAACTCCACCTGCTTTACGTACTATATTTTTTGTCTAATTGTTTTCGGAAATACCTTAGTGAGAACTTCGTAAAGGAAATATGATATTTGTTGCATCCTGTCTGTTTCATCTCTGAATACAGAGAAACCTTAGGTTTGATGACTCCTTTTTTTTATCAAATTACAGGGTCAGGAAGTGTATTTACACTTTGCAATTATTTAAGCAATTGACATGACTGTCATTTTTGACACATATATTGTTACTCTACACAATTGCTTTGTTCTTGCATATCTATGACTGAAATTCATTAATTTCGATAACAAAAGAACTGTTAAATACAGTAGGTATTGATGTCAAGAATGAAATATGACGTGTATTTGATGCTTATATATACAGTATATATAAATATAAAAGGAGTTTCAGCACACAGATGATTCTTATTTTGATACACATCCACAGACAAGAATTTTCTCTTTTACAGCTATGGTAAGTGTATTCTTCGCTGTTTTGAAAATAAAATGCTGGCATGAAGAATGCATAAAGCTTAATTGATATATTGCATATAGGGGTCTTTTCAACAATGTTTTCATCAAAGATTCATTCACTTTGACATGAGATACAATAAGAAAAATATGCGAGCCTTGGGTTTCTGTGAATCTTTGGTGAAAACATTGATAAATAGACCCCATAATGCTGGTAGTTTATGATTTAAGATATATCTACAGTACATGATTATGTTAATGAGCTTACTTTATTTGTTTAGGTAGTGTTTAGAGCAATTATACAGTACAAAGTAAAATAATTCACAGCAGTCAACAAAATTTCAGCTTTTGACTATGTAGAACGATGAAATACAGTTGCTGTGTTGAATGGTCCTTATTGGTTGATATTATTACTTATAAAATGAGTATAGTTCAGCCCATTTGCCTTTTTAAAAACCATAAAGATCTATCTATCTATCTATCTATCTATCTATCTATCTATCTATCTATTTTCATAGTTTTTTATTTCAGTCAAGCAATAGTCAAAAGGTGCAAAGCACAATGGATATAAAAATGCAATACCATGTAGCAACCAATTACATTTCAACCAATATGATTACTGTAAAGGATTGTCTTATCGTCTAAGTCTTATAGCTTTTTTGTATATTACGTGTATTTGCTCTATATCCTGCACAGTGTGTGTGTGTGTATATATATATATATATATATATATATATATATATACACACACACACACTGTATTGCCAAAAGTATTGGGACACCTGCTTTTACACGTACATGAACTTTAATGGCATCCCAAACTTAGTCCATAGGGTTCAATATTGAGTTGGCCCACCATTTGCAGCTATGACAGCTTCAACTCTTCTGGGAAGGCTGTCCTCAAGGTTTAGGAATGTGTCTATGGGAACGTTTGACCATTCTTCTAGAAGGACATTTGTGATGTCAGGTACTGATGTCGGACAAGAAGGCCTGGCTCACAGTCTGCGCGCTAATTCATCCCAAAGGTATTCTATCGGGTTGAGGTCTAGACTCCACCCCAAACTCCTCATCTATGTCTTTATGGACCTTGCTTTGTGCACTGGTGCGCAGTCATGTTGGAATTATTATTATTATTAATTATTATACAGTATTTATAAAGCACCAATAGTTCGCTCAGCGCTGTACATTACAGAGGGGGACAGAACATGTGACAGAACAATACCAATACAATGCAAAACATGAGGGGATTGAGGGCCCTGCTCTTTGGAGCTTACAATCTAGGAGGGAGGGGATGGTGGCACAGGAGGAGATAGCTGTGGGGATGGAGTGGTAGGAAGAGTGGAGGAGGTCGGCAAGTTAGCAGGGGGTGGGGTAGGCTTCCCTGAAGAGATGGGTTTTCAGGGTGTGCCTAAAGGAGAGGAGAGTAGGTGATAATCTGATGGGTTGGGGCAGGGAGTTCCAGAGGATGGGTGACACCCTGGAGAAGTCCTGGAGGCGGGCATGGGAGGAGGAGACCAGGGAACTAGAGAGAAGGAGGTCTTGTGAGGAGCGGAGTGTGCGTGCTGGGCGGTACTTGGATATTAGGTCAGTGATGTAGTTCGGGGCAGTATGGTGGACGGCTTTGTACGTCAGCGTTAGGATTTTGAATTTGATCCGTTGCGCAATCGAAAGCCAGTGGAGGGATTGGCAGAGGGGGGTGGCGGAGACAGAGCGGTTGGAAAGGTGAATGAGTCTGGCAGCCGTATTCAGGATGGACTGAAGCGGGGATAGCCAGCGGTGAGGCAGGCCAGTGAGGAGGGAGTTGCAGTAGTCGAGTCGTGATATGATGAGGGAGTGGATGAGCTATTTAGTGGTTTCTGGAGTTAGGAACGTGCGTATTTTGGCGATGTTGCAGAGGTTGAGTCTGCACGAGTTTGTTAAAGATTGGACTTGAGGCTGGAAGGATAGGTTGGAGTCCAGAATGACACCAAGTACTCTGGCCTGCGGGGCGGGTTTGATGGTAGCGTTATTGGATGTGATAGAGAAGTCAATGGGGGGTGGTGTCCGGAATAGGAAGGGGACCATCCCCAAACTGATTCCACAAAGTTGGGAGTATGAAATTGTCCAAAATGTCTTGGTATGCTAACGCCTTAAGAGTTGCCTTCACTGGAACTAAGGGGCCAAGCCCAATCCCTGAAAAACAACCCCACAGCATAATTCCCCCTCCACCAAACTTTACAGTTGGCACAATGCAGACAGACAAGTACCATTTTCCTGGCAACCGCCGAACCCAGACACGTTCATTGGATTGCCAGGCAGAGAAGCGTCATTGGTCACTCCAGAGAACACATCTTCAATGCTCTAGAGTCCAGTGGCAATGTGCTTTATACCACTGCATCCGATGCTTTGCATTGCACTTGGTGATATAAAGCTTGGATGCAGCTGCTCACACATGGAAACCCATTCCATGAAGCTCTCTGCATACTGTTGTGCTAATCTGAAGGCAACACGAAGTTTGGAGGTCTTTAGCTATAGACTCTGCAGACAGTTGGCAACTTCTGCGCACTGTGCGCTTCAGAATGTGCTGACCCCATGCTGTCATTTTATATGGCCTTCCACTTTGTGGCTGAGTTGCTGTAGTTCCAAGTTGCTTCCACTTTGTTATAATACCACTAACAGTTGACCGTGGAATATTTAGTAGCAAGAAAATTTCATGGATGGACTTATTGCACAGGTGACAACCTATGACGGTACCACCCATTCTTTCACAAATGTTTGTAGAAGCAGTCTGCATGCCTAGGTGCTTGATTTTATACACCAGTGGCCATGGAGGTGATTGGAACACCTGAATCCAATGATTTGGAGGGGTGTCCCAATACATTTGGCAATGAAGTGTATACAGTGATATTGCTGGAGGGTCGTTCAGATGTAGCTCTTTTCAGAAGCACTAAGAGTTCAGAACAGCCAGGAAATACAATTTAGGGCTTGATGGCCCACATGTATATTAAATGAAAGTAAAAGTTAAATTCCAACACAACAAAAATGTTACCCTTGCAGGGGGGCTCAGCATTCTCCTCTTAATGCTATACAGCAACAGAAGGCCTTCCTTCAGCTTCCTTGCTCTCTCTGGTAATGCTGCTGCTGTGGCCTCATATTGTCGCCCTCCTTCTGGTCCTCCATATTGTCTCATCAAACTTTAGGCTCTGTCTCTCTCTCAGCTCTCCCACACCTCGCTGCTGTACTGACCCACACACTGGCCTCTGGGTAGGGGACCTCCTCCTGTCTCCCAGGTGGAATCCTGAACTACAGAGAGTCCCTTGAATATAAAGGTTGTGCATACCTGCACACTCAGCAAGCCAGTCTCTTGCAAGACATGGGCGAAGGGTTGAAAGCTCCACTCTCCCGATCTTGCCCAATCTGAGAGTTACCAATCCCAGAGAAAACTGAAGATATTATTTTCTCTGCTCAGAATAGACATTCTGGAGTCCTTCAACCTGCATCCATTAGAACCTGTATATATAGATGCCATTATAGAAGTGTTAAGTATACAAGTCATATTCATAAGGCATAATATTAATTAAGGACGAATATATTTTACTTGTCTAAAATCTGGTATAGTGTGTCTATCATGGAATAATACAAATAAGCAAATCTGAGAGTATGAATCTGGCATTGTAAGTAATAATATTATATCAATTTACAGATATGATCACAAGACCAATAGGTTATCATGCCAGCTATCTATGCAATCATAAATAATTTAATGTCATTTTTCACATAATCTTCAACATGCTTCAAAGAATCACTATCCAATATTTTGTGCTATATAATTAAAATGTCTTTTCTTTCTACTTACTTTGACAAACTAGCTTTGCTTCTTGGAAGCACAATATCATGCCACCTTTTTCAAAATCTATGTAATGATTACATTTTGATTTGATGCTATGGGTCTCATTAATGTAAAAAAAAATATGTCTGTTCAAAGGACCATTCAAATTCCTTGTTTCATTTTTTCTTAAAACAATAGTTGAAACATGATTGGTCACTATGGAATGTTTGTCCAATTAATTGTAAAAGAACAAGTGCAAACTATCTTCATTAAAAGTTAGAAAAGATTAATAGTTTCCATGGAAAATCATTTTTACATTATGTGACTCATAAGCATGACAGCATTCATGGAAAGCCTGTTAATGATAACTATTTACTCACTTAGAGCAAATGGCAGGATATAACATTTTCATTACTTTCATGTCACTGGGAAGCATTACTGTATGATATGATAAAATATATTGCAGGTTGCTGGATTCACACCTTTTTTTAACAAATTACTTTAACGCTATAAATAGTAGAACGCAGCAAGCACAGTTTTTTTGGCACTGGCAATATAAATGCTGCTGGACACTGATGAATATGATTAAACATTTAATGTGGAAGTATTAAAATTACTGGAAAAGTAAACTAGCCAAAAATAACTAAGGAACTAAATTGAAGGTAATTTCAATACAAAGCTAGGAACACATAAATAAAAGGTTCTCAGTTTCAGGCCATGCACATTGATTGATTAGATTTTCTGGAAAAGAATGTCCGATCAGAAAATGTTAAGCTGGTTAATCTTTTACAGCTGAAGGTTATGCTTTTTACATCCATAGTGACTGAACATTTGTTTTTTACAGTGTTCTGAGATCTGCTACAAACCAAAATTCTCTAATACTTTGCCAGTGTGCTTTTAGAGGGTCTCCAGATAAGAGGTTCCTTCCCACAGCAACAATGCTCTGTGGTGGTGGGTACAACCTACTTTTCCCCTTTCCTTAGTAAACTGGTAATAAAGTTCTTGGGCCACATAACATAAACTACATAATTTACTAAAACTGGTGCATGCAGGGTCTGGAGCAGCTGTACATAGTAACCAATCAGCTTCTTACCCCAGCTTGTTCAGTTAAGCTTTGGCAATGAAACCTAAAACCTAAAAGCTGATTGGTTATTGTGTACAGCTGCTCTAGATTCTGAGTGTACCTGTTTTAGTAAATCACCACCATTAACTGTCACTGTTGTATCAACACTGATTTAATAAGGCAGTTGAGAATCTTCACTCAAAAATTGAAAACTAACTTCAACTATCCAGTCATGTGAAATGCATCTGAAGATGACTAGGTATTCAGATCAGAATTTTTTTTTCTAATAGTGATCTAACAGCCAAACAACAGCAATAAAATCCTTTTTTTTAGTAGAGTGGGGGGAAATCCAAAATCCACAAACAGCAAAGAAATGCAACAGGTTTTTTTTTTCTCCCCAGTGGGAGATATTGGCAACAGTAAACATGAACTGATGTTCTAGCCTCTCCCCCCTCAATTTAGCAAGTAATAAAACACTACAAAGAGCATGGAATAGTTTTTTTTACAGATCATTTTGATATTTTTCAAAGGTATGTCAACTGCAATTCAAATACTGTAAAGCAAATGTATATATTTCTTATGTTAATGAAGTGAGATAGATCAAGTTTAAAATGGAGGTTTATTTGATAAAGGAATATAATTCTTACCGAGCAAAGTAGAATTGGAAAGTGTATGATATTTCAGAGAATAAAGTGAAGCTGTGATGATTGCAGTTTTCTGATTATGTACAATCCTTTTTCTAAATTCACACAAGTGACTTTATGCAGTAAAGAAGTTAAATTGCAGCTGGACTGGCAGGGAATACGTGAGGGAGTGAGTCTTTGGCCAGTAGAACTGTGACACAATATGGCGGCGTATCCCCAAACAGTAGATAGGTGACTGTCCCATTCAAGAAGAAGCAGCATAGGTCCAGTTTCAACATGGTGTGAACCGCCAACCAATAAGAGGGACCATTATAAATCTATTGAATAAAGATTCTCAGTTCCTTTAGTAAATCAGCTCAACATTCTTTATAAATAAATCAGCAGTAGACAGAGCTGTAGGGGTACCACAAAGTTTTGCAGTATGCACCTTTTTCTCATTGCTTGCATGTTGGGAGAAATGACAATGCAGTTTATTTATTACCAGGTTTGCTTATTTATTTAGAAATATTGAACTGGCAATATTCATTCTCATCAGGATGATTTTTCAAAAACACGTTATTTTTTGAAAATGAAACATGAAGATCAAAGTTTTCTGTGACAAAGTACAGTAAAAAAAGCAAATAAATGTTCTGCACATATTACAATTATTGATTTGTTTTTATATTTATTATTTCATTTAAGGCTTTTCCATCAAAGGGACTGAAACAGACACTCTTTCATATTGTGCTACTTTATCTTACTCATGAATATCAATGTCTTGACCTAATCAGTTGCGGTGATACCTTTAGAGCACCAGGTATGGTTAATAGTATATTTGTGTATTAAAATGTGAAATGTTTGTCAATTCCTATCCTACTACATGGTGAATTCAGTCTTAGGTGGTACTGGCAGTTTAGAGTTAATGCACCTTTATATTTACCGCTATAGAGATATTATTTGGATCAGCTGCTATTCAAGCTCTGTAAATATAAATTTCATTGTCCCTGTTCACTCAGCTGAGTTCAGTAGACTAATTCACTGCTTCAGTAGAGTAGCTAGGCTGTAGGAATTAACTCCAACTGACTAGAACAGCAGACTTTTTTTAAGGAAAAAAAAAATTGTTGTAAAAAATGACCAGGTTTGAGAAACTTATATGTTCTACTGTTAGCAATAGATTTGTGTCCTTGACTCTCATAAAGCACAGATAACTGTGCCACTGAGGGTGTCCGCCTATTATATGCAACATTTAAGCTTGTTTAACCACTTAAGCCTGCAAACAATCTGTTCCCTTACTTTTTGTTATAAACGTATCCAATGAAATGCTAGGTCACTACATACATCCATAAAAGGAAATCATTCTGGAATAAAACTAAAATAGAGTTTAAACCTTGTGCTAATTAAGTATAAGTATAAATACATTTCAGACTGCTGCACCCACACAAATCCTCAATACTGGATCCACAAATATTATATTACGAAAAAGATGCTCTGTCTGATCTCTCTGTCTCATAGAAGCCCTAGTGATTATAAAGCAATCAAAAAATGTTTAAATATGCTAATCACATGTTATGTACACTAACAAAATAATTACACTTACAGTCATCAGGAAATTATTAGCAGTAACACAAAGCCACAGCATGACTGTGGGACTCTCCAGCCAGCCTGGGTGTGATGATGTCACAGCTATAGCTCTGTCTGATGTGGATCCCCATCCCAGAGCATGGGGAAATACGACAGGCACAGCCAGAACTGTGACGTCATCACGCCCAGGCTGGCCGAAGAGTCCTGGGGCCATGTTGTAGCTTTGATTTACCATTGAAAATTTCTTGATGACTGTAAGGGCAGTGATTTTAGAATAAACTTATGGTTTTACATTATTGCACTACAAGCCTTCTTCTCTTTTATAAATAACAATGTACCATTGCCAGAGAGTGTTTGGTGAACTATAATTGACACTGTGGTAGAGTGATTACTTTGGGTTGGGAACATGGCTTAATCTTACAGATGGTGTCAATGATAACTCTGGCTATCCAGTGGAGAAGAGCATCTGCTTAGAGATCTGCAAAGTATCTAGTGCTTTTGACATCTTTTCATTTTGAGAACATTTTTGTCTGGTAAGTGGCTGTGTCACTTGAAAAGCACTTTAGAGCACTGGAGCACTTTCTGTGATAAGAGCACTTGGCACTTTAAGAAGAGCACCATAAATCATGTCTTCTTTAATTTATGAATTCATTCTTCATGAATTTTATTTGATGAACTTCATGCCCATTTTTTTTACTTTCTTGATTTGCACGTTTACATATGATGAAAGTTTTGCACATTGATTAATGAACTTTTTCGTTAAAGCTTTATAATCACTAGGGCTTCTATGAGACAGCACATCTTTTTTGTATTATAATAATTATAACAATGTAGATACCTAAAAGGTGATCTTATTTTTTGCCACAATCTTTTGAAAATGAACAAACTTGCTAGGATTGAGGTCAGTAAACAGTCACTCTAATCTAGACAAAATTTCAATTACAGGTGAAACTCGAAAAATTAGAATATCATGCAAAAGAGCATTTATTTCAGTAATGCAACTTAAAAGGTGAAACTAATATATGAGATAGACTCATTACATGCAAAGGAAGATAGTTTAAGCCGTGATTTGTCATAATTGTGATGATTATGGCTTACAGCTCATGAAAACCCCAAATCCACAATCTCAGAAAATTAGAATATTGTGAAAAGATGCAATATTCTAGGCTCAAAGTGTCCCACTCTAATCAGCTAATTAAGCCATAACACCTGCAAAGGGTTCCTGAGCCTTTAAATGGTCTCTCGGTCTGGTTCAGTAGGAATCACAATCATGGGAAAGATTGCTGACCTGACAATTGTGCAGGTGGGGTGCAAGTACTTGGAAAGACAGGACATGGAAGTAAAGAGGTATTAATGTTTAGCAGAAGACTGGTAAGGGTTCAAAAATAAGATGAAACACGGTGGTAAAATGATATAGACGAAGAAGATGCACAGGTCAGCTAAATGGAAAGAATCGGCCAGGACATGTGCAGCAGTCAAACTAGAAGCACAACACTGGAGGGAAAAGAGATCACACACAGAAATAACCTCATATACCAGGACCAGCTTCCTGATAATGTCAATGATAGATCATGTCTGGGCAATGTGCGTCAGCATGGCTGGCTGTAGCATCAACCAGAGGCACAGTATAGTGTTAGAACATAGCAAACTTAGGAGACAGCTGTCACCTTCAAACAGGAAGTGCCAGAACAAGGGTTATCAGTTATTATTTTAACAAAAGCTACATATTTGAAAAGATTGAAAGCATGTTAAAGCTTATATGAGATTTTAGTCACAGGATTTAAATCTACTTCAAGTGTAGCCCTTTAGTTGGGTATTTCCTCTGTGGGAAAAGATGGACTTCCTGATTGACTGTCACAGATCAGAGACTGGGAGCTGTGTATGATGCTCTCAGCACAGGAATCTTGAACACGTCATTGTTTGCCTTTTTTACAAAGTGTTGGGTTCCCATAAAAATGACTAAGAGATCCTTAGCCAGCAAGCTTGCACCCCTCCTTCCCCTGGAACCATGCCAGGCCACATGCCTTCAACATTGGAAAGCTACCTTGCAATTGGGGTGGCCAATCACCCACTTCCCCCTTGTAAGGCACCTTGTCCTCATATTATTGGGGACAAAAGTCTAATTCCTACAGCCTATGGTGGGAGGCTGTGAAGGGGGGGGCTTATCAGAATTTAGAAGGCTACTTTGGTTTATGGGGCCCTCAAGATATCTGAACCCCTCCCACGTAGTACAGTGATGTTGATCCTTGTTAACCACAATGAGCAATGTCTGACAGTATTGACCTACCGACCCACCACTCTGACAGTACTGCCCATCTGCTATTCCCTATGCAAATGACATCTTACAGCTTTTGAGATCAAGCTAGATGGATTTCAACCAGACTAACTATGTAACTACCTATTTTTTTTTTTTTTGCATGCATTAACTACAGCAAATGCATGTTTTGCATAACCTTTTTATGAAGTAGCACTTGATTTACCATTTGATGTAAATTTTTCTTGCAGATTTTAATGACATCTTTGTGACATGCGGGCCACAGGATATTGAACTGTCTATTTACGTGTGCCCTGTTTATTTCTCTGGTTATAATGAAACTCAGCTTTATATGAATGATATTTTTTCTAACACGGCTTGTCAAGGAAGAGTCGATACATCCGGCACAGTTCCTTTACTGAAATTTGTTTTTTCAATCAATGACAGTTCAACCTGTGGCAGTTCATTTCAGGTAAGCCTCAAATTTAACTTCAGAACATTTCATAGCAATATTAGCATCACTGCATGTTTTAAAGTTTTATTTACAAGAACATTGGAAGTGGAATTTGAAGAAAAACATTCTTTGTACTCTTTCAGTTGTTAAGCTATTTATTTTAAAAAGAAATGAGCTCTAAGATTCATAGTAATAAGGTCAACACAGAATAAGCTGGTTTGCCTAAAGAGAACCTCCTTTCCCCTTTGCTGCCTTTTTTTCTTGTGGTTCTCTCTTCAGGTAGCCTCTGTACAGCTGGTGTCCCTGCTCTCATGCCACCATTTTGAAAATGTATGTCCTCCAATATGTTCGCTAAATGGAGCGCATAGTGCTATGCGCTTCTTCTTGCACATGTGTTGTACAACATTACATCAATCTGTTTTAAAAATAAAAACATCTCAAGTTCTCGGGAGAACGTTTTTTTTCAACAACAAATGAGTTTAATACAGCACTGCACATGCACAAGATGATGCACAAGAAAACATACATTTCATTTCATGAATGCATAGTATATGAATACTGGATCTAGCAAGATCTTATAGCTTAAGCAAAGGATCTCCCTCAAGGCACTAGTGATGTTGCTTTCCCAGGGAACATCTCTGTGGTTGGGGCTAATGCTAGTCAAGGAAGTCGATGAAAATAGGTAAGTAAAGTGATCGTTTTAAATCAGTGTTAGATGATTTCACATCAGCATGCAGATTAGCTTATAACTGTTTGCCATTAATGCATGCAATGGCAAACAGTTAGAAGTTTGTTTCTAAAGGTTTGCAACATTTTCAGCCCCTAAAATACTGACACATTCTCCCAGGCTGCCTTGCATATGCACCCATTTTGAGGTGAGCTCAATATGTTCATGGTCCCAGCAACCTAATGCAAGATTTAATTTGCATAATTTATTTGTAACAATGATTCACTGCAAGGGCCTATCATTCTAGGTCACCTCGCTTAACAAAACCACTATTGTGGGCCTTTCTATGTGCCAACTTCCTCACTATAAAACAGATGGAGGGGGCACAGAGCAGCCATATTTTCAGTGTATTGGAAGTTGTTGCAAGGGAAGGATATGGAAAGCAGCTAGACTGTACTTTAATTCTGATTGCTAGCTTTTTTTTTTAGCAATCAACCCCATTGCTGCATTTTTGTTCCTGTTATGGGGGGGGGGTGATTATTTATATATTTATTTGTTTTTGTGAATAATGTGAGACCTCCGGTCACTAAAAACATGTCCTATCCTTAACAACCCTTTTTTTTAAAATTTGATCCAATGTTTAAAAAAATGGTCTTTTGTTTCAGTGGTGGTATTTTGTGGTTTCTTTTGGTCTTTCTGGATGTACATTTTATGTTGATAGGTCTTTTTTAAGTTTAAGCATCATTTGAAATAAAAATAAGAGGGAGAACATTGTGTACCTATATCACTTCCCATTTTACCAGTCAAATTGATTACAACCCCATCCCCAGGGATAAACCCATGTTTGGCCGAACCTGGAAGTAGCTTGCCGGTGGCTAGCCGATTGGCCACAGGCAAGGCATTCTCAACCCCACAACTGCACATAAACAATGGGGCAGGGATGCTCATGATATCAGTGAACTAATATTGCCACATGGCCATATTAGACAAAGACATTGACTGAATAGGTGTATGTGGCCATATTAGGTCAAGTATGTCACAAGCATTCTTGTCCTGTCCTGGAGTGATAGTGTTGAACATTGACCTATTTGCCCTGTAGGCAAACTGCAGGGAAACAATCAGCAGGCCTGTGATGTCCTTTAGATGGGTCAACACAAATCTCTCAGAGGACCTCATGACTACAGGCATCAGGGTAACAGGCCTATATGAATTTCATCCCGTAATGATGGGTTTCTTAGGAAAAAGAATCATTAGGGCATGTTTAAAGCATAAGGGGACTTTGCACTGCTCCAGTGATTTGTTAAAGGTCTGTGTGACAAGAGCACAATACCTAGGCAGCCATCTGTCCTGTCTGCTTGAATGCACCACATGTCTGGTGGCGGTACCTTGCATGTACATTAAGGCTCTTCCCCCTTGCAAAGTACCCTTGTCCTAATGTTGAAGGACAAAGGAATTGGCACTTGCTCTTCCCTTTCCTGGTCACCCCTGCTGCATGCCTAGATATAGGGCATATCTTGAATTTTAGGAGAATCCCCACACAGCATTTTCCCTTTTTAAAAAAAAAAAAACTACACTCAAAGGTCCAATGCATTAGATTCGATTGCTGCTGTATATACAGCAAACTTAAAAAAAAAAAATCAGATCCACAGCCAAATAGGTCTCGCCAGGGTATGTCGTCACTGAGACAGGGTTTGGGGATTTTTAAGGATGCACATAAAAAGACCCTCTCCCAGCACTTTTGTTTATATTGGTACATGTCCTCTATGGTAGTGCTCAGCTCCCCAAGCACTTTCTTTATCTTGCATGGTAAACTTTAAGCATAACTGCATTTGCTTCAAATAACCAATCATATGTAGGGACATTCCAATTTCCTAAAAATTCTGTGTTACCATATTTGGATTTTTGTAGTAAATGTAGTGGAAAAAAGAGCATGCTGGGACTTTCCAGGTGCTACATAGATGTATTCCTATACACATTATATAGAACTTTTACTAGTGAGCCTTTTATGGCTATAGTATATTCAAAAAGCTTGATGTAGCTCTCACCCCCAAGTGGGCTGCTGGAAAAAGACAGGTCTCCCTTACCTGTTCAGAGGCTGCCAGCCCAGGTACCAACTCCAGAGCCCACTGAAAAACATAGGCTCAATCTATCTGTTGCCTTTTTAAAGATTTATTGCAGTACTTGAACAGGAGCGAGGGATGAGAGTGTAAGATACTCCAAAACACATGCAGGCATTAGAGGAGAGATTCTTAAGCAAAGTCCTTCAGAAGTAGCCGAAAAAAGGTGCTTCAGTCAGCGGCTACAAATACTGTGGAGTTTATTTACTAAAACAGGTTCACTCAGAATCTGGTGCACTTCTGCACTGAAACCAATCAGCTTGCATGTTTTATTTCTAAAGCTTAAGTGAACAAGCTGAGGTTAGATTAGTGATTGGCTACCATGCACAGGTGCACGAGATTCTGAGTGAACCTGCTCTAGTAAATAAACCTCACAATCTACTTATTTTTAATAAAAAGATACTTACTAGCCCAGGGATCCAGTGTTGTCTTCACCCAAGCCAGTTCTGTGCCAGTCTTCAGATCCCCAGTGCCCCCATGTTGATCTGGTAAGCTGGTTGTGGCTTCCTGTGACTTCACAGTCGGTTCCTCACTATGCATGCATGAGCCGTGCTGCAATACCTGAATGGTCCCAAAGCCTTGTGGGCCAGGAAGTGAGGAGGCCTGAACTTCCATTCCAATCTTCTAGGAGATGTGGGTGAAAGTGAAAGTGTGAACAAGTACCTGTCAATACTAGGTACCCCCCCCTCAAAAAAAGTTTACAATATGGAGGGCAAAAGGAGGAGGAAAAGGGGAAATTTTCCATACATTTTAGGTGAAGTTCTGCTTTAATATTGCTAGAGGCAGAGGGACAGTCAACTAATCTGAGACTCTGTAAGAGCAACCACAGTCCATGTAGCAAAGGTTGGCATCAAACCCTCAAAGCACAGGCACCTTTGGAACTCTAGGCAAGGTCCAACTCACAATGCCCAGGGACAGCTCCGAACCAGCTTCCTGCCACACTCTTCAGTGAAAGGTTCTCAGCCAAGCACATGCTGAAAACCAAAAAGAACAATTGTGTGCTAAAACAAACTAGATAGAAAATTAAAAAGACTGTTGCAACCTTTTTGAATCAGCTTACCTGTTTCATCAGCAGCTGTGAAAAAGGCAACCGGAGAAGTCAAAAGAATACTTGGGTTGTACAATTCCACTATGCATCCCAGGAGAAAAAGCACCAGGGGATAAAAACATGGGAATCTTTGATCAGTAATTGGATCCTCAAGTGTAGCATGTCGGATTTTGCCTCTAGGTGAATACTGGTCATTAACCACTTGCTACTGGGCACTTATACCCCCTTCCTGCCCAGGCCAATTTTCAGCTTTCAGCGCTGTCACACTTTGAATGACAATTGCGTGGTCATGCAACACTGTACCCATATGAAATTTTTATCATTATTTTTAGAAAGATATAGCTTTCTTTTGGTGGTATTTAATGACCTCTGGGATTTTTAATTTTTTGCTAAACAAACCAAAAACAACTGAAAATTATGAAAAAAAAAGTTTTTTCTTAGTTTTTGTTATACAATTTTGTATATAAGTGATTTTTTTCCTCACTGATGTGCGCTAATGAGGTTGCAGTGATGGGCACTGATAGGCTGCACTGATGGGCACTGACAGGTGGCACTGATGGGCACTGATGAGGAGGCACTGGTAGGTGGCACTGAAAGGCAGCACTCATATATGGCACTGATAGGTAGCACTGACTGGCACTGATAGGCAGCACTGACTGGCACTGATAGGCAACACTGACTGGAACTGTTAGGTGGCACTGACTGGCACTGTTAGGCGACACTGATAGGCAGCACTGACGGGCACTGATAGGCTGCACTGATGCGCGCTGATAGGCGGCACTGACTGACACTGATAGGTGGCACTGATTGGCAGCGCAGATAGGTGGCACTGATTGGCATTGATAGGTGGCACTGACTGGCATTAATAGGTGACACTGAAAGGCAGCTCAGAAGGGCACTGATATGTGGCATTGATGTGCACTGGTAGGCACTGATGTGTGGCATTGATGTGGCACTGATGGGCTCTGGCAGGTGGCATTGATGAGCACTGACAGCTGGCATTGATGGACACTGACAGGTGGCACTGCTGGGGCTACACTGATCATCAGTGCCCTGATGATCAGTGTACATGTCCCCTCTGAGGAATGCTGATTACCGGTTCTCCCCTCCTCACGAGCTGTCAGCGTGACAGCTTGTGAGGAAAGAAATACAGATAATCGGCATTTCCCTATTTGTCTGCTCTGGGGGACACAGAGCACCACAGATCACCACACTGCGTGCCCCCGGAGCCGTGCATGCTAGGTTAGAGTGGGAGGAGGTCATATGATGTCTTTCCAGAACGAGAGAACCGTCTTGCGTCTGTCATTTCCTTATGTGGCGGGTGGGAGGCGTTTAAAATATCCTCCATTGTTTTACTTATAGTATATAATCCTGTTCATATTTCTTGTATTGGATCCCCCCTATTCAGTGCACTGATGTACTTGTGCCACACAGCTCAAATCTGTCTGAAGTGCTGCACAGAGAATTGCTAACCTTTAGATGCCTCTGTATTCAGCTCTGTCAACATCTTTTGAATTAAGATCTTCTTCTTCACCAAGCAGGAAGTTCACCCACCCAAACTCCCCAAAAAAGTGGAAGAGGAACCTTAAAACTAAGCATGTTACCAAGTTATTACACAATGTCAACTAGTGATGCATTGACCCAGTAGGCCAGCTTAAATGTTCATTTATTATAGTAGATGTAAGTTATCTCCCCTTAGCAACTAGCGTGAGACTTATAAGGGTTTATTTACTAAAGCTGGTTCAATCAGAATTTCATGCAGCTCTGCATAGAAACCAATCAGCTACCAGGTTTAATTGATAAAGCTTAATCAGGGGTGGACTGACAACTCATAGGGCCCCGGGGCAATAGGGGATCATGAGGCCCCTGTGTTCTTGCCCACACTCAAAGCACACCCAAAAAAGCCTATAAAAAGGTACCTGGGGCACTTCATGGGGCCCCCTACTGACCCTGGGCCCTCGGGCAGTGCCCGAGTGCTTGAATGGTCAGTCCGTCCCTGAGCTTAATTGAACAAGCTGAGGTTAGAAGCTGATTGGCTACCATGCACAGCTGCACCAGATTCTGAGTGAACCAGGTTTAGTAAATAAACCCCATAGTGTTTATAGTAGGACTTCTGTTTAGATAGCTGATCAACAAAACACATTGGGGTTTATTTACTAAAGCTGGAGAGTGCATAATTAGTGCACTTTAGCATAGAAACCAATCAGCTTCCAGGTTGTATTGCCAAAGCCTAATTGAACAAGCTGAGGTTAGAAGCTGATTGGCTACCATGCACAGCTGCACCAGATTCTGAGTGAACCAGTTTTTGTAAATATACCCCACTATATCACAGAAGATTGTCTATTATCTGTAGACATAAAGTTTATAAATGTTGATTTATAGTACCCAAATTTTGTTTTTATATATGGAATAAGTATGATGGAATTAAATGCATTTGTATATACAAATCATTAGGATTCAGCCGTCATCAAAATCAAAATGATTTTTTATAGCTGGATCAATTAATTTTTGAGGCGTAAAGTATACAAAGCAGCATTTCTAAATACATATTTTCCTTAAGGCAATGCTTTGCAAGGAGATCTTTGAGGGGTGTCTTACCAGGTCACAGTTTAATGGTATTCTGCTTGTATGACTGAGCTTCTGATTGATTTGTAAATGTTGAAGAAAAGTGACATACAAAGATCTGGGCTTTCAACAAAAGAGTTTCAATATATTTTTTTTTCCACTAATGCGAGTTATTTCTTTACTTAAAACCAGGGGCGGACTGACCATTTGTAAACTCCGGCACTGCCCGAGGGCCCGGGGTCAGTAGGGGGCCCCATGAGATGCCCCTGGTACCTTTTTCATAGGCTTTTTTGAGTTTGGGCAAGGACACAGGGGCCCCATGATCCCCTATTGCCCGGGGGCCCCATGAGTTGTCAGTCCGCCCCTGCTTAAAAAGATACCTATACTGAAAGAAACATGCAGGTTGCTTTTACTGGCCTCCTGAAAATGCTGGTTGCCCCTTGCCCTTGTCTTCAGTACTCTCTAAGTCACAGACACAGAACAAGCAACAAGAAAAGGCAGAGTGAAGTTAGAATTCCTTAACTGCATGCTTGTTTCTAGTCGCTATTTAAGTCATTAGATAATTATGACAGCAGGGCAAACAAGGAAAGTTCAGCAATGATAGCCTACATATTTCACTTAGTACATGTTTCCTTTAATGTCAGTATAAATATATTATACATCAATCTCAATTTAATCATTTAAAGAAATGGATTTTACTTTGTATGTTCTATTGTCCTTCCTCATGGCCACATTTGTAAACACTGGGACTTGCTATATATGCACAATACAATGTGTATATGCAATGTCTATATAAATACACACACACACACACACACACACATATATATATATATATATATATATATATATATATATATATATAATATACACATATATCACATATGTTATACTGAAGGACAAAGGAATTATTGTATTCTGACAGTCACCCCCCCCCCAGTTGTCTGAATACCTAAGCAGCCACTGTTCTGCCAAACATTTTCCATCCCACTGCTTCAAATTTTTATTTGAAGGATGTGGTCAGGGAGGTGGGCAACTGGGACACCCACTGAAAGAATTTCGTCCAATTCCTAGTGAAATTCACATTAATGGTTATCTTAAAGAAATAAAGGCAGTTCACTTAGCAAAGTGAATGTTCACTTTGCAAGCAACATTCTAGGAAATAAGGTGATGCTGTGTTCACCTTGATCCATATTCATATTATGTAAGAAAATCTTGTTTCTTCATTATTCCTGCAAATAGCTGGATATTCAGTATAGACACAGCTTTGATATGTCTTACATAGTTACATAGTAACTAAAAAAAGACAAAATTCCATCCAGTTCAACCATTAACCACTTGCTGCCCAGCCACCGCATATAAACGGCGGCAGGGCGGCGCTCGTAGGCAAAAGCACGTTTTAAAACGGCTGCCTTCAAAACAGGTAGGGTGCGCGTGCGAGGCGCGCGCCCGCCCTACCTGTCCCGCGGGTGTCAGCAGTGGGTCTCCACCACCGGGTAACGGCCGGTTTTTACCGGCCGTTTTCCCGCGATGAGCGGTAATCACTGACACAGAGCAGGGCTGCATTGTTTACACACAGCCCTGCTCTGTGACAGTTCGCCGACAAGCTGCAGAGGGAGAGAAGAGTTTCTCTCCCTCGATCAGCTCCCCCCTCCCTCCCCCCATCCAGTACACACCCCCGGCCCCTAGTAAAACACTCCCCTTACACAGCAAATTCTAAAAATGTTAACCCCTTCCTCCCCAGTGACATTAGTACAGTTTCAGTGTTTTTTTTTCACTGATCACTGTATTGGTGTCACTGGGGATGTCAGTGACCCCAAGTCAGTTCCCCCCCAGTGTAAAAATGTCCGCCGCAGTCCCGCAGTCCCGCCATAAGTCGCTGGTCGCCGCCATATGTTGCTGATTGCCGCCATATGTCGCTGATCAGTGCCATTATTAGTATAAATAAAAATTACAAATCCCAGTATCTTTCCCGCCATTTGTAAATGCTATAACTTTCACATAAACCAATTAATTTACACGTATTGGTTTTTTTTTTAGCAAAGACATGTTGCAGAATGCATTTTGGCAGAAATTTATGACTAAATTTGATATTTGCATTTTTTTTTTACTGGACATGTTTTATAGCAAAACGTCCAAAATATTGTTTTTTTTTCCTCAAAATTGTCAGCCTTTTTTTTTATAGCGCAAAAAATAAAAACCGCACAGGCGATCAAATACCACCGAAAGAAAGCTCAATTTGTGGGGAAAAAAAGGATGTAAATTTCATCTATATATCGTATTGCATAACCGCGCAATTGTCCGTTAAACTAGCGCAGTGCTGTATAGCAGAAAAATGGCGTAAATTGCAGTATTTATACCATAGATTGTAGACGCTATAACTTCCACAAAAAGCAATCAATATACACTTATTGGGATTTAATTTACCAAAAACATGTAGCAGAATACATTTTGGCCTAAATTTATAACCAACTTTGAGTTTACTATATATTTTTTATAGCTGAAAGTAAAAAATATTGTTTTTCTTCAAAATTTTTGGCCTTTTTTTATTTATAGCGTGAAAAATAAAAAGCGCACAGGTGATCAAATTACACCAAAAGAAAGCTCTATTTGTGTGAAAAAAAGGACGTAAATTTCGTTTGGGTGCAGCATTGCATGACCGCGCAATTATCAGTTGAATTAGTGCCACGCCGAGTAGCAAAAAGAGACCTGGTCATTAAGGGGGTAAATCCTCAGGAGCTCAAGTGGTTAAAAAAAAAGTAAGTTATAATCCTATACCTACAGTTGATCCAGAGGAAGGCCAAAAAAAGTCCAGCAAAGCATGATGCAATTTGCTCCTGCAGGGAAAAAAATTCCTTCCTGATCCCCCGAGAGGCATATGGATATTCCCTGGATCAACTTTACCTATAAATGTTAGTAACTAAGAAAGAATCCAGGCCTTTTTTAAAGCAATCCACTGAGCTGGCCAGAACCAACTCTTGATGGAGTCTATTCCACATTTTCACAGCTCTCACTGTGAAGAAACCTTTCCGTGTTTGGAGAATAAATGTATTTTCCTCCAGACGTAAAGAGTGCCCCCTTGTCCTCTGTGATGACCTCAGGGTGAATAACTCTACACCGAGTTCACTATATGAACCACTGATGTATTTATACATGTTGATCATATCCCCCCTTAATCTCCTGTTCTCAAGAGAGACTAAATTCACTTCCTCTAATCTTTCCTCATAGCTGAGCTTATCCTTGCCTCTTATCAGTTTGGTTGCCCTTCTCTGTACTGTCTCCAGTTTCTTTATCTCTCTCTCTGAAGTATATACCTCTTTTAATACAAGAGAGGATTTTGCTCACTTTAGAAACCGCAGCTTGGCATTGCATGCCATTATTAAGCTTGTGATCTACCAGAACTCCCAGATCCTACTCCACCATTGACCTCCCCCTAGTATGTATGATGCAGGGGCGGACTGACAACTCATGGGGCCCCCAGGCAATAGGGGATCATGGGGCTCCTGTGTCCAAACTCAAAAAAGCCTAGGAAAAGGTACCAGGGGCATCTCAGGGGCCCCCTACTGACCCCGGGCCCTAGGGCAGTGCCCGAGTTTCCAAATGGTCAGTCAGCCCCTGGTATGATGCATGCATATTCTTAGCCCCCAAGTGCATAACCTTACATTTATCAACATTAAACCTCATTTGCCTCATAGTTGCCCAATTAAACAGTGCATTGAGGTCGGCTTGTAAATTGAAGACATCCTGTAAGGACGTTATTCCACTGCACAACTTGGTGTCATCTGCAAAGACTGAAATGGGATTTTTAATCCCAGACCCTATATCATTTATAAATATATTAAAAAGAAAGGGTCCCAACACTGAACCTTGGGTTACTCCACTGACAACCCCAGACCATTCAGAGTATGATTAGTTAACCACTACTCTTCGAATACGATCTTTTAGCCAGTTTTCTATCCATTTACATACGGATTTTTCCAAGCCCATAGACTTTACCTTACATATTAGCCATGTGTGGGGAACTGTGTCAAACGTTTTTGCAAAATCCAAGTATACCACGTCCACTGCCACCCCTCTCTCCAAGGTTTTGCTCATCTCCTCATAAAAAGAAATCAGATTTGTTTGACAACTACTGTATTTCATGAATCCATGCTGTCTGTTGCTTAAAATATTTTTTTCCAGCAAGAACTCATCTATGTGGTCTTTTATTAAACTCTCCAGTATCTTCCCAACTATTGAAGATAACTAACAGGTCTATATTTACTTGGTAAAGATTTTGACTCCTTTTTAAATATTGGCACCACATTGGCCTTACTCCAATCCAGTGGTACTATGCCAGTCATTAAAGAGTCCCTAAAAATTAGAAACAATGGCTTTGAAATGACAGAGCTCAATTCTTTAAGGACCCGTGGGTGTATGCCATCCGGTCCAGGTGCTTTATTCACCCTTACTGTATTCTGTCTAAATATTTTTGGATCATATCAATTGTGAGCCAATGTGGATCATCTGGAACTGTGTTAATACCATGCCCATTATGGACAAGAGCTCCCCCATGCTTTTTTGTATACACAGAGCTGCCTTCTCTTTGTCCCCAGTCACCCACTCTAGATTATTTTGTAAAGGGCCTACATGCTCGGACCGGACTTTTTACTATTAACATATTTGAAGAATTTTTGGGGGTTGGTCTTGCTATCTTTTGCAATCTGCCATTCATTTTATTCCTTTTTGAATATTCTGTTATATTCTTTGTAATGAATAAATGATGACAGCGTTCCTTCATTTTTATATTTAATAAAAGCTCTTTTCTTACTATCTATAGTTGTTTTTTAACTTTGACCGTAAGCCACATAGGTTTGATTTTTAGCCTTTTAAACTTGTTGCCCATGGGAATATATTTTTCAGTGTGTTCACATACAGTCTTTTTGAAGAACTCCCATTTCTGTGTTATGTTCATCGATGCCAATATTTCCTCCTAGTCTAAGTCTTGGAGAGTAGCTCTCAATCTTGGAAAATTAGCTCTCAAAATTGAGCGTTTTTATTTTTCCCATATGTGCTTGCTGTTTACAGCTAACAATAAATAAAATCATGTTATGTACCCATAATGCTTCAGCCTCATCACACTCTCCATCAACTAGGTCCTCTTTCACACTCGTTCTGAGATCACTTCTCACATAGAGACAGAAACCACCACCTTTTCTATTTACCCTGCCTCTCCAAAAGAGAACATAGCCAGGAATATTATTGTCCCAGTCATGTGAAGAATGAAGCCAAGATTCAGCAACACAAATTAAATCATAGTTCTCTTCCTGCACCAAAGCTTCCACCTCAGACCCCTATACACTTCTCCCCCAGCGCAGCAGACCCCCTTCCATTTAGTTGCAAACCACCTCTAGCATATAGGTTGCACCGCAATGAAAAGTCAGCCCAGTGCTCTAGAAACCCAAATACTTCTTACACCGGGTCTCCAGCCATGCAGTTCTCTAATCTCCCCCTGTCTTTCCTGAGTTGCGCTTGGCACAGGTAATATTTCACAGAATATCACCTTGGAGGTCCTGCCCTTCAACTTGCAGCCTAGTTCTTTAAATTGATTCTTAACCTCCCTGGCGGTTTTCCCGAGTGTAGCTCGGGGTAAAATTTCTATACCACAAGCGGTAACCCCGAGCTTCACTCGGGCTTACCATGCGGCGCTACTCTGGGGGTCCCTGCAGCACTTACCTTGTCCTTCGTTCCCACGATGTGTCCCCTGCAGCGTCCCCGGCCATCTCCTCCGGCCGATGCCGGCATCCGGCTTCTGTGTTCCGGTCCCCGTGACGTCGGGACGTACCGGCGCCGCCGGAAGCGGGAAATTTAAAAAATTTAAAAAATTTCATTTTTTTTTTTTCAATTTTAAATAGTAAAACATTGCTGTTTCATCCCATTTCACATACATATTGTCCCTAGTGCTTTGTCCTGTGCCCTGCCTGCATTTTGTCTGTTCTTTCTGCCTGGAAACTTAGAAAAGTCCATGGCGTCCAAAAAGCGTCCCTTTACGTCAAAAGCGGTTTTAGACCAGCTAGAGAACAGTGATAATAAATCAGAACCACTTGCAGAATTGAGTGATAATGATTTGTGGGGAAATTTTCCTAAAAATTACAGCCTACAATAAAAAACTATTTCCATGCGAAAAAATGGTACCGCTTTCAGCACAAAAAATCAGAAGGAATCATACCGCCAAGGAGGTTAAGCCTCCACCTTTTATGTATTCTGTCATTGGTTCCAACATGGACCAAGACAGCTGGGTCATGCCCAGCACCCTCCTAGTAATTTATCAACCCAGTCCACCACTTGTCAAACCCCGGCACCAGGGAGGCAGCAAACCATTTGGTTGAGGCAATCCTGGTGACAAATTATTCTAGCAGTTCTTCTGATTATAGAATCCCCTACTACCACCAGCTGCCTAGGCCTTCCTGCACTACTCTCACCACCCCTTCCTGATGGTCTGCCCTCCTGGTTGTTAGGGATAGCAGTGACATCCAGGGCTGCCACCTCTGAGCTTGCCACCCCCACATCTTCAGCTAACTTGCAAATCTGTTTGGGTGCACAAACCCAGGGCTGGCCTTCCTTTTCTGTGAGCCCCTACCACTCCCTCTCATTACAGTAACCCATCTTCCTACCTGATAATCGTGATTAGATTAGAAATGGTTAGCACTTCTGCCTGGCAGTATTAGGGTTGTTGGTTCATATCCCAACCACGGCACCACCCGCCAGGAGTTTGCATGTTCTCCCTATGCTTGCATGGGTTTCCTCCAGGTACTCTGGTTTCCTCGCACACTTCAAAGACATGCTGGTAGGTGAATTGGCTCCTGTCTAAATTGGCCCTAGTATGTGTATGTATGATTGTAAGTTAGGGACCTTAGACTGTAAGCCCCTTGAGTGTAAGGGACTTATGTGAATGTACAATATATATGTAAAGCGCTTAGTAAATTGACAGCGCTATATAACTACCTGTAATAAAAAAATAAATAAATTAGCCCCTCCGCCCTCCACATCAATCCCATTAGCTGCCTGCTCAGAGAGCCGAAGACTCCTTTCAAGGTTGTCGGTTCTGCCCAGTGTTGCATCTTGCTCCTCCATCTCTAATGTGAGTTGCATAAGGGCAACCCGCTCACATCTGTTGCAGAGGTATCCATCCTGGAGCTGTTGCCCCATTGCTGCATACATGCGGCACACTGTGTACTGCACATAACACTGTGTGCTGCACCCTGCTAGTACACAATATTCCAGTTACAATATTAATAGGACATATCAGTTGTCACTTACAAGTTGGTAGACTCCTGTTAGACTCTGTTATAATCTCCTGTTTTCCACTCCGGTTTTTTAACTCCACTTATCAAATGTCCACTTACCCTAGGTTCACATCTGTGCGGGTGGTGACGCTGTGGATCTCCATGAAAATCCGTGCAGCCTCACCACCCGCACAGAGAATTGGGGACTCGCGGGTGGGTGCCATTACTTCTAATGGCACTACGCCCGCACTGGAAAACGCAATCATACGGGGAACCCAGGTTCCTATGTGGGCTGCGTTTTCCAAAGAAGTGCAGGGACGTCTTCTCTGCATGTCAGGGGAACGGGAGTCCATTCAAATAATGGGCTCTCGCTCCTGTGCAAAACACGGCCCGCATGGCCGCATATATGTGAACCGGAGGTTAGTCAAAGGTCCAGCAAGCAAAATACAGGCAAGCTCAAAAATTAGCAAGCTCAGAGTGAGCTCTATAGCAAGTTTTATAGGACCTGTATCACTTGTGCCCAATTAACCCCTCCCCTTAATTAGCAGACTGAAGGAAGACAAGGAAAGGAAGAAAACAAAATGCTATTTAAAAAGTGACAGAAAAAGTGATTTAAAAAAGTAAAAGCTTTTAGCAAGACCTAAAGAAGAAAATAAAACAACTACAAGCACCAGCAATCACCAGCAGTCAAAAGTAAAACTTTTTCACTCTCCTCTCAAATTTCCCACTCTTTTTAGCTATCAGCCAGCAAAAAAATGCCAGACGCTAGTTTTGCATATGCTTTCTAAGTGAATAGCCTCTACGCTTTAGTTGATCAATTAATAGTGAACAAGGGAGGTTAAATACACAAGTATATACAGAATATATATGTTTCTTATGATATTTGTGTGTGTGTTTAGTGATAGGACAAGGAGACGCATAGCCATGTCATTCATTCACAGAGTTTTGTAAATTAATAAACTAATAAAATAAATAAACTAACTGAAAGCCCATAAGGAGGTACTGTACATGCCGAAAGCTGGAGGACGTGCCTGATATTGCACCTGCAATCCACTGATCACATGTGCAATGCAAGAAATATAGGAAAAAGTAATCAATATGCATTTCTTTCCCTGCAAAAATCCATGCATTTATTTATTTTTTTCTTAAAGGTGAACCTAGCATTTAAGGTAAATTCCAGCAAAAAATTAAAGGTTTATTTAATATGTGTGTGAAACAAAAAAAAAATGCCCCTGTACACTAATGGTTAATCAATTGTAGTATTCTCTGCATGCTATGAAATTTGTATGCGTATATTCAGATATACAGTATATGCATTGAAAAATCCTCTTTTTGTCCAGTTTACTAACAGCTAGTTATTTCCTCTTGGGCAATAAGAGATTTGTGAGATCAGTCAATGTGGACATTGCCAATAATTGTTTCATATTAGCACAGTATCTTACAATTATTTGTACTGTAGTTTCAAAAGAGTAAAAAATTCACCAGGGTGCTTTCCAGGTTCATAAAATTCTCCATGTTTTGACAAAACAGACATGTTTTTATAGTCTACATTGCAAGGAAACTTGGGTATAAAAATTTATGATCTTGTTGTGGCCAGTAAAGATTTTATTTGCTCTCTTACAGTATTTGTGACATGCATTTCTCCATCCTTTTGACTAAGCTGTTTTTATGCTCTATGTATAATTCTATTTGTTGTGCTAAAAATGATACTTCAGGTGTACAATTTATCTGAAAAGATCAGCACTGACTTATAAAATGTTTCATAGTAACCTACATAATTAGCTAAGATGAAGAACCTTTGATGATGAGAATTAAAGGGGCCTCCAAAAAGGACAGGGCATGATTGAATAGTGATGATTACATTGTGATCAGTTTTGCAATCACCTGTATATTTGCATGGAGATAAGTTTGATCCAAATCAATTCTGTAAACTGAAAAAAACTGTATATTCCAGTGACTGATAACAATTGCAATTCACTAGTTTGACAACTCATCTAATTTTTCTAACCAATTCTGTCATCTCTATAGCCCAGGGGTCTCCAAACTTTCTAAACAAAGTGCTGGTTTACTGTCCTTCAAACTTTAGGGGGACCAGACTATGGCCAGTGGGAGAAGAAAATGTCCTGGCATCAGTGGGGGTAAACAATACCCCATCATTGGTATTAGGGGGAGGAATAGTGCCCAATCTTTGGTTTCAATAGGAGAAATAGTGCCCCATCATTTTTGTTAATAGAAGGAATAGTGCCCCATCATTGTTGTCAATAAGAGGAATAGTGCCCTATCATTGGTGTCAATGGGAGGAATAGTGCCCCATTGTTAGTATAAATGGGAGGAAAACTGCACCATCATTAGTATCAATAGAAGCAATAGTGCCCCATCATTAGTATTAATGGAATAAATAGTGTCCCATCAATAGTATCAATGGGATTAATAGTGCCCCATCATTGGTATCAATGGGAGGAAAAGTGCCCATCATTGGTGTCAGTGGAGAAATAGTGCCCCATCGTTGGTGTCAATTGGAGAAATTGTGCCCCATCATTGGTGTCAATGGGAGAAATAGTAACCCATCATTAGTATCAATGGGAGGAATAATGCCCCATCATTGGTATTAATGGGAGAAATAGCGCCCTATCGTTGATATCAATGGGGGAAATAGTGCCCCATCATTAGTATCAATGAAAGGAATAGTGCCCCATTGTTGGTTTCAGTAGGAGGAATAGTACCCCATCATTTATGTCAATAGGAAGAATCGTGCCCCATCTTTGGTGTTAATAGGAGGAATCGTGCCCCATCATTGGTGTCAATAAGAGGAATGGTGCCCCATTGTCAATGTCAGTGGGAGAAGCTATGCCATGCTGTGGCTTGCAGTGGGAGGAATAATACCTCGAGAGCTGGATAAAAGCAAGCAAAGGGCCGCATCTGGCCCCCGGGCCACAGTTTGGAGACCATTGCTATAACTGATTGCAATGCTTGCATCACATTAGTTTTAAAGAGAGTAGCTACACAAGAGATTTTTCATCAATAGTTTAAGCAGTTGATCACCCATGATTGTGAAAAGCTGAAATTTCTTCTTGTATTTTTTAGGGTCCATGCACACTTGCTTAAAAAAGCTGCTCCTAGAGTTATGCCTGTAGAAGCAACTAATGTACTCCTATGGGGTTGATTTACTAAAGGTAAATATACTGTGCACTGCAAGTGCAGTTGCTTTATATCCAAGGTGAAGCTCTGAAATGAGGTGGAGCTTTGCTGATTTCTTTCATCCAATCATGCAAGCAAAAATGCTGTTTTTTTTTATTTTCCTTGCATGCTCCCCTCAGATCTAGAGCAACTGAAACTGCAGGAAAATAAAAAAAAATGCATTTTTGTTTGGATGAATGAAATCAGCAAAGCTTCACTTCATTTCAGAGCTTAACCCTGGATATAAAGATACTGCACTTGCAGTGCACAGCCTATTTGCCTTTAGTAAATCAACCCTTATGTGTTCATGCACTTTAGGTCATTCAGAAGCATATTTTAGGCTCAGCATTTAGAGGCAGAAAAAACCTTCTGTTTTGTGTTTTTGAGAGCAGTTTTCTGGCAGAAAAAAAACCGCTAAACGCTCCTAAGCGCTACTAAAAGCTCCTTAATGCCCCTAAACGCTAGTACAAAAAAAACCACTTAAAAACAGCATTTTTTCTGCCAATAGCACTGGCATATTTTTAAGCCAGTGAGCATGGACCCTTAAAGTTTAGAATGGGAGGAAGTGATTATCTCTAAACAATTATTTATGAGATGTTTTCATATTCTAATTGCACCCACATAAAATTAGCATGATAAGACTAGTCTTTAACAGGCACACAAATATTCTCTGAATTACTTTTTTCCTAGGAATTTTATTCAGTCTGCGAGTTTAAGAATGTCACTCTGTGTGGAGCACTGTGGTTCCATTTATTTAGAATTGCATCCAATGCACAGTATAGGTGATGTTGATGGTCCAACATGTCAGTGCCCCACGACTCACATACAATATGCTCTTGTGCTCTATGTTAAAAAAAGGTGCAGATCCAGTTTTTGTTGAAGGGCTGCCTTAATGGAATGTAAATGTACAAAATATGGTTTGCTAACATGTGTGCGCTAAAATTTAAGTTATTTTATTTCTCTAATAGCTTCAACCAGCTGTTGTGAACTAATTAAAATTGTATTATTCATCATTTAATGACATTAAATGATGACCTTATTTTCCTAAAATAATGCATACACGTCCAATTCTTAATGGCCCTGTAATCTATTTTTCATATTGCTTTTTTCGTTAAATTGAATTAAATTGGGGTGGATTTACTAAAGGCAAAACGACTATGCACTTTGCAAGTGCAGTTTCACTAATTTTACCCAGAGCTTAGTAAATGTGGTAAAGCTCTGCTGATTTCCATCATTCCATCATATGCAAGCAGAAATGCCTTTTTTTAACGTTCCTTGCATCTGATTGGGTATTATTGACAAAATGAAGCTTTACCACATTACATTTACTAATAAAAATCTGTGCAACTGCACTTGCAAAGTGCACAGTCTATTTGCCATTTAGTAAAGCTACCCACTGTGTTTTTCTGCCTTCTTGTAATGCCCTCCTTGAGCTTGCGAACTTCTCCTTTTCATACTCACTTCCATTTATTTGGAACAAGCAGTGATTGATAGTTGTGGTCATGTTCATTCTTGTATGAAAAATACAAGTCCCATAGTCCAAAATCCATAGTCCATAGTCCCTAGTCCAACTCAGAAGTGAGCAAGAGAAAGTAACTACAATCTTACTTAGAGTGGGACCATGAAGAACAGGAAATCAGGAAATCAGGTCACAATCAGGGGCGGACTGACAACTCATGGGGCCCCCGGGCAATAGGGGATCATGGGGCCCCTGTGTCCTCACCCACACTCAAACCACACCCAAAAAAAGCCTATTAAAGGTACTAGGGGCATCTCATGGGGCCCCATACTGACCCTGGGCCCTCGGGCAGTGCCCGAGTGCACGAATGGTCAGTCCGCCCCTGGTCACAATAGCAAAAAAAATTAGGAAACTAGAGATGTGGAGGAGGCTGTGTTATGTACCTGATGGTGGAACCTGAGACGTAGAGGAGGGCCTCCCTTGTGGCTCTGGCTCAGGGGCCCTGGTAAAGTGACAGGGAGCGTCCGAGCACAAAGGTGCACAAGTGCCTGGTGGAATTCCCGTGGAACTAATGTGCATCAAGAATGGAGGAGCGGCTGGAGGATGGTGTACTGGCAGAAGTGCTGGGTTGGTTAGGTGGCTGGAGCTCAGGTAGATGTGCAGGTGCTGGATGCTGGCAGGGTGAGCCGGTATAGGCAGATTAAGGGTAAGCAAGGTCAGGCGGTCCAGTTCAGCAACAAGTGGGTAAGTCAGACAGAATGGACAGGCAGAAGAATAGTCCAAAGGGCAAGCAGAGGTTGAGGCAGGCGGAGTTATAGTGAGGTCAATGACAGATAGGATCAGCAGTAGCAAATCAGATAGCAGGATACACAGGAACACAGGGTAAAGTCGAAACGGCATTGACGCAAAGTCCCTTCTTAGTTTAAATAGCCCGCCTGGCGCCAAAGTGCCATCGCGCATGTGCAAGCGCCCCCCCCCCCGTGTCCCCTCGCGCGTGCCCTCACCCGTGCGACCATGCATGCGCCCCCGCCGCGAATGGGGCCGACAGGAGCCCTGCACCCACGCAAAACTGTGAGCCTTCTCTGACAGTCTGAAAACAATAGAAGGAAGTTTTTGAGTTAAGAGTACATACTTGAATAGGATTTTCATTAAATCAGAGTTTAGCTTCATTTTAAGTCTCATATCTTCTACTAGTTAGCCCAACACATTGCCTAAGGCTAGGTTCACACTTGTGTGGGTCTTTCATACCGCATTTGTGTGGACACAGCATTCCATTTATTTGAATAGGTTGCTGTACATGCGGGAAAAGTTCCAGATCCTTTTTACAAAATGTGGCTATCATGATGCAGCACCATGTGTTTTTGTACACCCAAAAATATATGGGGGTGCCGTGGCACACCTTGGGTCTGCTCAAGAAAACCTAGCCTTGGTTGTGAACTTGCTCTACTCTTACTTTACATATAATCACCTTAACACACAGACATCAGTTTTTTAACATCTTACTGCTTGAAATATGTTTATAAACATCGCACAGTACATTGTCCTATAGTAGGGATTAATTTATAAACATCCTCCCCTTTGAGAAGTCATAGCCCACACTTCACCCAGTTTTTGATTCTCAGTCCTGGCTATCACTAACAACTGGGATTTCTGCTAATGACCAGGAACCAATCAGAATTGTTTCTGATTGTGTGGTCCCTATGTTTTAGGTTCCAATGACAAAATAAGCCTTACATTGACATTAAACCTTTTTGTTTTTTTTGTTTTTTTTTACTAAAATAACAAACGTGTTGCACAGAGCAGCCTGGATCCTCCACTTCTAGGGCCCCCTGCTGGAACTCCTGTCTTCCCTTCTTTGTGTTCTGTGGGGGCACCCATGTGCTCTCGCTTCTGAGCCGCCCTGTCTGTATCCATTGGCTAGGCCTTAAACCCCACTGGCTCGGCACAGCATTTGCTTGACATCAGAGGGAGCCAAAGGCTCCCACCACTATCAATGTGCCCAGGGAAGAGGGAGACAGTGGCGAGAGCCACTTCTCTCGTGCACATCACTGGATCAGATCGGGCTCAGGCAAGTATAAGGGGGGAGCTGGGGGGGGGATCCTGCAGCACAAAAGGTTTTTCACTTTAATGCATAGAATGCTTTAGAATCAGTTTAAGCCTGCAGATGAACACAGGCTACAGGCTATCTTTGGTCAGATTCATTTTAGAGCATTAAGGTGTGTTTCCAGGGCATGCAAAATGAATGAGCTGCCTTGTTACATGATAACGCATTGGAAAAAAGCATTATGCATTGACCCACATAGTGTGAATAGGCATTAATAAAAGTCTTGTCTATGATAAAAATACTACTATTTTGTTATCTTGATATTGTACTGATGTTTCCTGGATAAGATAAGGTTATCATTTTAGTTCCAATATTTATAAGGCTGGGTTCCAAGCTGCAGCAGTAGGTGGATTGAGTCCATAGACATACAGAGCATGGCTCAGCCCCACCCCCTCTTCACAGGATTTGACTGACAGCAGCAGGGGCCAATGACTCCCGCTGTTGCCTTTCTCTTCTGTGAGAATAGGAAGAGGGGAAAGAAGAGCTGCAGCTGAGTACAGTACTGGATCAAGGTATGACTCAGGTAAGGGTTTAGGGAGGAGGGAGGCACAAATAGTGGTACATTTTTCCTTTATTATTTTAATGCAGGGAATGCATTATTATTAATGTAAAAATGTTTTAACTTTAGAATCACTTTAAGGCACTTAAATATGAGTATTTTATAAATACAAAATCAATAAAAAATGAATAAAATGGACTGTGAAAATTGTGTGGAAATAACATGTTTTATTTTTTCTCCTTTCCTTGTTATTGTACACTAAAACAGATCACGGATACTTTAGGGGAAGGAGTTTTTGACATTTTTTCAAACATCCAATTTGTTAACATCAGTGGAATAATCAAATCTAAAGATCCAACCATTGGTGTTATCACCCGGAGCCCTGAACTGAAGTATTTATATTCCTGTAGCTATCCTCTTGAATATCTTATGAACAACACTAAACTGGTTGTGTAAGTAGAAAAAGATAAATCAGTAATAATAATAAACTGCTCTGTACTTATTTTGTTTCCAGAAATTATATAATGTCAACACGTTATGCAGCACTTTAAATAGTTCAAAGATCCACTCTCATTGGTCTTGTTTTTCAAACACAATCCAATTTCCTTTCCAAACACATACACTTTATAGGAAGCATATGGAAAACAAAACAATGGGCCTACTAGTATGTCCTTGGATTGTGAAAGGAAACTACTAAATTATACAAAGGGAGCCCATGCAAACAGGGAGAGAACCATATTTTTGAAGAAAATGTGGGTAATTGATTAAAGGCCAATAGATTGTTCGCATTGCAAGTGAAGTTGCACTTTGCAAGGGAATTTGACACAGAGCTTAGTAAATGAGGTGAAGCTCTTAAAAATTCCATCATCCAGTCATATGCAAGCAAAAATGCAGGTTTATTTACTTGCATGGGATTGGTAATGCCTTGCATAGTAAACCGTCTTCACAGTCACTAAGCTCTGAGGGAAGCTTCCCTAGCAAAGTGCAACTTGCCTTACAAAACGAACAGCCCATTTATCTTTTATAAATGAATCCCAATGTCACTAGAGTGCAAAGAAGGCTATTGTGCTGCCACGTTAAATTTCTAATTAATTATGGATTTTTTTTCCCCCTCTAACCATGAGATTTGTATGCTTTCCATGATCATGGCTATACACATAAAGATCATGTCACTTGATGTCGCACTGGCCAAAAGTGGCATATATATGCAGTCACACTTATAACATCAGTTACATTTATGACAACCATCCAATAAAGCCAGCATAGGGTCTGAGAGTGGATGTTTATATAGTATATACATAGTCTAGTTTAATCATATTAGAAACAAAAACGCACTATTTGCCTCATTATCACAATGTCAACAGAAGTTAACAAAACACTAAAATTAGATCCAACTAAATACTACAGAATGTTGTATATCGATTTCATAATCATTCAATGTTTTATGGACATTTGTTGTATTGAGAGGTAGTTTAAATGATACTGCAGGCAAACAGCAAACCTATTAAGTTATCTTTTTGATTTTACCACCTCCAGCATATGGCCAAACAGATGACACATCTATGTCACCTCTCTGTTTCCAGCCTGTTCATTGGACAGTAAATCTTTATCACCAGCTCTGTTTAGTGAACTGATCCAGGAAGCTGTAAATTTGAACCAGGAACAGTAAAGTGAACTTCTTCTCTTTGCATTGTGGCAGGGCTGTACATTCCAAGACTGGCTGTCGTAAATTGAAAATCTGTTTGCAAGTAAAATAGTAGCCCTGTATGTATTTTAACCCTGCATTTAGCTGTTTGCCTGAAGTTTCACTTAAAATTCTGCAAAATTCATCAAGGATTTTAGAGACTATATACAGTAAGGCACAATTCTGAATTACTGTATATTTCAGTATCCTTTAATAATTTTCAATATTCTTTATAATGCACCAAACTAGTACAGAGTTTGATGAAACCACCAAATAATATTTTTTACATAGGTATGAGGCTTCTGCTGTGTAGATATATTTAAATTGTACAGATTTAACAACATTTTCAGCCTGGATCTAGAATGTGTGTACAGATATTATTCGCAGGAGGATCCAGATAAACCTATTAGAGGTAGGTTATGTCTTTTAAGCTGTTATGTTATGTACAATAATACCCTAAAATTACTTTCACTGGCAGACACTGACAAATGGACCCCAAGTATGATTAACCACTTCAATACCGGGCACTTTTACCCCCTTCTTCCCCAGGCCAATTTTCAGCTTTTAGTGTTGCACTTTGAATGACAATTGCACAGTCATGCAACACTGTACCTATATGAAATTTGTATCATCTTTTTCACAAAAATAGCAGTTTCTTTTGGTGGTATTTAATCAACACTGTTTTTTTTTTGCACTATAAACTAAAAAAGAAGGAACATTTAGAAAACAAAATGCGTTTCTCTTAGATTCTGTTATACAATGTTGCAAATAAATAGTCTTTCTACAAACATTTAAGTCAAAATGTATTCTGTTACATTTCTTTGGTGAAAATAACCCAAATCAGTGTTTATTATTTAGTCTGTAGAAAAGTTATAGAGTTCACAAACTATGGTATACAGTATATCGGAAAATAACTAAATCCTGATGTACTGAAGGCCAATTTCATTTCTTGAGGTCCAAAACATCAGGACAGTACAAATACCCTCAAATGACTGCTTTTCAGAAAGTAGACAGTTTGAGCTATTTAGTAAGAGGCATGTCGAGTTTTTAGAAGTTGTAATTTTTTTGTCATACTTTTCTGAAAAATGTCACAAATTTATTTACATATTGTCACCAATGCAATACAGCGTCAATATATAACTGATGTGGGGGTGATCAGGGACACTGACTGGTGACAGTATGTAAAAAAAAATAAATTTTTATTACATTGTTTTATTTTTTTTTTTTTACACCTGTGACCACAGCAATACTATTATATTCAGTACTGTTATAATTCAATACTGTTACTATAGTGACTTTGTAGTACTCTGGGCAAGTGATCAGGTTTTTTTTTGTACACATTATGATTGCTTATACCAGTGACTTTCACTAGTATAAATAACCGTTTTTACTGAATGAAACTGATTAATTCAGTAGTTATTGTTGTGGTCAGCTGTGATTGGCCACAGCTGATCACATGGTACAGATGGGCTGTGATTGGCCCTGTCACTGGGACCAATCACAGCTAGCAACACAGTTGTAATTAATGAATGACATGAAAGGAAACCATTCCTTGTTTAGAACTGTCATGTGATCTACTGCCATGACACTGGCAGCTGATGACAGACTGCACTGGAGCAGGGCTCATGAGGTGCGCATGAGGCACAATCCTGGGTGGACTCTTGTCCAATAAGAGAGCCCAGGAATGCTGTGACTGGTAGCAACAGCTGCACTACAGAGAAAGAGAGGAACTGACATTGTTCCTCTCCCTCTGTGACCCCAGAAACGAGGATTTTCTCACTTTGAGTTTGGCTCTTTGTTTACCTGGCCATTAGTGGCCAGGAAAGCAGCCTATTAGACCAGTCTGTGTCTGTTCAGCGGCATTCAGGACCAGAGGAGAGATATGGGGTCTAATACACCCCAGATCTCTCCATAAACGGAACTGTCACAGCCCATGCTATCATAAGGGATGTTGTTCATCGCTTGTGATAGCAATAAAGTTAATTTAAAAAAATAAGGAGACAGTGTACAATTTTTTAAAAAATAATATAAATAATAATGAAAAAAGTAAAGTGCCCTTGTCCCCTCGAATGCCCAAATGCGAACGCATACATCAGTCCTGAAAGCATATATAAATGGTGATTACGGTTGATCAAATGAGGAAACATCAGAGCTAGTGTGATAACTTAAGTTCCAGACCTCCTATATAACTCTAAACTGGTAACCTGTAAACCGTAGTTTGGCGCTGTTCCATGGGTGTTCGCAATTTTAAAGCATGACATGTTAGCTATCTGTTTACTCAGAGTAACATTATCTTTTATGTTTTACCCAACAATTAGGTAGTATATAGAGTTTGTGTGCAATAAAATTAATTTAAGTGTTTTTTTTCCCAATTACATTTGAAAAACTGCTGCGCATATACCATGTGACATAAATAATTGCAACCCCTACCATTTTTTTCTAGGGCCTCTGCTAAAAATATATATTTATAATGTTTGGGAGTTCTAAGTTGTTTTCTAGTATAAAGAACATTGATTTTTACATATATGTAAGAAGTGGCAGAATTGGCCTGGTCCTGAAATGGTCCTACACTGCCCTATAGTGTCTTTATAAACAGCTGGCTCCCACTAAATGTGTTTCTCGCATACAGCAAAATTATATACATATTTTAGTGCAGAGCTGTAAATAAAGTAAAAATATATATCTTTTCTGTATAAAAGGATACCAAAAAATCCAAACGGAAAAAAATAAAAAAACACAAAGTCCATATCTATGTTGCAAAATTTGTCCTTTGTGCTAGAAATCAATCATCACTCCACACTATTAAACAATAATCCACGACTTCCCACGTCAACCTTTGCCACGTGATCACATCTCCATCCAAAGTGTACTTTCACTTCTGGTCATAAAACGCCTTTTGCCCTTTGTTGGTGATAAGTAGTACTGACTGCTCTTTTCAACTCTTCTTCTCCTCCTCTTCTGTATCACTCAGGAAAAATTAAAAACATCCCTTTCCTCACCAAAACACATATTATTCTGCCTTTCAATACATATTAATATTACACAATCAGTACATACATACCTACATACATACTGTATATATTTTTCTATTGAATGAGCAGTGAATGCTGTATACAAATTCTTTTTTCCTGAATTTTGAGGCAGTTTTAATTGTTTATTACATGCTAAACATATTTCTTTTTTTTAGGGCTGGGAATAATATAGCTATGACTACTAATAACGGTAGCTTCATCAGTACACTCTATGTTAAGTTGTTTTTGGTAAGTCATTTAATTTAGGTACATTCGTCTTTATTCCATACCCTATTGTATTTATTTATATATTTAAAGATGAGTTAATATTTATGACTGCAGACCCACATTTTGCTATTGCATCATCCATAGATAGCTGTGTTTGATCAACTGTTGTGTTCCTTTTTTTTACTTTAATATTAATTATTCTCCCTCAACATCACAGTGAGCCAATGCTAGAAGACATAGAAGTAGAGTGCTTATACAGAAGAGCTAATAAGCAAATGAGTCCTCCTGACTCATACAAACAGGAGCTATAAAATATCCTACATGAGAATCAAACCCAGAACCCAGGCACTGCAAAAAACAAACAAAAAAAAAACATCAAAAAAACATCCTGGTCCCAAGATGGCAAAACAAGCTGGGCAGATTTGGCCAGTTCACCCATAAATGCAAACCTTCAGTTGGTAAAATCAGAAGTCTATAATTTAGAGGCCACATCACCACCGCCACTAAATGACCAAGGCAAATTCTAGGATCCTGGGTGAGATCTCTGACTAAATATGGCCATGAACATATTTGGTCATATTTGTTTACATTTAGCAGCTGGCCAGTGACTATAATTTCACTGGGAGTAGCAATGGGGCAGCATCATCATGGTGGTGAGCTATTATACCACTGGGTATGACTTATCTTGATTGATGGCAGAACTATCTATATATTGCTGGACAAATTGATTATTCAAATTTTTTCTGACTGTACTCATGTACGTGGGGAGGGGTATGATTCCTGGGGGCCCCTTTATTCTTAAGAGGGGCTCTCAGATTCTAATATGTCCCCACCATAGACCACCACATCCACAAGCCAAGGATCTGGTAAAGAGGGCTTTGTCTGCTTCAACATGGGGACAAGGTGTCTTGTCTGGGGAGTGGATGTTTATCTCCATGGCACAATATCCTTCCAATCTTCCGGGCATTTGATCTGTTATGGATCAGAAGGTGGATACGGCCAGGTTGCATGCCTGAATAGGGTCTGGTATGAATTTGGAGGGGGACCTCACTCTGTTTTCTTTCTAAACACTTGGAGGGTACCTTGTGAGGGGTGACGTTGCCACTAGCAAGTCAGCTTGTTCCCATGTTGATGCAAACAAGGACCCCATCCCACATCCCTGTCCCAACATATGTGGCTGTGGGGAATACTTATCATAATCTAGAATCCCCCTTATAATAAGGGTGGTCTCAGATATTCAACCTCCTCCCTATGTGAATGAGAATGGGGTACACAGGTATAATATTAATTCACAAAAAATGTTGAAAAAGTAAATAAAATAAATAATAAAAAAAGTCCTTTATTAAAAAGTTCCATGAGGTATATCCAGTGTCTTTCATGTTGCTCAGTGATGTAGATCCAGGGTCAGTGATGGTGAGTGATGCCTGATGACTGTCCAATACCACAACGAACTGCCACGATTCAAAGGTACCATCTAGTGAGAATTAAATAATTATGCTCTTTAACTTTGCATGAAATTGAGAAGAATGTGTAAGCGTGTACTGTATGTTGTATGACAATCATCATCAGTGATAGGAGTTTGGCAGTCTCTTTCCCAGGCATATTGGACTTGACCTGCAACCTCATAGAGATTGATATAGTTGAGATATGCTGTGGAGGTGAGATGCAGAGATTCTCAAACACAGCAAGCGAATGATGAAGGCAATATTGTGGTTTCAGGGTCTTGTAGAAAAATCTGTCCATGCAGGAACCAAATACTGTTCTTTCCAATACAATGGGATTGAGGTTCTGCAGGTGATGTTATAGATGTGGTTGCAAGTATGTGTCTTAATTGGGGCCAAAAGGTTCTGTCCTATATGCCAATTCTATATTTGTGAAAACCATAAATGTATTGGGAGATGTCCAAAATAGGAGTGAAATCCCTGGGATTGTGGAAAGACCATAACACGCATAAGATCTTAACCAACACAATACTTTGGCAGGCATCAGCATGGAGCCATGTTTTAAGTCTTGCCGGCTTGGTTTGTCAGACAACAGAAGGGCTTTAGAATAGTGAGAGGAAGTCAGAAATTCATTTGTGACCCACTATTTATTAGAATATTAGTGGAACCAGTCAAATCTTCATTCACGTTATGTGATAGAGATCAGAGTCTTGGAGTTCTGTTCCATCTTGATCTTTATGGAATGCTAGAATTGTATATTTAATTCTAGAGTGCTCCATACGGTGTGCCATACAAATTTATGCAGATATGCTCTTGGTAAAGATGTAGGAATTTGTATAGCAATTATGGCAAAGTGTCCATTTTGTGAAAATTTATTTTACAAAACCAAGATGGAGGGAGAGAAGACCAGGCCAGAAGAAGGACATATGCTGAAACAATATGTTTAAGAGTTTGTGTACTTTAAAATTACTAAAATTGCCAAATGTCTCAAAATCCTTCAGATTTATCTGTAAATGGATCTCAGAAGTGGAGACAGATAACAGTAGGTAACTGCAAAGAGTGAATGTTTGTATTCACTGAACCAAGCATAATGCCTCTAATAAATGGATTCTGATATAATGACTTGGTAAAATGTTCCATTTGAAATATGTAAAGAAGAGGGGAAAGGGGACAACCTTGTTAATCTACCTATGGGAAAACTAGGGAAGAGGGAGTCATTTTTTTCACTGTAGCAAAGGGTGTAATGTATAAGGTCATAATGTTAGATAAGAAGTGTTCCTCCAAACCAGCCGTTATCAGGGTTTGCGACAGAATATCCCAAGTCGACTCTATCAAAGAGATAATACCTAACTGAAATTTTTATAAAATGTATTCATAAATTCAGCAAATTCCAAGTCTTTCTCATTAGATGTGTTTGAGAACATGTGACAGCAACTCTTCTGAAAAAAGAGAATTGAGAGAGGCAATAGTTTTAGGGAGAGCCAAGGAAGTTTAGTATTTGAAAGATATGTAGAGCTCTTTAAAAACTTCTCATCCGTTGGTTGCTGGTTGTGTGTCATGTTATATTGTTTGGTGTAATAATCACAAAACCCCTTTAGTATGTACACATTTTTTATGGATTAAACCCTGAATAGGGGATTTTGGACAGAGTGTTGTCTTGTTGCTTACATGGATGTAGTACTCATGCTAGGGAGGAACTGCATTTGTTATTAAATTCATTGGTGGATTTCAAGTTTGGTCCTAAAGTTGCAGTAGTTTATGTCTAGTGTTGGATAGATTTACTTTTAACAAGTTAGAATAGGATCTATGATGTTGAAGATCCATATCCATGATTGATGCCATGCAATAGTTTGATCCATGACTGATGCCATGCAATAGTTTGTTGACTTCTATCAAATGTGCCATTTTTAGCAAAGTACAGTGAGTGATGAAAGTGGCTTACAGAACACATTTCAAGGCCTCCCATTTTACTGGGAGAGGTGTTGGGTAATTGGAATTATGTTTGCAGAGGTCTTCGATGGCCTTGGATGTCATAGAGCAAATGTTAATTTAAATGCCAAAGAAGGGAAGGAACCCCCAATTAGAGGCTTTAAGAGAATAGACAAAGAACAAAAGAAAAATAGAGGGGGGAATGTAAAGAACACTGATTGCCTAATCACTTTATAAGTGTTGCTGTCTGAACCATAGACCAATGCAAAAACAAAAAGGTTACACAGGTGGGAAAAGCCCACCCAATGAGACAAGTGGTTCATTTGACAGCAAACAAGGCTTGTATCAGACTTTGCAATTTTACCAAAAAAAATGTATTATTCATAGCAAAAAGAATTTTGCTGTCAGTAAGGGTATAGGAAGTTAAATTAATACAGTCTAAGAACAATATCCATAAATGGGCTGACAAAGAAATAAGTACAGGCAATTTAAGGGCAAGAGATGTGGAGTGGAGAAAATAACTTGTATAAAGACAGTAGTAGTTGAAAGGCAGACTGGTAGAGATGAGGGATCTTTAAGAGAATATATTGGCGTTCTTCACCATTAGGAGTAGTTGAAGCTGTTGACTGTATGTGTCATGTGGTGGTTCAGTATAGAGCTCTACAGTGCAAAGACTGAGTAACTTGATCCAGAATATCACAGTTGTAAACCAAATAAAACAGGTAAATGCTGGGTAAAGGGTGATATGTTCCAGGTGCTTGGAGTAATAAGGAAGAACAACAGTGTTAGGTATCGTAGTGGTAGTAGGAGGCACACTTAACCATATGTAGCGGGAGACTACTCTATATGAAAGAACCGATAGCTACAATGCAATCTGCTCAGAAGATCAAAGGGGAAAAGCTGAGGGGTATATAGACATATCAGGTTTCTTCCCAGTGCCTATGAGTTCCCTTGATTTAGCCCAACGGAACTGCTTTCCAGGTCTCTCTTGTATTAAAGCTTGGGAGGGTGGGAGTAAGAGGCCGCAGTTAATAGAGGGGAAGCTGAACGTTTTCTGAGAAGGTTTGGCAGATTCCTCAAAGATCTGAATGTGACTAGCTTTGAATCCTTGAATGCTGTCATTTGAAATGGTTATCCCCACCCATATTTAATTTGATGTCTGCATAAGAGATCTAAAAATGCTTTGGGAATCTGCATAGCTGTAGGGTCTTTTTTGGCTTGTCATAAAGTAACTGTATGATAGTGCATTTGAAATTAATTTCATCAGAGGATAAAAGGGGCTTTCATGATGGCCTCATTATACTCAATATTAAGTATGTGGCAGAATAATCCCTTACCTTACCTGGATCTGTGTTTTTGGCCCAATGAATGGTAAGCTCTATCGAGTTCCAATGGGTCATCCTTCAGTTTCTCCAGTAACTGGTTGAAAGAGAAGTAGAGCATACTAGGTATGACTTCAAGTTCTATTGAGTCAGGGACACCCAGCATATGAATGCTGTTCTGCGCATTCTGTTTTCTTGATTGTCCATCAGACGAATTAGGTCTTGAGTCTGTATTGAGTGTTGAGAGAGGGTAGTCTGTTGTTCCTAAAGTCTAGTTTAAATGTCCTCTCTTTTTATACATCCTTCAGTCTATGACCAATCTCTATGTGTCCACACATCTGAAAACATAGCTTTACATGTTCACTCTAGGAGTTAGGGAGCAGATATAGGAGTGTAGATCTATGTCAGTAACAGTGGCCTTGAGAATTTTGGGGAGGCTCCCAGGAGGCTACTGACAGGGAAGCAGTGAGGGCTGGAGAAGCTAGTTTCTTAGCTGGAGAGGAATCTTTGTGTACACAGGGCTGCTTGACTATAGACAGCATATTAGAGCATGTCTTGGATATCTGCAATGGTTAGGACTAATGTATAAATTCCTGTAGTTGCACATCCTGCTCTTGATTGATGCCAAGGTAAGTTTCAGGAGTTCCTTATTATCCATTCTGAGCAATTGCAGAGCTGGACTAGCTGAAAATAAGCTGAAAGCCTGAGTCCAGGATAGAGCAGCTTGTCAAAGATCTTCATTCAACCATGGAAAAAGTCACACCCTCCAAGCATGTTATGTAGAGGATTTGGGTGTTATTAATGTTGCCATTTAAGCTGTATTTTTACATCATTTTCTTTTAATTGGTGTGTATCCCCTATGACAGTACTCAAGTACCCTGCCTTTTAAAAAAAAAAGGTTGCAAATCAGCCTTAAAAAAGACCATGGAAAAATTTTTCAAGATTCAGCTCCCATAGACTTCAGTGGAGTTTGCTGCTGTGTTCATCATTTGCAGATGTCAGGCTGTGTTTGTGGATCCTCATGCAAACCAATCCCAGACCAATTCAATTATCCATACTGAACAGCACTGCCTTTCCTTACTTTTGTATAGGGGTGTAAAAACACAAAAGGAGCCTCTGAAGCCAGCCATACATGGATTGAAATTTGGCCTGTTCAGGAGAGACTGGTAGAATTTTCGATCCATGTATGGCCACTGTGGTTGTACAGAACTCTTCTCTGTCAGATTTTCCCTGCTCGATCAGCACCACAGGCTATAGCCTGCAACACTGATCAGTGTATTCTAATGGTGGGGAAATCTGTTGTCAGAATACAATAGCTTAGTGGGAGGATTCCCCCATCTACCTTGAACATGTGAATGAGGGGATCCTGCTGGTTGAACAAAAAAAGGCTGCGTAGGACTCCCTCCTGCAGAAGATCAGTGGGCCAACAAATCATATAATAATGGAAGGTGTTAACTTCTTTGATTGGCTGGTAAAGCACAATGTTTTGTACCATGGCAATCAGGCTTACCAAATTGCTTTCATATATTGAGGATGATTGTTTCTCCAAAATGAATTGCAATAAATAAGGGTTGTTTTTTGAATGGAACAAAATGTATTCTAAGTGGATAGATTGCTCTCTCTTCAAATGTAGAAATCATTGCTACTATGTGAAAGCAATGTATGTATGCCTGCTTGCTGTGATGCACAAAACTGTGTCTTCCCAGCCAATTTAATAGATGAACACCTTTCATTAATGTTGTATCAGTTGTTGACCTACTGACCTCTTTTGTGCTTTTGCAGTGTTTTAAACCCCTTGGGGGAATGATCTTGTGCCTTCCCAGGAGTAGAATTTTCGATGTTTTGATTCCTAAATGATTTACATTCTCCCCCTGCTATGTAGGGGTGCTTGGGTGGACTTTTATAAAGCTGTGGGAAGTAACTAACCAGGTGTTCCAATTAACTAACCAGGTGTTCCAAGTTGCCCATGCTTGGTTTGGGTAAAATAGTACAAGGTTATTATAAATCCTTTCACAAAATGTACAATAGATAATAAAAATCACCCACAATAATGTATAAAAATTAAAAAATAAAAATTAAATGAATAAAAATAAAGATATTATAAAATTATCATACAATGTTAAACTCAGTGATAACCAGCTTAGTAAATAAAACAATCCTTTACCCAAATAGTTAATTTTGCATTTACATAAGTCTCATTTTATTAAAAAAGGTTGTTAATATCGCAAAAGAAAAGTTGAATATTCAGTGACATATACTTTTTATTTTAGGATGCAAATTATAGAAGACCTCTTATTATCCCAACAACTGGAGTCAAGTTAAACAGTACAGTATATGTTGAAGTGGGAGCAACCAACTTGACTGAAAAGTAAGCTCATACAGCACTACAGCATGTTTGCAATGAAACAGATTTAAAATAGATACCACAAATACAGGCAACAACTAAAGGTATAATGATTGAAAAATTGATTATTCTCAGTGGCCCAAATATATGGGTTGTGTAGAGATATAACAACAACTAGTACACACGACATAGAAATAAACAGGTTGCTCAATATGTGGTTATTGATCTAAATGAAGAATTAAAGATACAAATATGAGCCATATGCTGTCAGAAAATCAAATGTAGGTGGCCCTTTGTCTGGTGTGATCAAATCATTAACAACACAAAGGGATCTTACATTTTATTGAGGACACACAAACACAGATAACATGAAGCATAGAGCAACATCACAACAAAGAAACTAGTGCAAATGGGTGCAGAGTGGAACAAGCTAACAAACTAACTATATATAAGTAACAACTGCAGGGGGAAAGGTAAACTGAAAGAAGGGCAGGGCAAGGTCAGCAAGGAAGACAGGATAGCAGGTCAGAAGCAATTCAGGATGGGTACAGGATACAAAGCAGGTTCATACACACAGTCACATTGTTGAGACACAGAATAAACATTGAGGTAGGGCTAAAAAGCCCTGCAGCAGCCAACAGTAGGCTCTGTTGGTTGCTGGAAGACACCTGCTGGTAGACACTGATATTTTACCATTGAGGTCCAGAAACCACAGGGCCACTAGCAGGTATTCTAGCAAATATGCACGTTTCTAGCAAATGACTGTATTGCAGGTTTGACTGGAAATAATGACAATTCCCATGTAGAGTTTTCCAATCCCAAGAGTGGGCCTCTTTCTGTTGTAAAATAAACCTCATGTACATAGTAAATAATTGCAGTTGTTGAGATGTCATGGACCTCATTCCATAAGCTGTTTTTCCAACTTTTGGAGAATGGCAATTGATAATGGGGTCGAGAATTGGCATCAGATGCACCCATTTGATTGTACAGAGCATGCTATTTCTGTAGTATCATGCTCTATATATGCTGGTTAAAGAAAAGTGTCTATGCTGGGAAATAAAAGAGACTGATTACTACAGAATAGTATGACACTTGCCTCTCTAGGATAAATTTAATTATTTAGACGTAGGTGTTGTCCATTCCACAACAAACATTTGTTTGCATTTTTTGGGCCTCAGAATTTTCTTACTGTAAGAGCTTGTAAAAATGAAATGGTAATCTGCTATGAAGCAAAACAAATGTAGCCAAAGATTCTGGTGAAAGCTGCCTATTGTTCCATGACAGATGTCTTGTAAATATCATGGTGAGTACCTAAAGAAGACATGAATATGTTGGTAAGCAGAATTAAATGTGACAAATAGACATGTGCTTTTCATTTCGCAACAAATTGTTTTGGAGATGCAGATGTATACGAATCTCTGAATGGATATAGTAACAAATGTCAACAATTCTGAAAAAAGTTATAAGGAAATTAACTAATGCATTAGTTTCATTTGGATAATGTCACATGATGCGATAGTATAGGGAAATTAATTCAATTTTCAAATTTGTTTGTTAATTTAGATTTGCGTAATTTTGTGATTTAAATTGAATTTGTAATTGTCACAGTCAAACAGTTACGTTCCACAGTCTAATGCAATTCTTAGGTTTGAAAAATTCTGGGCCACCAAATTTTATTTTGCTGAATCCAAAAATATTGAAATAGTTTCATAATATTAATAATAAATCCAACCAAAATATCGAAACCAAATACTAATATATAGCAATCTTTTGAAAAAACTGCAAACTTTTTGAATTCACCTGGGTTGACAAATATATGAAATGAATGATGAAGATACGAAATGAATCACAAAAACAAATTGGTTCAACATAAATGAATGTGGCAAAACAAAATTCTTTAATGAACTAATACATCCTAACCTCAATGAAACAAAAATTACCAGTATGCACATGTCTAATGAAAATGTATATTGTATATGTTTTTGATTTAGCAATGCTAATGACAGAATTTTTCACATGTAAAACAAATGCCTTATTTCTGCAGATTCAATGTGTTACTGGATAGATGCTATGCTTCAACCTCCCCATACCCAACAAATTCAACCTACTATGACCTGTTTGTAGGGTAAGTTACCAAATAAATATTTTGTTACATGGCATTGCAAATAAAATGACTATTTAAAGAATCATAGTTTGATAGCCTTGTCATGTTTCTGCAGATACCAGACTTTCCAACTTTGTTTATCAGCCTTCCCTACAATAGATTTAAGGGCATTTTTTTCTCCTATTTTCTTAATAATCTGATAATTATAATGTGATTGAATGCTAAAAACAATATGCTTATTACCTTTCCCATCTATTGAAGGGGAAGCAACTGTATTTTCAGGCTAAAATGAAAGTATATACGCATCACTATACAATTTTTACAATATTAACACATTTTATGGCACTTTTTATAAAATGGAAAGTGTGTTCAGCTGTTTTTTTTTCCATGATGAAATTTTTATTGATTAGCTATCAGAAGAAAATGATGAAAAGAAACTTAGTTCATTTAAAACATGTATTTTTAAAAATTTCTGAACGAGGTGCTCTGAGCTAGGGATAAGATTTGGGTTTGGGTTGGACATGAGTTTGAGGGGTATACAGGCCTTTTGCAATTCAAGGTATCGGTGAACTAATGCATCAATTCACTCATAATAATACATTGTAATAATAATTCAATGCTTTTAAATTTGGTCATATGACTTAGAAGGGCCTATGATGATGATGACTTTGTTATGTGCCAGCCCCTTCACTATAAAAGAGTGAACATGGAGCAGTCATAGTGCCAGTGTATTGGTAGCTATTGCAGGAAAAGGATAGGGAAAGCAATGACATTGAACAGGGGATGATTCAGGTCATTTTGAAAACTACTAATTTGCTAGTGCTTTGTGCATGCCGCCCCTCAATAGCATGTTTTTTGTGCTGCAATGCTTACCTGTAAAAAAAAAAAAATGTTGTGTTTGTATTCATTTTGGGGGTTTCTTTCTTTTTTTTTGCTAGTGCCTTTTCTTAATTTTGGGGTGTTTGAAGCACAGTATTCCGTTGTTTCAGACCCTCTTGTTTGCAGTAAACAGCTGCATCATTTAGGTTAAACTTGAGTTTAGGATTAGCATTTTGTGGGGGATTTATTTGTATTGCATGTTTATAGGCTCTTTTTAGGTTTGGGGTGCTTGAAGTGGAGCATTAACTTGTTACTTGCCATCTGTTCTTGTTCTTCTGCATTTTTTTCACAGGGAGTCGGAAAAATAAAACTAATTATAAGAACAGTGTGCACCTAAAATATCGTATATCACTCAGATTCAACTCACTCCCCTATCCCCATAGATAAAATAAAAGTTAGACATACACCAGTTAGGCCTATTATCCCTAATCAAGATTGACATGTGGCTGGGCAATGTTCAACAGTTGTTTCCCCTGTATTTCTTAAATTGTTTTTTTTAGCAAATCCTCTACCTGTGATCTTTGTCTCTGGTAAATTTGGGACTAAAATTGCTATTCAAAATTGCCCTGTTTCTGACCAATTTTACACTGTTGTAACCACTGCAGTCTTCTCATTCTTGTAGTAAAACTCCTACCTTTGCTCTTTGTCTCTAATAACTTTGAGCCTAAAATGGCTATTTAAAATAATTCTATTGCTTGCTAATTTTACATTGCTATGTCATCTCTGATCTGTTATTTAAAACACCTGCCTGTACTTTGTCACTAGCACCTTTTAATCAATTCTCCCACATTAAAAAGGCCACTTGCCTTTCAACCCTGCAAGGGGATGAAGCAAAGCCATTCCCCCTTGCAAAACATCCTTGTCCCAATGTTGAGGTACAAGGCTCCCTTCCCTACCTCTGATGTTCCAAGAAGGACGTAAGGACGTATGACAGTGAAATCAGGAAGCCCCCTTTATAAAAAGTGGTTCACTGAACCTCTCACAAACTGAAACAATTAAGAATCACTCATTCCTATTCAGAACTTCAGATCATAATTTTTTTTTAGTTTGTAGTAAATTTTCTTTATCTGTAAATCAATTTGTGCCTTAAACAACCTGAATTACAATTAAGGTGTAAAATGACTATAATCTTTTTATCTAATTTTATAGATGCCAAAAGGATCAATATACTTTTATAAAAACAAACGGAGACAAACAGGTTGCCCAGTTTTACTTTTCAGCCTTCAGATTTCTTGAACAGTATAATGAGCCTGTGTCAACGTTTTATCTGCATTGTGTTACCAGACTCTGTGAAGTGTCTGCATGTCCAACCTTTAAACCAGTAAGTATTGCAGACATACCTGAGTGTGATTCAGCAAGTTGTATATCATTGTAGATAAAGCCATCATTTTTTTATTTTGACATATATTTTACACTTTACACTTTAGTAAACCTACAATAATTTTTTATAAAAGGGGGCATAGGAATTTCAAAATACATTAAGACTGGCCAAGGATAGTGATTGAATATGTATATCAAATGGAAACTGATCTTTTAAAGAATTATAATGCAGAAATGTGAAATCTTTCACTGTATTTTCAAACCAATTGTATTGTGGGTGTGTGGGACTTTAATGGCACCAAATATAATCCACAGACATGAAATTTGACAATGTATTACATCTTTATTTCAACAGATAAAACCATAAGTAAAATATCAAATGTAGGCTTAAGCACTTCCCAACTGACATACATATATATCTATTCGTTCTTGGGAAATGGTGGTGATATCGTGGATGTGCCCTTTTCTGTCAAAGTCATCTGAGCAGCTAAACAGGAACTTATCACTTTTATAAGCAGCAGAAGGCCTCTCCACCTTAACCCCACTGTGTATTGTTGTTTCCAGGCTCTCCCATTTTACTGGGGAGCCTGGGGCCACTGTGGACGATTGTGCCAGCTGATCATAGAGAAAAAGAAGGAACTTCTATTCCCAATCATCTCTATGGTGTATGAAAATGGAAGCGACAAGGATTTTGTCACTTCTGGTTTTCATGTTTTGTTTACTCCCCATTACCAGATAGTAAAGCAGACAATCAAAACTATCTCAGTTTGATTGGCTGCTTTGGAGAACAGAGGAGAGAGCTGGGGTCTAATAGACCCCAGATATCTCAGTAAAGAGTACCTGTCTCCAGGGGCGGACTGACAACTCATGGGGCCCCCGGGCAATAGGGGATCATGGGGCCCCTGTGTCCTTGCCCAAACTCAAAAAAGCCTATGAAAAAGGTACCAGGGGCATCTCATGGGGCCCCCTACTGACCCCAGGCCCTCGGGCAGTACCCGGGTTTCCAAATGGTCAGTCCGCCCCTGCTTGTCACTGTCCATGCTAACATAAATAATAAAATAAAAACATTTAAAGTGTTCCTGTCCCCCCATGCAAACACAGATGTGGACGTAGATCCTGCACTCATATGTAAACGTTGATCCCACCACAGTTATTGTTATTGTCACGAATGTCAGAATGAGAGCAATAATTTTAGCACTACACCTCATGTGTAACTCTAAACTGGTAATTTGCAAAGGTTTTTAAAACATCTCCTATGAAGATTTTTAGGTACTTTAGTTTGTTGTTGATCAACAGGTGTGCACAATTTTAAAGAGTGACATGTTAGGTATCTATTTACTCTATGTAATGTCATCTTTTATATTTTACCAAAACATTGGGTATTATATTGTATTTGTGTGCACTACAATTCAGTAAAGTTTATTTTTTCCTTGCGTTTCATAAACTGCTGCGCAAATAATGTGACATTAAATTGCAACACCACTATCTACCCAGTGATTGCTTTCATTAAAAAAAATTATATATATATATATATATATATATATATATATATATATATATACACATACATACATACATACATACACACACACACAGTTAGGTCCATATATATTTAGACACAGGCACAATTTTCATACTTTTGGCCCTGTATGTCACCAGAATAAATTAAAATGAAACAATCCAAATGAATCTGAAGTGCAGACTTCCAGCTTTAAGATATATATATATATCAAGTACAAATTTTAGGAACTGCAACCATTTTTATACACAGTCCCTCCATTTTCAGGAGCTCAAATGTATTTGGACAAATGAATGTAATCATAAATAAAATGTTAATTTTTAATATTTTATTGAGAATCCTTTACTGACAATGACTGCCTGAAGTCTGGAACCCATGGACATCACCAAAGAATGGGTTTCCTCCTTTCTGATGCTTTGCCAGGCTCTAACCGCAACTGCCTTCAGTTGCTCTTTGTTTGTGGGTCTTTCTGCCTTTAGTTTTGCCTTCAGCAAGTGAAATGCATGCTCAATTGCATTGAGATCAGGTGGTTGACTCGGCCATTGCAGAATATTCCACTTCTTTTCCTTCAAAAAGCTCCTGGGTTGCTTTTGCAGTGTGTTTTGAATCATTGTCCATCTGTACTGTGAAGCACCATCCAATCAACTTTGCTGCATTTGGTGGAATCTGGGCTGACGGTATATCTCTAAACACTGCAGAATTCATCTGGCTGCTTCTGTCTTCTGTCACATCATCAATAAACACCAATGACCCAGTGCCATTGGAAGCCATGCATGCCCATGCCATCACACTGCCTCCACCATGTTTTACAGATGACATTGTGTGCTTTGGATCATGAGCCATTCCAAGCTTTCTCCAAACTATTTTCTTCCTGTCATTATGGTACAGATTAATCTTAGTTTCATCCGTCCAAAGAATGCTTTTCCATAATTTGTCTGGCTTTTTTAGATGTTTTTTGACAAAGTCTAATCTTGCTTTTCTATTCTTCAGGCTTATGAATGGTTTGCACCTTGTGGTGAACCCTCTGTATTTGCTCTCGTAAAGTCTTCTCGTGATTGTAGACTTTGACAATGATACGCCCACCTCCTGGAGAGTGTCCTTCACTTGTCTGGATGTTGTGAATGTGAAATAATATCTACCTGGGAAATGGGGAATCTTGGCTCTTTGGGGGAAATGGTGAGGCCCTGCCATCATATATGTCCAGGATTTTATCCTGGTACAGATATATTGATGATGTCCTTGTCCTTTGGACAGGTACAGCAGAACAGGCCCAACAATTTGTGGATAAACTTACTCCTAACCCATACCAGTGAATGCAATCCCCAGATAGTGACGTTCCTGGACTTAGAAATTGAACTTATTGAGAATGGGGGCATCAAGACCAAGCTATTTTAGGAAACCCACAGCAACAAACAATCTATTGGATGCAAGCAGTTTCCATCCTCGCTCTTTAATCCAGGGTATCCCAGTCGGACAGTACTCGAGAGCTCGGAGGAATTGCTCTGACCCCCTTGATTTTGAGGAGAAAGCTTTAGACCTGTGGTAACAGTTCACTATATGAGGTTATAATAAGAAATACCTCGTAAAAGAGTATCATAGAGTGAAAGAATCTGACCGTGAGAAACTAATTTTGAACCAGGGGGAAACCCACAGATAAACAGGAGACAAAATCAATATACAATACACAGAATTACCAGCAAGTGTTAGGGATATCTGTGCCAACCATTGGCACATTCTCCAGGAGGATTCTTCGGTGGAGAAGTATGTCAATAACCGTCCGAACCTAATTTATAGAAAGGCCAAATCCTTGACAGATCTCCTGATTCAGTGATATCAACTGGTCTCCCCCTAGATTATGTTTATTGTCCAGTATGATCAGGTGTGGATGTTGTGATGTCTGTTCCTCCATGATTGAGGGTGATAGCCTGACTTTGCCAACTGGCAGAGTCTTCAAATATAGACAAAGACCAAATTGTGGCACATCTGGAGTTGTATATATTATTCTCTGCACCTGCGAATCTTTCTATGTTGATAAAACTATACGCACTATCTGTAAGAGATTTCAAGATCATCTTTACGAGATCTCCACCTACCATCTTAAATTTACGTTAGCCAGACATGTTTGTCTCAAACACAATAGTAACCCCCAGTGCCTGTGTTGTTGGGTACAGGAGGTTGTTCCCCATGACACTAGAGGAGGGGATTTTGATAAAGTTGTGCTCCAACATGAAAGGAGGTGGATATGGGAATTGGAGGCTTCCAAACCTCCAGGCGTGAATGAGAGGTCAAGCTTTGCCCCCTTCTTGCCCACTTAGATTTATTCTCCCCCTCCTCTGGCTCAGATCCCCCCCTTTCTCCCTTTTTCCCCTTTTTTTTCTTATTGTTATGTACAATTAGGGTTTTTTGTAATTTGTATGTTTCTGTCTACAGGATAGGACTGGATGATCTTTGGCGCAGGATTGCGATTTGAACAATAAATGTTTTTAAATTATACATTCTATTGTTGCTGACGTAGGGCTTTTCTTGACTGGTTACTTTTTTTTTTTGGTCTACTGCAGGCCATCCCCCTCGGGGTTACTTCCCCCGGGGGGGAGAGGGGTCTTGTGGACAGATGGGAATCTTTATATTATGATTTAATGTTTATGTTCCTGTGCCACCTCTGTGCTGCATGGGAGATACTTGTTATTCATCAGAGTTCTAGCATTATGGATAATGTCCAGAAAATGAAGCAGAGAGTGCTCTGTACCTCCAGGTGTTGAGGAACTGCAAGATTTATAGCTGGATCCCTACAGATGCTCCAAGGTGGTATGGTCCCAAGGGGGAAAGAGACAACTATAAATTTAGAGATCCCAAGGGCAGCTTAAAGATCTTAGACATGGCCCAGAGTAGATCCATCCAGAGGCATGGCCGGTGTAACAATCCACACCAGGGACGGCACTTATTAATAATATTGATATAATTTTTGGAGGACAAACAGTTAAAGCTACTAAGACAAAAAAGACTTTCACCGATTTTCAAAAATGGAATCCCACTGGCACACCCCTTCATACATTGCATTAAGGATAAAAATGAACATATGCATCTATTTGTTCTTTGATAATGTGCATTATACAATTTTAGTGGCATATTCACACTTGGCATTGTATTAACACTTGCTAAAATGCACAGTAATGAGCTTTACAAGTCACAGCAATGAAACTGTTCTTTGATTCTGTTCTATTTGTTCTTTGATAATGTGCATTATAAAATTTTAGGGGCATATTCACACTTGGCATTGTATTAACACTTTCTAAAATGCACAGTAATGAGATTTACAAGTCACAGCAATGAAACTGCTCTATGAATGCTGCACTGAGGTGAGATTCATTGTGAATAGCACTCCAACACACTATAAAGTTGACATTAAGGTCATATGCCTTGTTTCATCTGTTGGGATGCATTGGCAGTTCATTTAGAATAAAAAGACTGCCGTAACACACTGCACATTAACATGGATTCAGTAATGCACTATAAAAGAAAGTTTACGTTTTAATTTTTCATAGTGTGCAGTTGTGTTTTAAACTGAATTTATTCCCATCTTGAATCCTAAGACTGCACAAATATTTGTTTACAGGTCTGCTCAAAACGAAGAAGGAGTATTAGAGCAGCTTCAGGTTCTTCAGAGTCTTCTTCGCTTTCTGATCCAGCAACAGTATCCTCACCTGGGATCATTACCAGCGCTGACACTAGTAAGTACATATTTACATAACACTATACACTAATTAGAAAGTGGTACGGGAGATATTAAAGTGAAACCTTGCCCTTAAATAAATGTGATGCTGCCTTGCCTCCTCCTCCCTCACTCACAATCAGATATCAATGGTATTTTATTTATTTGTGCTGCAAAGTAGCACTTCATCATTCCTCACCTAGGCGAGACAGGTGTGTGTTTTCTCCATCCCTTGCACATGTGCAGATGTGCTGCAGGGCTTAAGGTCCTAAGTGAGCCCTGTGGCACACTTGCACAAGCACAGGTCTTGCTTACTATCTGCGCATGCATGGGATTCTCCTGGTCTTGTGCAAAGATTGAAATTGTGGAAGTCCTAAACTTTGCCATCTTTGCACATCCTTGGGAATTCTTACATGTGCAGATCTGCCAAAGGGCAATGCCAGGAGTTGAAGGCCAGGCACAGCGACTTACAGCGGGACTGCGGTAGGCATTCTGACACTGGGGGGAACTTACTAACTGCTACTGAAATCCCCAGTGACACTAATACAGTGATCAATGTTAATAAAAATCACTGACACTGTACTAATGACACGCAGAGCAATACCTAGCAGCATGCTGGTGCTGACAGGGGAGAGATCTATGTTGTTTGCATACAGACCTCTCCCCTGTCAGTGTTCCTCGGCCGGTTCCTCGGGTGCAGGTGGGGAATCACCGGCCGGGACCCAGTGATCGACAGCTGTAGCCGCCAATGGCGGTGCTGTTAGGGTGGCACGCTCACACATCTACCCTACCAGGATATGCAAAATCACGTATATACGTGATTTTTCAGCTCTGCTGCCCTGTAGCAGTAGTTCTGCTATAGGGTGGCGGGGAAGCGATTAAATGATCAACATTTTTTATAATTTTACCAGTGATGGTTTTAAAACAACTAGTGTTAGAGAAGATAAAAGTGCAATTGTCATACTATAATTGGTCCCATTATAATGACCCTAAATTTATGTTTGAAACATAGATCATGGTGAATTAATAAAGAAGTAAAACAAATAAATAAAGCTTAATACACACATGAGGTTAATGCCATCTTGGAATCCCAGGAGGCACAGGTACCTGTCAAAATCTTTGACACTGGGGGTTTATTTGCCAAAGTTGAAGTGTGCAAAATCAGGCTCACTAATCCATAGAAACCAATCAGCTTTCAGGTTTATTGCCAAAGCTTCATTGAACAAGCTAAAGTTAGAAGCTGATTGGTGTCTATGCAGAAGGGAGCCTGATTTTACACTCTCTAGCGTTAGTAAATAAGGGTTTTATTCTGTACAGGGATAACCACCCATGTACATGTGACCTAAAACAACCAAAAACAAAACATAATTTTAAGTGTCTGTAAAGCTCTGAAATGTGAAAATGAACAAAGCATGTCCCTATAACGTGTACTAGCTTCAATCCAAAGAACCTAGTGTGGTTCCTCTCTTCATGAATCACTGCTAACAGTCTAACTTGACATCTCAGAATCCCAGGCGCCAGCCCCGCCTCCCTCCAGCACACAAGGTGATTAATCGCCTGTGCTGTACATGTTTCCCTTTTATACTGTGTAGTGGGAAGTGTCTTCTTTCCCTCCGCTTAGGTCTCAGGGTACACTGATCTCTCCTCTGTAGTCTGTGCAGTGTGTGGCATTAGATCCCCATTTTTACTAAAATTATACACAATCTAATTATTATCATGACTTCTCAGGTAAGACATATTTTATGAAGCAATAAAATGGAATGTTTTTCTCAGTGTATGTGACACACACAGTGTAGCTTTGGACCAAGATGTTTTCTAAAACTATCAATATCAATAATAATGCAAAGTATAGTATTTATAGCTACTGAGATATAATACGTTAGTGCTTTAGAGTCTAAATCATTGATCTTCAATATTGTAACACAACAATCATTTTCCATTTTCACCATAGATGATCCAACCAGTTCATCCTCCGGTAAGTAGATATTATTATTTTTTTTTTATTTAGATGAATGCTATATTGTATTATAATAGGTTACACAGTACTCAATAAACATGAGTAAGTAGATGTATTTTAAAAGAATAGCATGTGCTACAGTGGAACTAAATGCATATTTACATGACAAATAGCAAAGTTTTATAAATGTATAGAAATAAACATTTAAATGATAGCCATCACAGCTATCTCTACTTTGCTATAATATAGCATGCTCAACTAGTGTTTGCAAAGAACACTTTGGGTCTCTTTGTTCATACTGTAACTGCTCATTAATGTTTAAGGCTCCATCTTCCCTACTAGCAATAGTACATATATGTCCTGGTAGGGAAGCTGTTATACTGGGATCATGGTTGAGTCTACAACCATGATCCTGGTGTCATTATTTCAAGTTGGCAAATCTCTTTCAAGTAAAGGTAATCAGAGCGGCAAAGCAGCTTCTGGATTACTTTTACAGGTGGCGGGAAGGGGGGGGGTCTGCACTGTTATCACCCTTGGGATGCGATTCACCACTGCTGCCAAGTTATCAAAGAGATGACCGAGGACCAGATCGTCCCTGGCCATTTCTAAAACCTTGGGAGGCCGGAAGCGACATGACCTCACTTTCGGTTCTGGCAGATGTAAACACTGCCATTTTTTTTTTTTGCTGGAAAGCCTAAGATCAATTTTTTTTTAATCTCATGCTTTCCAACATAGAGAAGATAGACCCAAGATCCCTTCATAAAGAGGACCTGTCATGCCTTATTTCTTTCACATGGGATGTTTCCATTCCTTGTGTACAGTGGCAAGAGCATATGTAGGTCTTGCCCGCAAATATAAATGGTGTTTAAACCAACCCGTTGAGGTATCAACGGGAATGTTATAGCGAGAGCAATAATTCTAGTGCTAGACCTTCTCTGTAACTCTAAACTGGTAACCTGTAAAAAATGTTATAGCATCACCTCTGGAGATTTTTAAGTACTGTAGTTTGGTGCTATTCGACAAGTGTGGCAATTTTAAAGCCGGACATGTTAGGTATCTATTTACTCGACGTAACATCTTCTTTAATAGTTTGCAAAAACATTAGATTAGCATCTAAAGTATATTTCTTACAAAAAAATGCATTCGAAAAATTGCTGCACAAATACCGCGTGGCATAAAAATTGCAACAACCACCATTTTATTCTCAAGGGTATCTGCTAAAAAATATATGTATAATGTTTGTGGGTTCTGTGTAATGTTCTGAGGATGATTTTTAAAGATGCACTTTCAAAGATGCAAACATGTGTGTCCAGTCCTGTAAAGCTGGGAAAACTAACTGGGTTTTTTTTTTGTTCCACCCAGTGGGCTGAACAAAAAAACCCTTGACAGATCAGCTTCTAACACAGGCAATGTTGGTGCAGAGATCTCCTCCGCTGTGCCTTTGTGTTCTAACAGGGGGACTCCCCCCGCCAGAACATACTGATCAGCACTCGCAGCCTTTGTCTGCAAGAGCTGATCTTTGCTGGCCTTATGAACAAGTTGGACTTACGAATGAGTTGTCGTAATGGAACTCATTTGTAAGTAGGGGACTTACTGTAGTAGTAAATAAAGTAAATTTTTATGCCCTGGATTTCTTTTCAATGTGTATGGTGGAGAGCTTTGGGCATATATTGTGCATTTCCATGGGCAAATATCAAGGTACACATTGACACAAAATTCAAAAATATATTTAGAGAGAAAATTGTTTTTACAATGCCTTGTTACTGCCTGGTTCACACTACTGCAGCTCTGCAAGTGGTGTTTTGCATGAGCATGGCAGCCCATTCATTTGATGCTGCTGTGCTCCTGAAAATGCAGGGGAAAGGTCCCTGCTCCATTTTTTAATTCACAACCGGCATGGAAACAGCTCCCAGCTACCTTTTTCTACTTATAAAAAGAGCAACCAATGATTTCCTTTACCTATATCAGATTTGTATCTTAGATTACATGGCCTGGAATAAATAGTCAGCAAATGAATGGGGCCAGTTGATGCCACTGGTTGCCAAGGACAGGAAAGTTGCTAGAATCTGCTGCTTCTTTAACAACCATTGACAGATGGTGCTGCTAAGGACATGACAAGTGCTGGCACCAACTGCTACCTTAAGAATTATTGACAGGAATCTGTCACATATATTAGCAGAAGAAAAATGCTTCTTTACAGTTGCAAGAAAAAGTATGTGAACCCCTTGGGATTACGTGGAGTTTTGCATGAATTGGGCATAAAATGTGCTCTGAACGTCATCTAAGTCACAACAATAGAAGAACACAGTCTGCTGAACATAATACTACACAAACATTAAATGTTGCCATGGTTTAATTGCATATAACATGTAAACATTCACAAAATGAATTCCAGAGTTTATCAAGACATTTTGCAGGAAAACGTACGACCATCTGTCCGCCAACTGAAGCTCCGCAGAGGATGGGTGATGCAACAGGACAATGACCCAAAGCATACAAGTAATTCAACAAAACAATGTCTGCAACAGCACAGAATACGCCTTCTGGATTGGCCCAGTCAGAGTCCTGATCTCAACCCGTTTGAAATGCTGTGGCATGACCTTAAGAGAGCGATTCACACCAGACATCCCAAGAATATTGCTACACTGAAACAGTTTTGTGAAGAGGAGTGGTCCAGAATTACTCCAGATCGTTGTGCAGGTATGATCTGCAACTACAGGAAACGTTTGGTTGAGGTTAGTGCTGCCAAAGGAGGGTCAACCAGTTATTAAGTCCAAAGGTTCACATACTTTTTCCTCCCTGCACTGTGAATGTTTACATGTTATGTGCAATTAAACCATGGCAACATCTAATGTTTGTGTAGTATTATGTTCAGCAGATTGTGTTCTTCTATTGTTGTGACTTAGATGACGTTCAGAGCACATTTTATGACCAATTCATGCAAAACTCCACGTAATTCCAAGGGGTTCACATACTTTTTCTTGCAACTGTATATGATGTTTGGTTCTCACTGAACAAGCAAAAAGTCAGAAGTTTGGATGAATGCCTGAAAAGGCAAAGTTTGGTCCAAACCTGTGTTCAGACAGAATCGAAAGCTTGTCTTTACTTATTACTATCACAGGTAATGCATCTCTTCATTGTTAGGGTTCATTATTACTGGTTGACAGTAATTGTTACTACTTACTTCAACTCAGCAATGCAATTTTTAGGGTTTCGTAGCCACTGAGGGTCAGATTTATCTATGGAATGGACGTTTAAAGGGCTCAATAGAGTAATGACTAGGCTGCTGATTGTTCTGTGTGTTGACAAGAACCCAAAGCACTAAAGATTCAAGTAGATACATTTTCCAAAAATGCTGACTTTTTATTTTTATTTGCAATTGCTGTAGCAAATAAATACTTGCTGTGATTCCTGTTCTAAAGCAGAACCAAGCGTCTTATTTCACATGCACGTGATGTGACTTGCAGGCTGTTACTATTTTGGTCCTGTGTTAATATGCTTCAGTCTCTCTTCCATTCAAATTCTCAATTTGCTGCTGGCCAACACAAATCATCTCTGCCAGTTTCTAAGCATTTTGTTTAAACAATTCCAAACCATGATAGAAAAAAATCAGTCAAGCATACACTCAATTTCTCATGAATGCTACTAAGGAAACAACAAAAAAAAGGTGCTGTGTGCTTTAAGAGTAATACATTTTGAACTGGTCGCACATTGTCAGTGATAAGTTTAAATGCATGCTTTAGTCAGACATTCACTCTCCCACATGTGTAATAAAAATTGGGGAGAAGTAAGCCACTTATTTTTTATTTTTTATCAACTAAAAAGCATTGGTAGTGGCTCTGATAAATCATGTTCAGCTTCCACCGTCTCCAACATGAAAAGTAAGTAAATAAGGGTCCATTCACATTTCTACAGTGCAATGGAACCCCAATCCACAAACTCAATGTACCTCTAAAACATATGCATTGAAGCACACCACAACAACCATTAATGTGGTTGTCAAGGTTGTCATTCTATGCATGAAGGTAAAAAACCTTCTGTGCAGCAGCCCCCCAGCCCCCCTGATACTCACCTAAGCCCCCCTCTCGATCTAAAGATGTGCACTGTAGTCTCAGCTATCCCCGGACTCCCTCTTCTCATTGGTTGAGACAGCAGCAGGAGCCAATGTTTGTCAGTCACAGCCAGTAAGCCAATGAGAAGAGAGAAGGGGCAGGGCCGAGCCACGGCTCCGTGTGAAGATGGACAAAAGAAGCAACAGCTGGGGAGTGAACATGCTGGGGTGCCCCCATAGCAAGATGCTTGCTGTGGGTGCACCCGACGCGGGGGAGTGTCCAGGAGTGCTGGCGGGAGACCCAAGAAGAGCAGGATTCGGGCTGCTCTGTGCAAAACCATTGCACAAAGCAGGTAAGTATAACACGTTTGTTATTTTTTTTAACCACTTGCCTTCCAGAGTGTTTACCCCCCCCAACTGACCAGGCCATTTTTTGCAACACGGTGCTGCTTTACTCTAACTGGAAATTATGCGGTCATGCAATCCTGCACTCAAATTAAATGTATTTCCTTTTTTCCCACAAACAGAGCTTTCTTTCAGGGTATTTGATCACCTGTGCATTTTTTATTTTTTTGCGCTATAAACAAAAAAGAATGACAATTTTGAAAAGAAAAATAATATTTTAAAAATTTTAAAAAATCAAATTTCTTCATAACTTTAGGCCAAAATGTATTCTGCTACATGTCTTTGCTGAAAAAAATACCAATACATATAAATTAATTGGCTTACGTGAGAGTTATAGTGTCTACAAATGGCGGTATACATACTGGAATTTTTCATTTCTATATTAGTAATGGTGGTGATCAGCGACTTATAGCTGGACTGCGGCGGGCATTTTTACACTTTGTGGGAGCTGAGTAACTGCCACTGACATCCCAATGACACTAATACAGTGATCAGTGCTTTTTAAAAGCACTGACACTGCACTAATGACACCGGGCAGGAAGGGGTTAACATCTGGGGCGATCAAATGGTTAACTGTGTGCTGTTTTACTGAGTGTGCTGTGTGTGTTTTACTAGGGAAACATACTGCTGTGGATTTCTCTGCTGTGCAGAGAAATACACAGCAGCATGTTATTGCTGGCAGGAGAGAGGCCTGTGTTGTTTACACACAGATCTCTCCCCTGTGAGTGGTACTTGGTGATCTCCAGGTGCCGGCAGAGAATCTCTGGCCAGGACCCAGTGATTGAAATCTGCAGCCGCCAATGGCAGTGCGTGTGCGTGCACCCCTACCCGGAAATGCAAATCACGTATCATATTATTCCTGTACAAATCATTAGTAAGACCTCATCTGGAATATGCAGTTCAGTTTTGGGCACCAATTCACAAAAAGAATATTGGGGAACTGGAGAAAGTACAGAGAAGGGCAACCAAACTGATAAGAGGCATGGAGGAGATCAGCTATGAGGAAAGATTAGAGGAACTGAATTTATTCTCTCTTGAGAAGTGGAGATTAAGGGGGGATATGATCAACATGTATAAATACATCAGTGGTTCATATAGTGAACACGGTATAGAGTTATTCACCCTGAGGTCATCACAGAGGACAAGGGGGCACTCTTTACGTCTGGAGGAAAATAAATTTAATCTCCAAACATGGAAAGGTTTCTTCACAGTAAAAGCTGTGAAAATGTGGAATAGACTCCCTCAAGAGTTGATTCTGGCCAGGTCAGTGGATTGCTTTAAAAAAGGCCTGGATTCTTTCTTAGATACACAGAATATAACTGGATACTAACATTTATAGGTAAAGTTGATTAAGGGAATATCCTATTGCCTCTTGGGGGATCAGGAAGGGATTTTTTCCCTGCAGGAGCAAATTGCATCATGCTTTGCTGGGTTTTTCTTTGTCTTCCTCTGGATCAACTGTTGGTATAGGATTACAACTTTTTTTTTAATGGTTGAACTGGATGGACTTTTGTCTTTTTTCAACCAGACTAACTATGTAACCATATATATATTTATATATATACACACACACACACACACACACACACATGACTTTGCACAGTCCTGCCACCCTGTAGCAGTATTTCTGCTATAGGACGGGGGCAAGTGGTTAATTTAAGCCTTTAAAATCACTTTTAGTTACAAATTACCATGCATTTTCATGTGCCCCATTGAAAATGATGGTGCCTGTTTGATTTTTTACCATTTTGGTGCAATACCCTTACTCAACTCATATTAACACTTTCCAGGACACTTGCTGTCAGGGGCGGACTGACAACTCATGGGGCCCCCTGGGCAATAGGGGATCATGGGGCCCCTGTGTCCTTGCCCAAACTCAAAAAGCCTATGAAAAAGGTACCAGGGGCATCTCATGGGGCCCCCTACTGACCTCGGGCCCTCGGGCGGTGCCCGAGTTTCTAAATGGTCAGTCCACTACTGTCAGTGTACCTGTCACCACAGTCATCACTGCAGCTTTAATCAGTGTACCTGTCACCACAGTCATCAGTGCAACCCTAGTCAGTGCACACGTCATGGCAGTCATCAGTACAGCCCTAATCAGTGTACCTGTCACCACAGTCATCACTGCAGCTTTAATCAGTGTACCTGTCACCGCAGTCATCAGTGCAGTCCTAGTCAGTGCACACATAATCGCAGTCATCAGTACAGCCCTAATCAGTGTATCTGTCACCACTCATCACTGCAGCTTTAATCAGTGTACCTGTCAATGCAGTCATCAGTGCAGCCCTAGTCAGTGCACACGTCATCGCAGTCGTCAGTACAGCCCTAATAAGTGTATCTGTCACCACAGTCATCACTGCAGCTTTAATCAGTGTACCTGTCATAACAGCCCACCAGTGTAGCCCTAATCAGTGTACCTGTCATAGCAGCCATCAGTGCAACCCTAATCAGTGTACCTGTCATAGCAGCCCAGCAGTGTAGCCCTAATCAGTGTACCTGTCATAGCAGCCATCAGTGCAACCCTAATCAGTGTACCTGTCATAACAGCCCAGCAGTGCAGCCCTATACAGTGTACTTTTCACTGCAGTCATCAGTGCAGTTCTAATCAGTGTACCCATCTGCGCAGTCATCAGTGCAGCCTTAATCAATGTACCCGTCATCACAGTCATCAGTGCTGCCTTATCAGTGTAGCTGTCACCACAGCCATCGGTGCAGATCTAATCAGTGTACCTGTAACCGCAGTCATCAGTACAGTCCTAATCAGTGTATCTGTCAATGCAGCCATGACCAGGGGACTAAAGATGGCTTGTAAGTCCCACTCAAACGATACCTACCCCCCATCTTTAACCTAAGTAACCACACTGACAACAAATGGAGTTAATGGCCTTCAAAACTGTCAGTTTATTATAACCATCAATAAAAAACATTTTAAATAACAGAAACGCACAGTATAAACATACGTTCCTGCAAGGTCCCAATAGGCATCAAGAAAAACGATTACCTGCGTCCTGCTTAACTAGGCCTCCAGACGCAACATCATCAACTCGGAGACACCACCGCAGATACGCCCACTAGCACAACTGGAAGCCGTACATCAGATGGGTTCCTACAAAGTGCCTTTTCTTGTACCCACCTTAACCAACGAGGACCTTGCACCCCACCAACGTCCCCCAGCACCAATATGGCACAACCACCACCCAGACAGACCATAAATCAACGAGCGGGTGGGAGGGAAGTTTGCTCTGTGAAAACTCTCTCCAGACTGAAAAAAACCCCTGCCACACCCTGTAAGACCACCCCTCGTAGCTTCCCCCACTCCTTCCTTAACTATCTTGTCTCCCCCTTATGCTAATAGGACTCTGCCTCTCCCAACCCCCTTTAACCCCTGTCATGCCGGCACTTCGTTCAGGTCTTCTTTTTTCTTACTCAGGGCCTTCCTTCAGTGCATCCTTTGGGTGTACCTATCACCACAGACATCAGTGCAGTCCTAATCAGTGTACCTGTCACTGCAGTCCATCAGTGCAGCCCTAATCAGTGTACCTGTCACCACAGTCATCAATGCAGCTTATTAATGTACCTGTCACCGCAGTCATCAGTGCAGTCTATCATGCCCCTAGAACTCCTGAAGATGCTTCTTGGATGTTGGGCCTCTCTATGCAGCTAGGCTATAAACAATCCACACACATGTGGTATCCTGATACTCAGGAAGAGTAGCAGAGTGAATTTTGGGGTGTAATTCTTGGTATATACATGCTGTGTGTTAAAAATATCTTATAAATTGACAACTTTGTGAAAAAAAGTAATTTTTCTTTTTTTTTCCACATTTCAAAAACTTATGCCTCATAAAATATATGTTGGGGTGTTTACTTTTCAAAATGGGGTCATTTTTTGAGTGTATCCTTTGTCCTGATGCTCCATGGCCTTCTAAGGTGTGATAGGCAGTCAGGAAATTAGATGTGTGATTTCTGTCCCTAGAACGCCTGAAGGTGCTCCTTGGATGTTGGGCCTCTCTATATGACTACTCTGTGGAAAAGTCTCACACATGTGGTATCCCCATACTCAGGAGGAGTAGCAAATTGTTTTTTGGAGTGTGCCTATGCAGCACGTAAAATTTTTTTTTAAAAAAAGCTACATTTTTTAATTTCTTCTTTTTCCAAAGAAATGTGGAAACTCACCATGCTTCTTAATAAATACCTTGGACTGTCTAACTTCCAAAAAGGGGTCATTTGTGGGTATTTCTACTGTCCTGGCATTTTAGGACCTCAAGAAATGAGATGCTGTCTACATCAGGATTGATCAATTTTTACTGATACGTACCATAGCTTGTAGACTCTAAAACTTTCACCCAGACTAAATAATATACCCTGATTTGGGTTATTTAACCAATGAAATGTAGCAGTATAAATATTGGCCTGCATTTATGAAGAAAAAAACTACTTATTTGCAAAATTTTAAAGTAGAAACTAACAAAAAAAAGCAATTTTTAAAAAATCTTCTGTATTTTTTCCAGTAGCTTATAATAGATTAAATGCTACCAAAAGAAAGCTCTATCTGTCTAAAACCCCCCCCCAAAAAACAACATTTTAGTTTAGGTACAGTATTGCATGACTGAGTAATTGTCAGTCAAAGTGTGAGAGTACTGAAAGCTGAAAATTGGCCTGAGCAGGAAGGGGGTAAAAGTGTCCTGTATGGAAGTGGTGAAAGCTAAACTTTCATCTGAAATAAACAACAGTATACAGTTGTTCTCTTTTTAATCCCTTTAATCCTTGTATGTCCAGTATCTACCTCAATTCCGACAGATTAAAGATGCCAGTAATGTCATTTTTAACCAATTGCCTCCCGACCCATGGTGAAATGGCAGCCAAGCAGACACTTCATCCCTCCGGGAGGGCACCATATGGCATCCTTCCTGATTCACGCTTTGGGCCATGCAGGGCCACGCTATGGTGAGATCTGTCACCAACCGTCACCAACCGTGTACCTTGGACACGGCCGATGACAGATCTGTGTACCGACCCCATTGCCAGCACCATGTGACTTGCTGTGACCAATCACAGCAGGTCATATGACAGTTGTATACAATGGATGGTCTCCTGTCATGCCATCCATTGTATACAAGTGTGTGCAGCTGTGAATGGTCACAACGATCACATGCAGAGGCAGGGTCAATCACAGTCCATCTGTATCATGTGATTAGCTATGGCCAATCACAGCTAATTACAACAAAAAAAACCTGAATGAATCAATTTAATTCAGTTAAATTTTATTTATTTCAGGTACTTATATTGCGCCGTCAATTTACGCTGCGCTTTACATATATATATTGTACATTCACATCAGTCCCTAACCCTCAAGGGGCTTACAATCTAAGGTCCCTAACTCACATTCATAAATACATATACTAGGGCCAATTTAGACAGGATCCAATTAACCTAACAGCATGTCTTTGGAGTGTGGGAGGAAACCGGAGTACCCAGAGTAAACCCACGCAGACACAGGGAGAAAATGCAAACTCCAGGCAGGTGGTGCCGTGGTTGGGATTTGAACCAACGACCCTAGTGCTGCCAGGTGGAAGTGCTAACCATTTAGTCACTGTGCTGCCCCATAGAATAGGATTGAGTCACATGCTCTTCATACCCATTTTTTCAAAACTTTTGCATTAAATAAGCCTTGTTATCCAAAAAAGATACAATGATTGCTTATAGCAAATAAATTCTTTGCTATAATCAAACTGTGTAAAAAAAAATACTGATCACTTCCCCAAAGTAGTACAATGTTACTATGGTAACATTATACTACTTTGGTCATAGTGCAATATGAAAAACAAATCTTAAAAAAGAGAACATTTTTTATAAAAAAAAATAAAACTTTTTTTCTTTCTGTCACCAGTCAGTGTCCCTGATCACTGCCACACCAGTTATATGCTGATGCTGTACTGCACTGGTGACAGTATATTAAAAAAAATTGTGAAAATAATTTTTTCATTTCTTCATTTTCCGAAAAATTATGACAAAAAAATTACAACTTCAAAAAACTTGCCATGCCTCTTATGAAATATGCCAGACTGTCTACTTTGCAAAAAGGGGTCATTTGGGGGATATCTGTACTGTTCTGACATTTTTGGGCCTCAAGAAATTAGATTGGTTGTCAGTACTTCAGGATTGATCAATTTTCAGATCTATACCATAGTTTGTGAACTCTATAACTTTCCTACAGACTAAATAATACATCCTAATTTCGGTTATTTTCACCAAAGACATGTAGTAGAATACATCTTGGCTTAAATTTATGAAGAACAATTATTTATTTGCAAACTTTATAACAGAAACAAAGAAAAACATGTTTTTTTTTTCAAAATGTTCAGTCTTTTTTTGTTAATTTAGCTATTAATAAAAACCCCAGTGGCTTCAACACACCTTAAAGCACCTACCACTTCAACGTGCTTTTTGATGTGTTTTTGATGCTTCTGTGATGCTTTGATGATACTTTGGTGGTGCTTCCATGGAGGCATCGAAGATGATCTGAAGCAAAGCAAACGCAACGTGTGAACAGAATTCTAACCTAACCAGTTTATTTAGAGACAGGTGCTTTGATTGGCATTCAGAGTGCTTTAAAAAATCGTGTGCAACACAGTGTTCTATAGAGTTTCTTTTTGGCTTGATGGTAGATGTTACCATGGTAGCAGTAAACCATGTGTAATGATATAAAAAGATATAATGTATTAATTTAAAAAATGAATGTCATGTTTGGGCCATCATCTAATCCAGGAAGCAGGTGTCAGATGAAAAACAGATATAGGAACCTTATTTTTACAAAGTGAAAGTAGAGTTAATAGCGCAATGCTGAAAAAACCAAAAAAACTGAGAGGTTAATATAAAACATCACAACACAGTCTGCACTGGTATAAGTCTTTATAACTGCTTGCAAAAAGAACAATGTATATAATTCTTATTCCGATGTCAAGCATGAGACTATGACAGGGTACAAAAAAAAAAAAAACAGTCTTCTGTGATGTTTCAATTGCTACTTTTATGTATGATCCCAGAAAATGCACCCAGAAATACATTTCCCAGGCATTCCTCTTGACAGCATGCTACAGGTCAGTTCTAGTCCTTGTCCTCTATAGCAGGGGTCTCCAAACTTTCTAAACAAAAGGCCAGTTTACTGTCCTTCGATTTTTAGGTAGGCAGGACTGTGGCCAACGGGAGTAGAAAAAGTCCTGGTGTCAGTGGCAGTAAACATTGCCTCATGATTGGTGGCAGTGGGAGGAACAGTATCAGTGGGAGGAATAGTGCTCCATCATTGGTGTCAGTGGCAGGAACTATGCCCCACTGTTGTTGACAGTGAGGGATAAATGCCCCACAGTGTGGAGACCACTGCTCTATAGAACCACAGAACAAAATTATAAAAATCGACAGGCAACCCTTATCCAGTGTTTAGGTTTTCCTAATTTTAGGATCTCCTAGTTTAATACCCTTACCACATTCCACCCTGGTTCAGCCTCTCCAAGGTAGAGAGACTCCATGTTGTTTGATAAATCAAGCAAGTTTACATCTGAAAAGGGGTCGTTTTATATTGTAGTGGCATAATCTGTACATTTTATGCATATGCACTCATGCTCTTTATTCTTTTCATTGTTTCTTTAACTCTTTCTTGCTTTACTTACTTGCTGGCTATAGTTGCTTTCCTTTAGTTATGTGTAGCTGCTCTGGTGATGATTTGGGGTCTGCAGTGGTAGATTCCTGGTTCCTGATGATAAGGGAGATAAGGAGGTATAAACCCCTTCAGAGTGTCTGTGGCATGTACTTTGAGTCAGGTACACGGGGCACATGCCCTGCATCTTTTGCCTGGTGCCTTGGGTTTTGACATGCCACATTTTTTCTATACAGGTATAAGGAGGGTGGCCTTAAACAGTGCACTGCCTGTTATGCTACTCTTTCTCATTACCACCACCACTATGCTTTCCTAACAACTAGCAGGGGCAGCCAGCCATGTCACCAGAGGGGTAAGTGATTGTGTGTGTATTATATGTATGTGTATGTAGCACCCCTCTAGTTAGCTAGGGGGAGCTAGATAGTTATTTTTAGAAATAAAGGCTGAGCAATAGCCTGGGTGTGAGTCAGCCTGGGTGTGAGTCAGCCAGCTCACCTTGGGTCAGGGCTCTGCAGGTCAGTTCCCTGATACCTCCCCCCAAGCTAGAGGCTTGGAGAAGTCTCTACAAGTCAGTGGGTGGGGGTGAGGAGGGGCAGATCTGCAGATTTAAGGGACTCTGGACAATCCCCAAGCAGGAGGCTTGGAATGGGGCCAGGGCAGCCCTTAAGTGTGATTGAGCCTGCTCAACAGCAGGAGAGTTTGGGTGGAATATGGAGTGAGAGGCTGGGATGCAGGAGCCTGGGAGGGGGCCCAGAGGGGAGGGGAAAGGATGATTGCTTAACCTCATCGGTCAACAGAGAGACGACCACCTGTAGAGCCAGGGAAGGAGCCAGCCCAGCAGAAGGCCTGAAGGCAGCCACCTACCCAACAAGCCTGTAGGAGAGGAACAGTGAGTAATCCTACACCTGGTGGGCCAGAAAAAGAGAGAGGGCATTCTGATGGGAAACCTGACTAGCCCCCATCTTGAACTGTATATTTAAAACAAAAGATTCCGGGACCCCTTGCCAAAGGATTCCCTCAGTACAGCTAGATGAGAAGAGGATTTATCTGAGGTCTGGGTTGGTACATCAGGAGGACTGGAGAGTCCTTCAAGAAGAGATTTTGCTGTTATGGACTTGTACATAGTTGTTAAGGAGTTGTCTTCAGTTGCAGTTCCTTTGGACATCCCATACATTCCCTCAACCCCACCCAAGTTCAAGACCCCCTAATAAAAAAAAACAAGCTCTGGAGTGCAAGGTCTGAAGAAAAATGTGTGTTGCCTGGCTGTGCAGGACTATAGGAGAAACCAAAACTCAGTTATTCTTAAGGGAGTAGTGCTACACGTATACGTCTGTATATGGACATGCAGTGTGTGCATGTATGTATTCAGTGTGTGTATATGCATGTGTACACACTCTGTGTATATTTGTGTATAGTATGTATATATTGTAAAGTTCAGGGGTGTTAGCAACTATGGTATGTGCTCCAGAGCTCACGCAAAAGCCGTAGAAACAAACACAAGTCTTTTTATTCCTCCAAAAGGTAAAACGCAGTGCTTTCAGCAGCAAATAGAGTGGCTTAACTTCAGCAAACAACAAAATAAAGTCTGTTTGTCTTCAGCACACTAACATGACACAGTGGCTCAACAACTCAAGGCTTTACCTGCAGGAAGGGTGGCACAGTTCCAGAATATTTAGGCCTCTCTCAGAATAGTTCAGTAGTTTTCCAGCCACTTGTTTCACTCTCAACTCCCACTACCCAACACACCTGCTTTCTGACTTTTAAGGGCCTCATCCTACATGTAGGTTAACTCCCTGTTGCCCGTTAAAGGGACCAAAACCAAAATATGGGAGATCCTTACCATACTGTACAATGTGTATACAGCGTGTTCATAGGTGGTACTGCTCTGCTATGCTTAAGGCATTGATGATGATGCATACTATCATATTAAGGAGGCCTTGGATGAAATGCTTTCTAACAAATGATAATCAGATAAGGGAATACTATGATATACACACATAACTCTAATTGTAGTGAAACATACTTTTCAGGGATCCAGACTTGAATGTATGATTGTCTGCAGACTGGAAAAATCTATATGCATATTTTCAAAGTTATAAGAGAATCACTGATTTTTTAATGTTTCTATTTAAATTTTTAATATATCTCATATATATATATATATATTTCTGATTTGTGCAGGCACTTACATTTCCAGAATCTTGATTTATGAATTACATACTTTACACCTTTGCAGATTGTACAAATCATACATTATAGTTACTGCTTGTGTTTTAATTATTATATGTGCTTAATAATTGTGGTTTATTCATAATTGCATCTGTGTTCACCTTGTTCCTATGTAGCTTCATGCCTGATTATGCTTGACATTGTCAGCTTAGCCATAGAGCTCTTTCATTTCATTTTGCCAATTCAATTTCCCTTGTTATAAGTTAGTCTTTATTTTGTTCTGGACATTAATACTAACAATGTTATAGATAGGCAACTCCTATCCTCATATTGATGAGTGGTTCCAAATTAATATTAATTACTGCAGTAGGGAACAGACACAAAAAGATACACTCAGCGTCTTTCCAAATCACGGTTCTGTTTATTCGATGCATTTGAAGTTTTTTTATATACATTATTACATAGGTATCATATTAATATTACAATTGTACTTTTGTGGTAACAAGGAGCATTACATAGGCAGGCTTATTTCTAATCAGGACTTGAAAGAATGCAAACGTAATGAAAACATTATTATTGCCATGTGCACAAAGAGTGCAGTGTACAATACATAGGCAAAGCATACAAAATAGAATGCAATTTTGTACAGAATTTACAAATTTCCTTTACAATTTCCTTGCCCTGTCTTTTCCCATGGTTTTACCCATGTTATTCAGTTTTTTTACTCTGAATTACAATTTTTTCTTAATCTTGATAACATATATTTAACTTTACAGGTTCTTCCAGTGTGGACTCCCAAGAAATTGTGAGCACTGCTGTTGGCTTGGGAATAACAGTTGGCTTCTTGGCTTTACTCTGTACCCTTATGGGTGGCCTTGCATACCTTATGCACAGACGACTTCAGAAAAATAGATATCTAGAGAAGAACAACTTTCATTAGAAAAAATTACCAAGTTTAAAAAACTATAGACTCATTATTATGGGCTTATACTTTAAATATCTTCATTTGTTTGATGACTGACATTTTAGGTGAATGCATAGTTTTAATAATTCAAATGTAAATTGGATTTAAAGTGGTATTAAACCCAAAAGCAAACATTTATTATATTGCAGCTTATCAATTCTTAGATGTAGTGTCTGCATTTGTTTTTTTAGGCTTTCTTTCTTTTTTTCTCACCTAGAGATTTGGCCATTAAATCGTTTGTTTTTAAACAGTACGCACTCTTCTGCAAATGTATCAGTTCAGAGGGTTAAGACAAACCATTTATTACTGACAGGGGTGCTTACAATGATCAAATTGTATGTATTCATGTAAAACCTTTATTCTAAAAGAAGAAAAACTGTTTGCTTGTGTAACTGCAGTGTGAGCTAGAGTTTGGCTTCAGTTTGTTAGTGTATCTAAATCTGCTATTGCATCTAACACTCCCTCCCCCAGACCGACAATGCTGCTATCTGCTCTGCCCCTGTGCTCTTTCATCCAGAATCGAGTCACTCTAATACAGGGGGTGTTCATCAGGTAAAAACAGAAATGCATAAAAAAGGATACCAATCTAAGGATAGATAAGCTGCAATATATTAAATGTTTGCTTTTGGGTTTAATACCACTTTAACTATGATTAAGATATTATAATAATTTTGTATTACTATTTGATTTTTTTGGCAATAAAAAATAAATCAATAGAAAAATTTGCATGAAATGTACAATGTATTCTTCTATGAATAGTGTTTTAAAATTATAACAGCAAAATAAAAGCAAATGACAAAAAAACATAACAATATGTACATGGCTGAGAGGTTTTTACACCTGGCAACACAATAGAAATCCAGAAAACTTCAGATACCCTGAGAAAAAGATGCTGCTCTACTATTTATAATTAGGATTGTATGGCAAATTGAATGGCACTACAATGCATCAATGCACATATGGTGCTTTACTGTGCATTTTGATAATGTGCTAATTTTAACATAGGTTACTGTAAAGTGCAGTACATAAAACAACAGTACATATTTCATACTTGCCAGGATTTCACCCATTCTACCCAGTGGAAGACTTAAAAGCTTTAGCTTTAAGTGTACAGTCCATATAAACTTTTATCACCAGCTTCAGTAATGAGAGCAACCCATTACTGAAGCTGATGATAAAACTCAGTTTTTTACCTGTTGATCATGCCAGTAGATCCATTATTTTTTTCTCTTTCTTTAACAGAGTGACAAAGCCGCAGCGTTGTGTAGTTGTGTAGTTTTGGATAGAGCTGTAGTTTAAAAGGAATTGAAGCAAGCAAAAGGGTTTAAAAAAAAAAAAGCCTTTTTAAATGGCAGTATATTTCTAGCATATTAGTGTCTTTCTAATATGGCAGTGCCTCCCTAATATGTTAATGTTTCCAATGGCTCTTTATCTTCCACATAACAAATATACTTTCTAGAGTGGCGTTCATACAGAGAAATCATTTTTGACTCATATCACATTCCAATTGTGAGATTAAACATTGAAAATATATACTTATTCCTTGTAATGGCATGTTGCATATTTAGTTAGGCCATCTCAGACTGTCCTGCTAAAATTAGGGTTAAAGCAAGCAATGATGCATTTGACTTTCTTTTGACAATTTATAAAGTTAGACTTCTTTTCAATAGTGAAGCTCAAAACCTTTCTCTGTTATTTATAATATTCGCTGTTAATGCTATGAATTTGAGAATAAAAATAAATGCTCTGGGACTAGTGAGGACACAGTCTCCTTATCAAATAAATGGAAACATTGCAATTTGAATTGAATATAACAAATGCTTGCATGGCAAATACTGGCATTAGCTTGTCTTGAACTATGAACACTACAGGATCATAAATACATTACGGATTAAGTAGATTAAAAACACCTTCAGTCTAAAGCAAATTTGTAGCCACTTCTACATTAGAGTAAGGCCACTCTTCTAAATATGAAAAATCGTGTACAATTTGTAACTATGCAGTGCTTAGCAACAGTCTTTCTTCAGATTTATTTTAGCTGTTATGCATAGAAGTCTGTATAGGTTTCTGTTTTATAAATTCATTGAATATGAATAATTGCATATAAAGTAATCTCCTGGCTGCAGTTTTCAGGACATCAAAAGCTTAACTTAGCTTCAAATTCTAGATCAAAACCTTCTTGAAAAAAACTATGACAGTAGACTTTTTTTTCCAAGTAGACAAAGGAGTGTCGTTGCTGACCTTCTCTTAAAAATGTTGGTGGTCAGACTGCTTTGGAGATACTTTGGCTTCGATACTTTGCAGCACTTTAGCAAACATGCAAAACAGGAAATTCAGAAAACACCAGAAATCCTGGCTACATCCTTGTTCCAGGTAAAAGGTTGACTCACAGGGGGCTATTTAACTACCTGCCGACCGCAGATAGCCGAATGACGGCTGCACTGCGGCCAGCCAGTTCTGAGTGGACGTCATATGACGTCCTCCCAGAACGCGCTCTCCTGTGTGCCCCAGGGGGCGCGCACCCGGCGATCTCCGTGATCGCTGTGTCCTACGGACACAGCTGATCACGTGATGTGGTAAAAGGCCAATCACAGCGGCCTTTTACCACGTGATCAGCGGTGTCCAATGACACGCTGATCACAGGGAAATGCAAGTGCCGGTTCTCGGCTGCACTTTCCTCACGCTGTCAGATCGTGAGGAAAGTACTGCCGAGAACCGGCAGTTGTCAGAGCGGGGATCGGCACCAATCATCAGGGCACTGATGATCAGTGCCCTGATGATCGGTGCCCTGCAGTGCCACCCGCAAGTTCCGCCCACCTGTGCCCAGCAGTGCGCCCACTAGCTCCACCCACCTGTGCCCAGCAGATCACCCACCTGTGCCCAGCAGTGCACCCACCTGTGCCCAGCAGTGCACCCACCTGTGCCACTCTGCAGTGTCACACACCTGTGCCCAGAAGTGCCACCTACCTGTGCCCAGCAGTGCCACCCACCTGTGCCCACCCACCTGTGCCCACCAGTGCCACCCACCTGTGCCCACCCACCAGTGCTGCCCACCAGTGCCACCCACCAGTGCAGCCCAGCAGTGATGCCAGTCAGTGCCGTCTATCAGTACCCATCATCAGTGTCACCTATCAGTGCCGCCTATCAGTGCTGCATATTAGTGCCGCCTATCCGTGACACCTCATTAGTGCTGCCTATCAGTGCCCTTTAGTGCTGCCTATCAGTGCCTATCAGTGCCCATCAGTGCTGCCTCATCAACGCACATCAGTGAAGGAGAAAAAATGCCTGTTTGAAAAATTTTATAATAGACACAAACTTTTTTTTTTTTTTTTCAAATTTTTTGCACTTTTTTTATTTATAGCGCAAAAAGTAAAGCACCCAGCGGTGATTAAATACCACCAAAAGAAAGCTCTATTTGTGAGAAAAAAATGATCAAAATTTCATATGGGTACAATGACCGCGCAATTGTCAAAGTGCGGCAGCGCTGAAAGCTGAAAATTGGCCTGTAAATAAGGGGGTATAAGTGCCTGGTAGGCAAGTGGTTAATAAAACCAGAGACTGCAAAATCCGGTGCACCTCTGGATAGAATCCCATCAGCTTCCAGGTTTTATTGTCAAAGCTTTATTGAACAAGCTGAAGTTAGAAGCTGATTGGCTACCATGCACAGCTGAACCAGATTTTGCACTCTCCAGTTTTCGTAAATCAACCTACATGGGTACATCTCTAGATATCAAATACATAATTCTGAAAAATGCTTGATTAAATGATGTGTATGATTTTCAGTTTTGTTGTGGAGTCCAGTGTCAGGGATTAAATTAAAATCTTCATCTACCAATAAATTACCTTGCTTGCAAACAGTTTTAGGCAGTCTGCATAAGATATAGATCTGATTCTGTAACCAGAGTATAAAAAGCATTATTAATATCACACTGGAATGTTCAGAAGGAGAGGTCTGAAGTTATCTTTCCACATGTAACCACAATTAAGCAATAGTAAATAACTCATTAAAGCGGGATTAAACATCTCAAAAAAAATTTTTTTGTACTTGGCTCCATGAGATTTTAGCCATAATAATGTTCTAGTATGCACAGCATATTAGCAAATTATGGCATACTAGCCAGGTTAGGAATTCCCTTCTAGTGCTGCCCTGTTAGAGCTAACATAGGTCACAGACGCTGTCTTCCCCCGGTGTTCCTTCAACTATTCACCTCTTCAGCTGCTTGATTGGCTGGACTGCGATTACATCACTATTGAGCATGCACACAGGAGTGACATCATCAGAGTGCAGTGCTATGCCTTAAGTGCATGCTCAACTTCATACACTGTACGGTGTTCACAAATGCTGACAGGCAGGCAGAAGGATTAATGACAGAAAAGAACAATGGGTTCTCTCCTGTCATATAAATCCCACCTGTCAGCATTTTCTTGTAGGTTTAATTCCACTTTAACTCTGAAATTGAAGCAGGATCTTCTTCAGAACCCATAGCACAGACATCATCTAATCAGTAAATTATTTCATAGGCTTGATTTACTAAAGGCAAGTATGCCATTCACTTTGCAAGGGAAGTTGCACCAGAGATTAATGAATATGAGAAATATTCAGTTATCAAAGAATACGCAATCATTGCAAAGAAAATAAAAAGCTGCATTTCTGCTTGCATATGATTGGATGATGGAAGTCAGCAGATTTTCACCTCATTCACTAAGTTGCTGGGCTTTTTTTTAGAGAGAACGCGGGGGAACTCAGTTACGGCACCTTCAGCACTATATTTATGTAATGGCAAGGGGTGGAATGTGCTGGAGGGTCTATTGATACTGGCTGCTGGGGGATCTATTGTTGCTGGCAGGGGGACTATTATTGTCTGATGGATTTATTGTTGCTGGGGGCTTTTTGTTGCAGGAAATCCATTGTTGCTGGGGGAAACTATTGTTTCTGGGGTCTGTTGTTGATGGAGGGGGTCTTATATTCCTTGGGGGATCAATTGTTGCTGGGAGTGATCTACTATTGAGAGAGGGGTCTATTATTGCTGGCTGCAGGGAAATCCATTGTTGCTGGCAAGGATCTATTGTTGCTGGGGTAGATCTATAGTTGATGGGGGTTTTTTTTGCAAGGAATACATTGTTGCTCTGTGGATCTATTGTTGCTGGGGTTGTGGATCTATCGTTGCTGGCGATATATTATTGCTGGCTGCAGGGGATCTATTTTACTTCTTTTCTTGTTATCATTAACCAGTTTCATACAAAGTACTTAGCACCACAAATGGATACTTGGTTCTGCATACTCTAAACGGAGCGCTACTAGGAGGTAGGTAGGGGGTGGAACCAAGGGATGGTGCTCAGAGGTGGGTAGAGGGTGGAAACAAGGGGTGACCTGAAAAGGGGGAACTACCTGCACCTATTCTCTGAGAAAAAATCCCTAAGTTGTGGGGCAAATTCACTTGCAAAGTGCAACTTCTTTTGCAAAGTGAACAGACTATTTGCTCATAGTAAGCCATAGTAGTCAACTCCAATCCCTCCCATGAAATGTGTCATTTGATAAACATAACCAACATAAATGAGGTGGAGTGTTTTATAGACGGGTGATTTGAAACAAGATGACAATACTTACCAGTTGTCCCAGGAAATGTGTTTGGTCATAATCCTGACAATGTGTCTCTCTGCTAGCATTCCTAGCATTGTGTGTCTTGCTTATATTCTGTAAATTTCTTCTAATATCCTTGATAATGTATGTCGTTACTTATATGCCTGGCATTATGTACCTAGTAATAATTTATATCCCTGTAATTTTCCTTGCTTAAAAGTCTTTTCTAACCGTTAGTCCAGGACAGACCTTTGACTGACCAAAATGCCCATAGGACATACAATATACATTATTAAAATTTGATAAAGTAACACAAACATCAATAAAGCTGTTACAATAACCAAAATTAGGAGGGTCAGTGGAAACTTATCAGGAGACTACAAGAAAATCAAGGTCAGTAAATCCCACCCTTTCTCACTGTAAATAGGTATTCCCAATCCCCACATTTTAGACAAAGATGACCAAGACATACTTCCTTTATATATATCTTTTTCCACGTTAACAAGTCAATCCTATATTCTCATCCATTATCGAGGGGCTCCCTTTTCGTGAAGACTTAAGAAACCCTTCAAAGCAAAGAAATGAAAATGGACATTGTACCAGAATACTGAAGTAACTCTTATCATGTTATGTGTTTCCAAGTGGGCAATAAATTATCACAAGCACCCACTTTGAGTTCAGAGATTTTTTTAACCCTTTGCTGATACTTCCTGGCAGCACTTTAAGTGAATTAGGTGGAATTCCTAATTATGCAATCACTGCGATTGGCTGTCGCAGCACTCACGTGATCAGGACCACATCCCATGAGCTCCTAGCTCCTAATCGTCAAAAAGTGACTGGGAGCTGTAAGTGACTTGGAACTGGGAGCATGTGGTGAGCATCCACTCAGTGAGCATGCGCTCAGCACAGAACAGCAGAGCCCCATGAATGTATCAATGTGGCAGTCTGGCTTTAGGATATTCCATCTTGCTGCTGTATACATGTGTTACTACTGTGGGACCAGGTTAAATCTTTAGAGCTGAAAGGACTTACACAAGACTGAAAACAGGTTAAAGCCTGTATAAGCAAATTAAACTTCTCTTTTTTTATATTGGGATAATGCATTCTTAATGCAGAGCTTGGCTGTTTAATATCTTCAATACGTCATGATAGCACGTAGTGCCTTACTCAGACATGCATTCAAATTTAAATCCATTACAGAATATGATTTTCTTTCCCTGATTCAAATAAACTATTAGTATGCACAGAGAGATCTGGAAACAAATAATATATCAATATTTTTCTTTATAAATGCTGCATGATATGTGCTGCTAATGTGTCAGTGCTGCTTTTTTTTCTAAATTTTACCTGGTGATCTTGCCAGCCACACAATTTATGTCCCAGAGTGTCTATGCTTACTTTTCAACACTATCTATGGAAGGAGCTAAAGTTGTCACCCAAGCTGGGCTTTAAACATGTCTGTTTTTGGTAATCTCCATTAAATGGTTGCTAGGAAGACTATTAGCTTACAGAAGAGTGATAACATTGTTTTAATCTTTCAGTTCAGCTCACATGAATTTGCAACACTGCATTTATGGCATTTTTTGGCAAAATCAACAGGTATTTTCTATATTCACTGAAGATGTTCTTAAGTGTTCTAGAGTTTAGTTATCCTTTAGCACAGCACATGGCTAACATGCTCATTATTTTCTTGGGGATATAAACCTGTACATCTTGTGTGTGCCTTTACACACAGTGGCACATACCAACTTGCAGTGAATTGGACCCACTACTAACACTACCACTGCCACTACCAATACTAACCACTTGAGCTCCAGAGGATTTACCCCCCTTAATGACCAGGCCTCTTTTTGCTACTTGGCGCTGCACTAATTCAACTGATAATTGTGCGGTCATGCAATGCTGCACCTAAACAAAATTTACGTCCTTTTTTTCACACAAATAGAGCTTTCTTTCGGTGGTATTTGACCACCTGTGCGCTTTTTATTTTTTACGCTATAAACGAAAAAAGACCAAATATTTTGAAGAAAAACAATATTTTTTACTTTCAGCTATAAAAAATATATAGTAAACTCAAAGTTGGTTATAAATTTAGGCCAAAATGTATTCTGCTACATGTTTTTGGTAAAAAAAATCCCAATAAGTGTATATTGATTGCTTTGTGTGAAAGTTATAGCGTCTACAAACTATGGTATAGATACTGCAATTTACGACATTTTTTTGCTATACAGCGATGCGCTAGTTTAACGGACAATTGCGCGGTCATGCAATATTGTACATAAATTAAATTTATGTCATTTTTTTAACACAAATAGAGCATTCTTTTGGTGGTATTTGATCACCTGTGCACTTTTTATTTTTGGCGCTATAACCAGAAAAAGTTTTGAAGAAAAATTTTTTTTTTGAAAAAAACAATATTTTCTCATTTTGATCATAAAAAATATCTAAAAAAACTAAAATATCGTTATATATTTAGGCCAAAATGTATTCTGCTACATGTTTTTGGTTAAAAAAATCCCAATAAGTGTATATTGATTGCTTTTTGTGAAAGTTATAGCGTATGCAAACTATGGTATAGATAATGGAATTTACACAGCTTTTACTTTCTGACTGCCCATCACATTTCTTGAGGTGCTAAAATACCCGAATAGTACAAACACCCTCAAATGACCCCTTTTCGGAAATTAGACACCCTAAGCTATCTGCTGAGAGGCATATTGAGTCCATGGAAGATTTATTTTTTTCCACAAGTTTCTGGAAAATGACAAAAACTTTTTTTTTCTTTTTTTTTTACACAAAGTTGTCATTTAAATGATTTCTTTCTCGCACAAGCCATGGGTATATGAGGAATTACACCCCAAAATACATTCTGCTACTTCTACTGAGTATGGGGATACCACATGTGTGAGACTTTTTGGGAGCCTAGCCACATACAGGAGCCTGAAATCCAATGACCACTTTGAAAGCCTGAAGGTGCGTAACTTCCTCATTACACTTCCTCACTACCTATCACAGTTTCGAAGGCCCTGACATGCCAGGATAGCCCCAAACCCCCCCCCCCCCCCCCAAATGACCCCTTTCTGGAAAGTAGACACCCCAAGGAATTTAAAAAGAGGCATGGTGAGTATTTTGCAGATCTCATTTTTTCTCACAAGGTTTTGAAATATAAAAAAAAACAGAAAAAATATGTTTTTGTTTTTTTTCTTCATTTTCCAAAAACTTGTGGCAACAAATGAGATCTGCAAAATACTTACCATGCCTCTTATCAAATTCCTTGGGGTGTCTACTTTCCAAAAAGGGGTAATTTGGGGGGGTTAGGTGCTATCCTGGCATTTCAGGGCCTCCGAAACTGTGATAGGTAGTCTGGAAGTGTAATGAGGAAATAAAGCCCTTTAAAAGCCTGAAGGTGCTTATTGGATTTTGGGGTCCTGTACTTGGCTAGACTGCCAAAACGTCTCTCACATGTGGTACCCCCATACTCAGAAGAAGTAGCAAAATGTATTTTGGGGAGTAATTCCACATATAACCATGGCATGTGTGAGCAGTAAATAATTTAAGTGACAATTTTGTGTAAAAAAAACAAAAAAAATTATTTTTGTCATTTTCCAAAAACTTGTGGTAAAAAAATAAATTCTTCTATTGATTCAACATTCCTCTTAGCAAATAGTTTGGGGTGACTACTTTCCAAAAAGGGGTCATTTTGGGGGGTGGGGGCGTTTTATGCCCAGTATTAGAAGTTTATGCCACACTTCATTCACTCTTCTAACCACCTGAAGACCAAGCCTTTTTGTTCACATGAAAACAATCAGTATTTTTTGCTAGGAAATTAATTTAAACCCCCAAACATTATATATTTTTTTAAAGCAGGCACCCTAGTGAATAAAATGGTGGGTACTACAATTTTTTATGGCACATAGTACTCGCGCAACGATTTTTCAAATGCAATTTTTTTAAAAAAATACACTTTTTTTACTTTTAATGCACAAAAACACAATATATTGGCCAATTATTTGTTAAAATATAAAAGATAATGGTATGCCGAGTAAATAGATACCAAACATGACATGCTTTAAAACTGCGCATGCCACATTCAATGGCGACAAACTGCAAACATTTTTAATATCCATAGGCAGCGCTTTAATAGCCTTTAAAAGCCCCCATTTTAGATTTACAGAGGAGGTCTACTGTTAGAATTACTGCCCTTGATCTGACGTTCACGGCAATACCTCACATCCATGGTTCAACCTCTGTTTACATAACGGCACAGAGTCAAGGCTTGTGCACACAGGTGTGCGCACATGGGAGGGGCAATTTTTTTTTTTTTTTTTTTTTTTATAGTTATTTTGATTTTTTTTAAATTATTTTTACATTGTACCATTCATTTTTTTTTTTTAATCACTTTTAATGCTATAACAGGGAATGTAAATAACCCCTATAACTTCAATGGGCATTGTCACATATTCTTTTTTGAGAAATCTGGGGTCTATCAGACTCTAGATATCTCCTCTGCTCTTACATTATCTAATCAAACCAAAATCGGTGTGATCAGATGCTTTCCCAATTTACAAATGGCGCTGTTTATATCCTGCGAAACTGAAGTGATGAAATGCTTGTAGCTTCCGAATTCTTAGACTATAGAGATGATTGGCATCATTCTGGTGTCCAATCAGCTCTATGGTCAGCTGGCAGAAACACCGGCTGCATTCTCAGGTTCCCCCGATGGCACGAAACTGCCCGAGAAGGCCGTGGAAGGCAGCGGGGGAGGGGGGACATAATCTTCCACTGCTTGTAAAAGCAATCTTGCAGCTAATTAGCCACTAGGATTGCTTTTACATGAAAGTCGGTCACCGGCTGAAAAAAACGATACCAGGATGATGCCTGCAGCTGTAGGCATCATCCTGGTATAACCATTCAAATCCAGTGATGTACCAGTACGTCGCTGGTCCTTGTTGGGTATATATGCTATGTTCTTTTTTTTTTGCATGCAGGCTGTGGGTTGAATGAAAAAATGAGAAGAAATATCTGCCAGAAAAAGTGTGTGGTATGCCCACCATTAGAATATACCGCCCTGCATCCACCCACTTCTAATGGTGGGCACACATTAGGTCACACTTTGCCACAAGTGCCAGTTCCAAGATTGTACAAATGTCTAAATAGTGGCACGCTTGAATAAAAATTGTCCACGTATAAGTGGTACCCCGTATGGAGAAATGATGACACCAAGTCCCAAACTGCTCCCCATGTAGTCTGGGCATCCGGGGGGCTCCACGTGACTATCTTTTCCCTCGTAAATCCAAAACTTATAAGTATAGCCTGTTGTCCTCTCACAGGTCTTCTACATCTTGACCCCATATCTGGCACGCTTGCAGGGGAGAAATTGTTTGAATGCAAGGCGGCCAGAAAAAATAATAAGGGACTCATCAACGCAGATGTTTTGCTGGGGAGTATAGACATCTGCAAACTTTAGGGTAAGGTGATTTGCGAGGGGCTGAATTTTGTGGAGCCGGTCAAATTCAGGGTCACCCCGAGGATGACAGAGTGTATTGTCGCTGAAATGCATAAAACACATTATACTCTCATATCTATGCCTGGCCATGGCAGCAGAGAACACGGCATATGATGAATCGGGTCTGCGGACCAATACAACCGCAATACATTTCTTTTAGTAATGCCCATGTTGAGGGTTAGGCCCAAAAAAAATTTAAATTTGAAAACCGTAATGGGTTTCCATGTGAATGGTCTGGCAAGGTTTGAATTTGGGTTGGCGGCGATAAATTGTTGTGCATATAGACTGCTTTGATCCACAATCAACGCATACAGATATTCCGTGAAAAACAGCTCCAAAAATCAAGGAGGTTTGTGAAAGACCATGATGTACTAGACCGCTGGTACCCGCCAGTTCACCAAAAGGTAGTGTGGCACTAGTACTGGCACTCTGCTGCATATGAGAGTCATCAAAATTTACCGACAAGTGCTAACAGAGATCAGGCCTGATTCTGGGAACACTGCGGTTTTGTGTGCAATGAATCAAGTGACAGTGATCTACTGACACTGCACTTGCTGGGGGAGAAGGGGGGGGTAAGCGTAGAGGCTTAACGCAGGTGTTGGCAGGTGCAGGGGCTGATCCCGCTAACGCTGCATTTTTGCGGACGCTATACTAATGTGAACGCTGGTATAGTGCTGACCTGATCAAAGATATTGACCCATTCAGACACTATACTAGCAATGGAGGTTTATTGTACATGGGCGTGCTCCTGGCAATCAAGGGGTTAAATGTGATGACTGGTGTACTGGTGTAGGATAGACCTTACATTTCCGTTCAGTTTTGGAACTGTGAACAGGTTCGAGTAGAAGCCTTTGAACCTCGCTTAACAGTGCCTCCACAATTACTCCCTGAGACAACAACTGATCGAGTAATTGAAACAAGGAAGTCCTTTTTTACTGATTTGCTAGGTATGTTGGATTTGACCCACTTGTCTTGGACCACCTCTCTCCAGGCACTTGAAAAAAAATAGAGTGGGGGTACCCCTTCAAAGGAAGATTTAGCGCCTGCCTTAGAGGGCTTTTGAACCCAGGGTTTCTGTTGCCGCTGGTCTTGCAACTTGCCTCTAGTACTAAATACTTGTTGGCACTGAAAGTGTCTGGAAGACGAAGCACTAGTCGCCGAAGTTCCAGACCTGGTAAGAGACAGATGCTTAGTCTTTCTTTTCACTGGCAGAAGGCCACTCTTTCCCCCTGAGATTTTATAGATATACTTGTCCAAATCCTCCCCAAACAGGCGTTTACCATAAAAAGAAAACCTGGTTAGCAATTTTTTGCAAGGCAATTCAGCTGACCAGCTTTTCAACCACAAGATTCTGCGCATTTGTACAGACAAATCTCCAGTCGTGAAACCTGCTGTATTTAATCTTTCAAGGCATCCACCGCATAACATAAAACACGGGGAAAATCCACCATATCCTCAACAGACTCTACTCCCTGACCAGGAGGATTCCCAATCAACTGTTTAACAAAGTCTTTCAGGGACTGACAGACTCATGTGCAGCAGACCTGGTGAGAGCAAAGGAAGCTTTTAGCAAAAATTCATACTTCTTATCAGCCAGGTCTTTAAACACTTGAGCATTGTCCACAGCACAAGTCAATCTTCTATTCAGGGAAGAAAAATCAGCAGTGTCCACCATCAGCATGCTTCATTGCTTGACAAATTTCTACTCCATAGAATACAGGAGTAAAAATCTTTTAGGAAGTTAAAAAAAAACTATATCCGGGTGCACCCTGTCTGCATAGATCACCTGCTCCAACAATGGGTTCAGAAGAAATGCCTGGGAACTCTGCGGAGGCTGTAGTGACCCCAGAGAGGAGTAAGAAACCTCAAAGGCCTCCACTGGAGGTAACTTGAACCCAGACCAGACCATTCCTGTAACAGACTGAACCAACAACCTTTATACTGAGAGTCCTCTGCTTGGCCCGCCTCTAATTCATCCATAGCCGCTTCCTCAGCCTCCTCTACCCATTCTTGCTCCAACACAGGAGGCTCAGGGGAAGGGGATTGTTCATCAATCTTATTCTCTAAACCAGCCAAGTAGATGCTCCAGTCATTGTCATAATCCCAGGCAAATGTAATGTCTCAGATTGGTCTGTGCTTTCTGATCTTTCAGGGGAAGCTGCCACAGTGGGACATCAACTAGGTTCCTCAGGACCTGGAGGCAGAGCACATAAGACCCTTCCTGCTGAATTCCCCCCACTTCGCTTTCTGGAAGACATTACTCACTCCAAGTGAAATGCTAATACTGCTAAGGCTTGTGACAAATTACACTTGCTCTCCTAGCAGATTACGCACATTAGGCTAGGCTATAATCTAACTAACTTCAGCTCTTACAGCCCAACAACCAGAGGCACACTAATCAAGCTCCCAGTCTGGCCTGGCCACCAGTACCATGCACCCGAAACTCACGTGCATAGCAGAATAACCTGCTCTGTGTTTCTCTCCTGTAGCTGACCGGAGTTCACATGTATGCACACAACCTCTAAGAAACATGGCCACTCGCCAATTCCGGCTGCCCCGTGCCCCCAGTGGCCAGTTGGAACTCCCCTCATCCACTTACTAATAGCAAAGGTCAGCAAGAGAGGTGGTCAAATCAAGCAGGCATTACCGAATAATGGATGCAGTGCAACAAGAAGCTGCCACCTTTTCATTTAATTCATTCCACCTAGAAACACAGAGCCTTAGTTGTATATGAGAGCTGTATGCTACACGTTTGCCCCTACAACACGTAATAAACTATATATGTACTCTCTTTTGTTTCTTATCTCTCTTTTTCTTTTTTAAGAAAAAAGAAGAGGGAGCAAACTCACCAACCTCACCACAGGATTTTGTCCATGGACAAAAATCCAAACTCCACCCATCATGTTGGGCTTTTGTCATAAAAGACCCTCAAGGACTCAGTTCCTCTATCTTTTCCTGGGGTCCCTGCCTTGGACCTGTAAAGCACCCTGCCAGAAACACCTTGGTCAGATAACAACTGCACACGGGTCCATTAGGCAGGATCCAACGTCATTAGGCTGCATTACAGGAGATCCCTGCATCTTCCATCTTCTCAACAAGGTCAGGTACCATGCATTTTATCATCCAAAGGGATCCGATTATACAGTCCCTTGATTCCTTATTAGAACTTTTTTGACAATGGTAGTACTCTTACATAGAGCTGATCTTCAATGACCTTCACCTACAAGACACTGGCAAAAATACTGAGGGACTTTCTGTGTAGGAGGGGTTATATAGGGGAGGACTTCCTGTCTGTTTTTGTCTCCTAGTGTACAGTCAACTATAGGTGGCACATAACCCAGATAGTTATATTTATATCCTGCTCTGTATCCTGTGATGTACGTTATAGAAAATAAATTTATCCCACTTTCAGCTCTGATACTATGGAATTGCCACTCACCCCAGTATCCTGGTAGAATTTCCAGCAAGCACTGTACATAATTACTTATATAAAAATGTAAACACTTTAAAATCAAGCCTTCATGTTAAACATTAAAATTAAGGAATTTAAAAGGCACTGAAAGCATTTAAATAGAAAAGATGTTAAACTGTTTATGTGATTTGGAAAAAGGTTCAAGTCCATGATTTGCTCCTTAGTAAATGAATCATGCTTGTGGGGCACTGAATTTATATTTCATCTTTGCTGGCTCAATCTATTTATGATGTATACTTAAGAATATAGATGATGGCAGAGACTAGCACCAAGAATAGCAATAAGTACTCATTTTATCATTTGTTTTATAAGTGCACTACATATAAACAAAAGAAAAACATGGATAATACTATACATTAAATATAATTATCCTATATAGTACATACAGTAGATATATTTTAAAGTGATCCTATGTGCAGATTATGCACACTGCTCCAATATTCTGATTAAGCAGAAAAGACACTTTAAAAAAAAACCCTTTCACCTTTGTAGCTATAGGTATTGTGGAGAAATTCATATTTAAAATGTACAACAGAGGCACTGACACTTTAGTCTTTTCCCTGTTTCTTATCATTGCTACAGAATTTTGATCACATGTCTGCAAGTGTTTCCAAGCTGTTAGAATCCAACTTAAACCTAACTTTAGACTCTCTGTTGTGATCTCAGTTCCAGAAGCCAGAGAGGTCAAATATGATTTACTTTAAAACTTTTCAATTACTATGTTAATATTTTAATGCCCATAGTCTGGACACAGGTGACTAAGTATACTTACATGTAGTGTCACCCGCTTGGTAAAATGGATCCTCTGTTCTCTGTCTCAACCTGGCTATTCACACTTCTGTAACTTAAGCACTAATATCCTATCCCTCTGTGATAGTACACAGAAAATAGACCACTAGAAACTTCAGAATTAATAAAATTAATGTATTATTGAAGGATAAGCAAATGCAAGGCATAGAACAAAAAAGCAAGACACGTTCCACAGACTGATGGGCAGGTGAGCCTCACCTGTGGTCATTAACTAGTAGCCATACATAGTGTAGCTCCACTACACTAATCCACACAGTGTCAATAAAAATAGCATCAATCCTGAAAGCATAAATGGCATAAAGAAACCTTGCTGTAATACATAGCAAGCGATACTCAAAAAATATCCCTGGGTGTAGTCTGCACATACAGGCCTTTAGTGGGTGGGTGTACATGTTACTAACAAAGGGGTTCACCTGTTGGTGTCTAAAATACCTGGTGCTTAATTGTTAAAGCTAGATAGCTGCTGTTGGGGCCCTTCTGTAAAGTGGTGAATGTTAAACTTTTGTTTTAGGGCTAATGGGTTTTTAGGTAAGGATCAGTTTCTATGGTATCAACTGTGGGCAGTAAAAAAATAAGCTCTGTAGTTCTGCTCACCACTCCGGGGATACAATGGATCAGGTCCAGTATGCTTGGCAATCAGTGGTACCAGAAGTCTCAGTCCTCACAATCAGATCCTCTCTGATGTGCTAGCACAACAGGTCTCCCCAGTTGGGTTCTAAGGCACAGCAACTCTCTGTAGCTCAGTCTCTCCCTTGGGACCTCTCTGTCCTTGTTGTAGGCAAGCATAGCACAGGTTTGCTCACTCTGTCCGCTCTGGTCTCCCTGAACTCTGATATTTTTTGCCTGGGAAAACACTGTATTTTTCTGTATCTAGGAACTTGTGGGCCTCTAGTTCTGCAGCCATTAGTCTTCCTCCACTGCTTTTAAGCACCACTCCTTAAAAGACTACATAAACCATGATCCTTAGCAACCTCTCCAATCTTGCCCCTTATTGGATGTGAACCAAAGTTGTCAGAAAGGGAGGGGAGCTAGGAATCTACCAGATCCACTCTATCAGCAGCTGCCCGTACACAGCTAGCAGCAGGGTGGGTGGTGAGTGGGGGACTGAGAGCACACCTACAGAAGTGCTCAGCCCACTCCATGTAGCATATAAAAATGAGAGAGAAGAGCCAGCTGAAGTGCTCTTCTCAGCAATAACTTGGTAGCAAGGGGGGGAACAGGCGTTCGGAGGTTCAAAACACAGAGCTGGCAGGCATCTGGCTACATACATATTTGCAATCACAAATGTAGCAGATTTTGAACACTAAAAAAACTAGGTTTACACAAAGTGCATAATTTATCATTTATAAGAACAGAATGATAAACAAGATTGTATGTGGCAGTAAACATCTGAATAAACTTACATAAAAGCAGGCACTTCCAGCAGGTCCACTGTTTAAGACTCACATGGTTCTCGGGAAGTAAAGAAAATAATGTGCTAATATCTGCAGGTGCCTGTTCAGCAGAGTAAAATGGCATTGATTTAGGTACTTAATGCCTGAGGTTTGCTTCATATAAAATGCCAGTATTTTAAATGGACTGTAAATACATATTTCTGGTACCAAAATAAACTTTAGTGCAACAGACATATTTAGGTAAAAATTAGTATAGGATGACTGAGAACTTAACAAGAAAGTGCAACACATCCAATAAATACATATACTGTACAGCAATTCTGAAATTAACTAAACAATTAATTCTATAAACATAATTTTCAGTTCCAGAAATTTTGCTTGCTTGCTACTGTGAGCATATTCTTTTAAATAGGCAGTTCCAATGATTGGTATGTGTGTTTTACCTTAGTAAGTTTTGTGTGTGCATGTTCCTCTGCTAAATATGAACAAAATTCTCCTATTAATATGTGAGTGCAAAGTGATTGGTATGAATATGGGTATACATGCTGCCATCTCCCTTAGATTTACCAACCACTATTTAGGGCAAGGTCCCTCTGGATGAATATACCTTAAGATAAATGTAACAAAGTTAATATATGCACACGGCTGTAGCACATTTGTTGGCAAAATGGGGTTAAAACATCACCTCCTCACCCTCTGTCAATTGCATCAGAAAAGCAATCCAAACATGTATTGCTCTTCAAAGGAGTTGTGGATTTAGACTCCTTTGAAGAGCAATCCTTAGTGTGTATCTTCCTGCACACTCTACTATACAAATTTAAAAACTCCCAAGGGAAATAAAATGTAGAAATACAGCATGCAATTAGCATGTACACTCACCTGAATGGAGACACATGTACAGTTGCAAGAAAAAGTATGTGAACCCCTTGGTTTCTGTCCGCCAGCTGAAGCTCCGCAGAGGATGGGTGATGCAACAGGACAATGACCCAAAGCATAGAAGTAATTCAAAAAAACAATGGCTGCAACAGCACAGAATACGCCTTCTGGAGTGGCCCAGTCAGAGTCCTGACCTCAACCCGATTGAAATGCTGTGGCATGACCTTAAGAGAGCGATTCACACCAGACATCCCAAGAATATTGCTACACTGAAACAGTTTTGTGAAGAGGAGTGGTCCAAAATTACTCCAGATCGTTGTGCAGGTCTGATCTGCAACTACAGGAAACGTTTGGTTGAGGTTATTGCTGCCAAAGGAGCGTCAGCCAGTTATTAAGTCCAAAGGTTCACATACTTTTTCCTCCCTGCACTGTGAATGTTTACATGTTATGTGCAATTAAACCATAGAAACATCTAATGTTTGTGTAGTATTATGTTCAGCAGACTGTGTTCTTCTATTGTTGTGACTTAGATGACATTCAGAGCACATTTTATGCCCAATTCATGCAAAACTCCACGTAATCCCAAGGGGTTCACATACTTTTTTTTGCAACTGTACATGGAATTCATCATTCGGACATACCCGTATGAGTGCTTTCTTCAATACCAGAATTAGGTTTTGTCACTGGATACCCAGTCAGCAGATCTAAAAGTGTCCCATGCCATTTCTCTTGCTATATCATCTAACATGGGGCCATCACAATAGCAAAATTAGGGAGTGCACACCATATAGATCAACCACATCAGCTGGTACGCTAACAGAAACTTCAGCTACAGTCCCTGACTTTAGAGGGGCACAGACTAAAGATAAGATTTCCTAATGTCAAGTTGGTTCCTAGACAGAGTTTTCATGGCTGCTATCTAAGGAGTGGTATACACTTCAACTTTTTTTCCTTCAGCAAAACTCACAGATCCCAACATCCATACAAGGGATGTGGATGCAGGAATCTCCCCTGCTGCACTATTACATTATGATTCATGAATGATATAGAGCTTAGTATAAATAGCTCAATCTCAGTGTTTGCTGAAGATACAAAGCTAAGTAGGACAAAAACTTCACAGTAGGATATAGAAAATTTACAAGACGACCTCCATAAAATAAAGGAGTGAGCAACTACATGGCAAAATAAGTTTAATTTTGAAAAATGTAAATACATTGGGGGCTAAAAATATGAGCAATAGTTACTTGCTAGGGGAAGAACCTCTGGGGGAAAAAGATCTAGGGGTCCTAGTGGATGACAGACTCAGCAACAGCATGCAATGCCAAACTGCAGCAAACAAAGCTGGCAGAATATTAGCATGCATAAAAATGGAATTTACTCGAGATAAAACAATAATCCTGTCACTTTTCAAAACTCTGGTTCGGCCACATTTAGAGTATGCCATCCAGTTCTGGTCACCAATCCTTAGGAAGGATGTGCTGGAAATGGAGAGAGTCCAGAGAAGGTAAATAAAGTTAATAAGGGTGCTGGAGGACCTCAGTTACAAGGAACGACTACAAACATTAAACTTATACTCCCTGGAGAAAGACACTTGAGAGGAGATAAGATAGCAATATACAAATACCTCAGTGGTCATTATAACATAGAGAAAAAACTATTAAGTCATAGAGTGTAAAAAGACACAGGGCCATTCAATGAAAATGGAGGAGAAGCAGTTTAGCTTTCAACTACATAGGGGTTTTTTTCACTGTCAGGGCAGTAAGGAATTGGCACTCACTTCCACAATCGGTGATGTCAGTGGGAAGTATTGATAGCTTAATTAAAAATTTGTATATGGGCATTTTATGAACACAATATACAGAGATGTGGGATATGAGTTTTTGACATGAGCACACACACACCCACACAGGTTAAACTGGATGGACTGGTGTCTTTATTCAGCCTCACCAACTATGTAACTATGTCAGTGGGGACTGCTGCAAGAACATACAGATCAGCCCTGCTCCTATTGGCTGCAAGTGCTGATCAAATTCTGGTTTTCCAGCAGGACTGTTTGACAGAAAATGATCATCGGACAGGTTTATGTTAAACGGACAGGGGAGCACACAGAGCAAACCTTTTGCTTAACTGGCCAGTTTTTGGTCCATTTATACCCTGCTTTAGAATTACTAAAATCTGTAACATGAAAACAATAAAGATCTTGCATAAGTGTCAGTAGTTAAACCTTTATTTAAGGTTCATGAAAGCAGAGACTGAAAAGATTATAATTTCTTTAATAATGTAAATAAAAAGAGACTTTTAACATGAAAATAGGGCAACATCCCAGTAAATATTGTTTAGGACTAAAATAGCACAGAAAACTTATAAAATAAACAGACAGTGCACCGGCATCATGTAAAACCCTCAATACAGCTTTATTAAAATTGATCTCTTATATTTACAAAGAAACCTGGTGTAAGATGGTGTTACAAAAATACAAACAGAAACTCTCTTAAACCAATAAGCACAGCTGTCCAACTGTTGAACCCTTACAGCAAATGTAGATGATGCGTCAAATGTGAATAACAGCTTACACGTTTCAAGGAGTATGCCCTCTTTTTTAGAGTCACATTCATAACACCAAAGTACCTTTATATAGAGTAGCCCTTCCCTGACCCTGCATGACTCTGTAAACCATCCCCTTCCAATATACGTAAAATCATGTTCATCAAATTAAAGACATGTATAATTTTATTTACAATAACAGATGGTACATTATTAGGAATAACAAGAATAACATTTTCAGAATGTTACCTTCATATAATTTGTTTACCCTACAAAAAGATGTTTTCACAAATGGTTGCTCCATTAATCCATATATTACCAACAATATGATGTGGCCCATTACTATTTTATTGCTAGAGGTAGAATATAGCTGCCCCATTTAGTGTTTTATTCCTAAAGTCAGCAAGGGGCTGGCCCATTAATCATTCAGTCAACAGAAAGAGAAGCTGAATGACTTATTAATGACTTCATTACAAGTGCGATGAGCTGGCTAACCTATTAACTCCCTGATCAAATTCTAAATGAAATGTTTTCACACTGACCCATTTAAAGTTAAAATATCAAATTTCCATTCTAATGACCTATTATACACCTTACCTTTTACTTCTGTGTCTTCCACAAACTATTGTAGTTATTACCATACTGTGAGAAGTACAGTAATGGCAAGAATTGCTATATTAACATTACACTTCCTGTAGCTATAGCACATATTTCTTGGTATCATTTGTTTTCAACCGTAATTATTTTATTGTAAGGTAATTTTTTATTGTTAGAGATTTCTGGAAATCAGATGACAATCACTAATGGATCCTCTCACTGGACTGGTAAAGGGGTTGTATAGACTAGGGCCAGTCTTAGAAACTGTTCTAAATAGTATACAGAGAATAGTGCAGCGCTGTATAGAAAAGTAATAATATAAACACAAAAATGTTATGAATAAAAAATGAGTACAGACAATGGTATGTTACCACATGTGAGTGGTTAAAGTCACTGAATTTCAGGTTGTAAACTCTGAATCCTATCAGATCAAAATTCAAGGACTGTAGTTCCTTCTATTTGGTGGTATGAAAAAATCGTAGAAATAAATGAATGAATTGTGCACTCACCAGAAGTGCGTTATCAAAACTCATTTGAGATCATAACCGTCTCATCAGGTCAGTCAGGATAATTACTTCCAGGCGTAGTCAGGTTCCTGCGCTTGTGTCTTTGAGGACCCCTCCAATGGTATCACATTCTCAGGACACCTCTAAACTGGTCTCTGCAAGTGATGAGACTCGCAGGCAACCAAAGAATGATGCCACATAGCGTGATACTGCATTCAATGGGGTAATTTTATTCCAACAAAGATTAAAATCATACAAGGAAAGGATAAACCAAGAAACTGACCATGTGTATAAAGTTTCTTCAACTTTTATTGTCTGCATGTAGGCAGGTACAGTCTGTTTTATCCACTGTAGGTGGCGCTTGAACCGAGTGGTATCACAGTCCAAGGAAAACATGATTTCTCTATGGTTTCCTGGGTCACTGGAGCAACGTTCTGGTTGACTACACTGTGGCCATGTAACCCTTGATGGCCATCTTGGGACAGCAAAGTCTATTTAAGTCCCTGCCCCAGGTTTAGGTATTTATTTTGCGAGTGGCTAGTGTAGGGAGAGAGACCAAGCTAGTTAGAGAAAGTAACTAGTGGTAGGGAAAGGTTCCATATGAGAAGGGATAGGCTAGGGACTCACTATCCTGGAAAGGAGCCTCCCCTCTTGGCACTGGACTGGCCAGGTTGCATTTCACCCTCTGAAACAGACACTGTCAGCATCTCTCCTCAGCTACATCTTTGACTGCATTGAACTTATTTCCCTAAGCGGCACTCTCCCACTGGGGTGTTTGTATTGTTGGCATTCTGCTTAATACGAGTTTCAAGGTTTCCTGCAACCAGACTCTGTGTGTTCACTACCACAGCACCATGCTGCACCTACCAGCTTACATACCTGTTCCAGGTCCCCCTGGGTAATCTATGTACATTGTAGGGATTTTAACAAACTTTGTTGCAGATTCATACCTTTTGTTAGTCTGAAGAAATAGCTGTTTGTTTGTGTCCATGTGAATCTGTGTGGTAGTGGTTTTACAATTATCTGTCAGCTGCTGCACCTGCAGGGCTGTAATGAGGAAATTGGCAAGGTCTGCATCCCTTTAGGGGTGATTTCCTTTTGGGAGTATCTCACCAAAAATTACATTTTTGTTGCAGAGGATGCTAAAAATCTGACTTGTAAGTTAGTGCAGGCTTCTGGGAAAATCAGCAAGGCAATCACTCAAGCAGGAAATTATATTTTCAGGAGATGTTCTGTACACCATCTGAGCATCACTGAGCTCCTGGACAGTCAGAGGTGCAACCTGGTGGCGTGGGATGGACCAAAACATGATATCCCCAAGGTGTTCTATTGGATTTAGGTCAGGCGAGCCTGAGGGCCATTTAACGGTATCAATTCCTCCATCCTCCAGGAATTGCCTGCATACTCTCGCCACATAAGGCCGGGCATTGTTGTGCACCAGGAGGAACCCAGGACCCACTGCACCAGTGTAGGGTCTGACAATGGGTCCAAGGATTTCATCCTGATACCTAATTGCAGTCAGGGTGCCATTGTTTAGCCTGTAGAGGTCTGTGCATCCCTCCGTGGATATGCCTCCCCAGACCATCACTGACCCACCACCAAAACGGTCATGCTGAACAATGTTACAGGCAGCAGAACATTCTCCACGGCTTGTCCAGACCCTTTCAGGTCTCTCACATGTGCTCAGGGTGAACCCGCTCTCATCTGTGAAAAGCACAGGGCTCCAGTGTCAGACCTGCCAATTCTGGTGTTCAATGGCAAATGCCAATCGAGCTCTATGGTGCTGGGCAGTGAGCACAGGGCCTACTAGAAGACGTCGGGCCCTCAGGCCACCCTCATGAAGTCTGTTTCTGATTGTTTGGTCAGAGACATTCACACCACTGGCCTGCTGGAGGTCATTTTGTAGAGCTCTAGCGGTGCTCATCCTGTTCCTCCTTGCACAAAGGAGCAGATGCCAGTCCTGCTGATGGGTCAAGGACCTTCTACAGCCCTGTCCTGCTCTCTTGGAGTAACTGCCTGGATCCTGGAATCCCCTTCGTGTGCTTGAGACTGTGCTGGGAGACACATAAAACGTTATATACATATTGATGTGCCATCCTAGAGGAGTTAGACTGTCTGTGCAACCTCTGTAGGGTCCAGGTATCGCCTCATGCTACCAGTAGTGACACTGACCCTAGCCAAATGCAAAACTAGTGAAAAACAGTCAGAAAAGATGAGTAGGGAAAAAAATGTCATTGGCCTCCACCTGTAAAACCATTCCTGTTTTGGGGGTCATCTAATTTTTGCCCATCTAGTGCACCTGTTGTTAATTTCATTAATACCAAAGCAGCTGAAACTGATTAACAACCCCCTCTGCTACTTAACTGACCAGATCAATATCACAGGAGTTTAATTGACTTGATGCTATACTCCGATTAAAAAGTGTTCCTTTAATTTTTTTGAGCAGTGTAAATATAAGCAGAGACCCTGGAGAAAAAAATGGTTGTTGTTGCAATTTTGTATGTCATATGATATATGTGCAGCCATTTATCAAACACAAATTTTCGTGAAAAAATACACTTTAATGAATGTTTTAGAGAACATGCACACACACAATATAATACCCATATTTTTGGGTAAAATATAAAAGATGATGTTATACCGAGTAAACAGATACCTAACATGTCATGCTTTAAAATTGCATATACCTGTGGAAAGGTGCCAAGCTATAGTACTTAAAAATCTCCGCAGGTGATGATTAAAAAAAACCTTTACAGGTTAAAAGTTTTGAGTTACACAAGAGGTGGTTGCATCTCCAGTGGTACTGAGGAGTAATTGACGGAGGTCCCCTATGTTTTGGCTATAGGTTATTGACCGTTTGGCCTTCTAATGAGTGTATGATGGTTGAGTACCCTGAACTGTAGATGAGCACTTTTGGAGTGAGCACTTTACTGGAATGATCACTGGAAATCTCTACAGGACTCTTTTCATCTATAGGACTTTTGCTACATTATAACACTTGGGACTTTACGAGCATTATTTATTTATACATTAGTAATTATTTTTATTTTATTTTTTATGCTCATTAATTTTATTTTCTGGACATTTGGTAGACCACGCAGACTTTTTTGGGTTTTTGTCTCATATTTACATAATTGATGTATATTTCATGTGCTGCACTGTTTAATGACATTAAAAACTATGACAAACAATATTTAAACAGTATAAACACAACATGGAAACACTGACAATACCCATGACAAGAAATTTGACTTGTTTACACTTACAAAAGACAACACAACACAACATAACAAATGATCAGCTCCTGATATTTACAGACAATTGTGAAAATCACAAATTTGAACAAACTATCAATACATTTACTGACGACTGGCAACCCTGTTGTGGCTGCAGTCATGATCCTGGTATAACCATTTCAATCTGAGGCTGTTTATAAAAGGTCTATGGACAGGAAGTAGTTAATGTAGTATGTAACTGTTTAGCAATCAGTAACTGTTATACAAGATAAAAAGTGTAGTGGTCAAAAGTATGTAATATACATTGCACTGTCAAGAGTATGAAGTGGATGAAGAACTGCTTAATACAAAGATCTCAGGGTCAGGGAACATTAACGCTTGGTTAAGAAACATGTGCAAAGACAGTAAAATGAATAACTGGTTGTCGAGTATGTACCACTGGCAGGAGGTGGCTGAATATATATGCTAGCCTGCCCTTCTGCATATGTCATGTCATAGAGGGTCTTAAGTGCAGTGGTGGGGGGGTGTATTTGTAACTGAGAAAATGGCTTTTAATCAAACTAATTAGACCCGTGTCATGGAGAAAAATCAAATGCCCACTGCAGATGTTACTGACAAAATCAATCCTTTTGTTTTATATACATTATCTTGCTGCTTCTGCAGCCAGCATTTCAACCTCCTGAAACCACTCGTTCTTCCTCTCCTTTGCCAAAAACCATTCAGCCCCCCCAAATCGAAAAAAGAGCTGAAAACCGCCCCATTTCCTTTTTTCTGAATACAGCTGATAGTGCCGGGGGGTGTCTCAGTTGTGGAGGCTACCCAGAACAAATTGCTAATTATGTCTATTTTACCATTCAGGTTTAACTGTGTACCTGTACAGGTGCATCTAGCTTGGTTTCATAGAGTTTTGTTGCACTTTTCATCGTCACTCACCAGACTGAGGCTTCCACCATTGTCTCTACTCCCTTTGCTTTAGCCTGTGAGTAACTGGATGGGTATGAGATTATGGGTGGAAGGAAAGAAAATTGTTTGATTCCCCCATGAACACAATTAATGTTGATGGGGGAATGCCTCCCGCAGCACTATTGTGTTCTGCTGATGGCAGGGCAAGGATGGCAGAACACAATGATTACTGCTAGCAGCTATAGCAGTAGGCAATGATTACTGCCTACTGCTATAGCTGATAGCAGCAATCATTGCGATTGCATGCTAAAAATCTGACAGGATGGTTTTACCCAAGTCGACCTATGGCCAGCCTAACTGTTAAAAAAGAAGTTGCAGCTCTAAACACAAAAATGTTGAATAATGTCAATAGATAAATACCATCAAGTGCGAAAAAATAAAATTCACATAAAACAAAAAATTATATACATAAGTCCAATGGTGTTCAAATCAATGATTGTGGACTATGATAAACTGAATAGAATAATCCCAATGTCCACTGTATAATAAATCTTCACCCAGTGATCCAGGAACAACAGACGCGTCACCTCCACCAATGGCTAGAATGAAAACTCACCAGAAGATGTTGTTGTTTAGAAAAACAGCAATAGTGTTTGTATGATAATAAATTCCCAAGGAACGATCCTTCAGTGTATCAGGAAACTTGATAGTCCTCCTCTATCCCGCTCCACTAGATGTCAGTACATGCAATTTCATCCTCCAAAAACCAATAACAAATCTCTCATAGTGTAGTAGTATTAATAAAGTGCATATGTACCGGTAAAATAGCCAATTAAAAACAAAGAAACCACTGTCTATTCACTTACATAAAGGGCCACCAGACACTCGGAATGGCGGCATGACCTCCAGCAATAACACCTAACAACCCAATGTCGTTTTGCGCGACATCACTTCCTCAGGGGTTCATAAACTAACAAATAACAGTGGCCATCAATATGTAGCCCATCTATACAGATGGTGAGATGTCACTTCTTGTCTCGGATCCATTCTCCTGTGGTCTAAAGGAAGTGTAATTACATCACATCCAGTATTGGCGCCATTTTCTTATAGTCTCAAAAGACCAAAACATGGCTGCTATCATGTTGAAGATCAACTCACAGGATCTAACAGATCACAAAAACCGGACCCATACTATTAATCCAGAAAGCATAAAAATCAAAATACTTAGATGAGCTACATATTTTGATAAAACTAAAATCACAATAATAAATACATACTGACATAAAAAAAATTTCTGGTGGAGGGAAATCTCAAACTAAACAAAATATATATAATAATAAAAATAGAAAAAAAAATCAAATAAATAATTCAATAATATATTAAAATAAATAAATTAAATAAATAATATTAATTAGCTGGTATCAATAAAACAATTAATATCCCAATCTACATTTAAACTTAATGGGGCATAAGATTTTAAGTCATACAGCCATTTCATTTCAAGTTTAGAAATTTCTCTTCTACAGTGGCATCCTCTTCAATGAGGTTGTAATTTAGTAATTGCCATAAATTTGAGGCCCCTATTGTGATGTTGCCAAAAATGTGCTCACAAACTATGTTTTTTTAAACAGTTTTTTATATTGTTAACATGTTCCCTAAGGTGATCTCTTAGCCTTCTAGTAGTCCTACCAAAACATTGTTTCTGACATGGACACTCCAACAAATACACTATATATTTAGATTCACATGTCATACATGTATCAATGGAGTATTGTTTGCCAGTAACCGTTGAGGCAAAAGTTACTACTTTTTTCTTCCTAGTATAATTAACCGTACAAATCATGCATCTATTACAATATTAAAATCCTTTAGGATGCATGAAAAAAGAGGGTGAAGGTTTAGGAGGGTCAATTACATTTGTGGCCAGTTTATCCGACAAGATGGCTGCTGTTCCTTCAGAGCGAGATGACATCACACGACGAGGCTCCATCCAACGCATTTCATCATCAAAAAGATGTCGTTAGAGTTGTTGATGACAAAACATGTTGGGTGGAGCCTCGCCGTGTGACATCATCGTGCTCTGGAGGGACGGTGTGTTAAGCCGCCTGGCAGAGCCTCTAGCAGCCCACCGCACGGACGCTCCCAGGGCGCGGGGTCTAAGTCCCAGCCTGCTGTTCACCAGGGCCCCTGATGGTGAGGATGGACTTGGTGCAGACTGAAACCAGGTCGCGACCCCCGAGTGCGTCCTGCGGTGGTAGAGAATACTGACAGGGGAGTGCAGGAACGGAATCTACTTTGGAAGAGGCAGACAGATACACAGGTCTGATCCAAACCGGATGGATGGATGGATGGATACGGTATGCGTGGTCAGACAGGCCGGGTCGGTATTATGCGGGCAGCGAGGTACAGAGGAGCGAGCTAAGAATGGTCAGGTCACAAGCCAGGTTCAGCAGGATGCGGGCAAATACAGTACCAGGGATCAGACAGAAGAGTAGTCAGGCAAGCCAGGGGTCAAACAGGAGAGAGCAGGATCAGGAACAAGCAGAGGTCGGCAACGGAGTATACAGCAACACAGGAACAGGATACAGGACACAGGATACAAGACCAAACGGCAACTAACATACCTGTTCCTACGTTTAAATAGCCCGCCTCCCGCTGTCATTGGTGCCAGGCGCGCGTCCGTGATCCCGAGTGCGCATGCGCGAACCCCGCCGCTGCCATGTGCGGCCAGGTCCTACCGCCCGCCGGGTAGAGAGAGTTGGTGTTCTGCGCATGCGCCGCCCGACGCGATGCCGCAGAACACCTGGATCCTGACATTGCCCCCCCCTACGGGCAGCCGCCGGATGCCCAACAGTTCTCTCTTGCGTGGGTGGTTGTCAAAAAAATCCCGAATCAATCTAGAGGCATGAATGTTCTGGGAGGGTTCCCATGAGTTCTCCTCTGGACCATACCCTTTCCACTTTCGAATTCCTCCTCCCCATCAACGTTTATGGCGTCAGGAGGCCTAGATCTCCGGTTCGGGAATGGGTCCGGTGCCGCGGGTTTCAACAGAGATACATGAAATACCGGGTGTATTCTAAAGGATTCCGGGAGTACGAGCTCGTACGCCACTTCGTTAACCTTCCTCTTTACCTGGAATGGGCCCATAAATCTCGGTCCCAATTTCCGTGATGGGCATGTCATCTTAAGGTTTGTTGTGGCTAACCAGACCTGGTCCCCTGAGTGTAACATAAGCTCCCCTCTTCTCCTTTTGTCAAAGGCTTTCTTACTGCCCTCCTGGGCCTTCAGGATCGCCTCTTGTAAGACCCTATTGTTTGCAGAAAGGAAGTGCAACATGTCCTGTGTAGCTGGCACCGAACTCTCAGGAATTGTGTCAGGTAAAAAGGTCGGGTGGAAGCCGTAATTGGCAAAAAATGGGGATTGCTGAGTAGTCGAGTGGCTAGCATTGTTGTAAGCAAATTCGGCCAGTGGTAAAAGAGTTAGCCAATCGTCCTGAAGAAATTATGTGTAACATCGGAGATATTGTTCCAAGGTCTGGTTGGTACGTTCGGTCTGTCCATTGGTCTGTGGATGATATGCCGAGGAGAGAGATAACTTGATTTCCAAGGTCTCGCATAGTGCCTTCCAAAATTTGGAGGTGAACTGGGCACCCCTATCCGAAACTATATCCTTAGGAATTCCATGGAGTCTCACCACCTCTCTCACAAAGATTTGCGCTGTCTCCGCAGCGGATGGTGTGTCTTTGAGAGGCAAGAAGTTGGCCATCTTGGATAGGCGGTCCACAATCACGAAAATGGTGGTATGGTCTTGAGATGGAGGAAGTTCCACAATGAAGTCCATTGAAATCATTTCCCACGGTCTGTTAGGTATGGGTAAGGGTCGCAGGAGCCCCCAAGCCTTGTTCCTGGAAGGCTTATTCCTTTGACAGACCGCGCAGGTCTTTACGTAAGCCTCGCAATCTTTGGACATGCTGGGCCACCAGAACATACGTTGTAGAAGTTCCAACGTCTTCCGGGTCCCGAAGTGCCCAGCCAGGGGATGGTCATGGCAATGACCCAAGACCGTGGTGCGAGATTCGTCAGGTACCAAGATTCGTTCTCCTTTCCACCATAATCCGTCTCTATTCTGTAGTGGCACCCCTGGAACATTTGGAGCCCCTATGGATGCTGCCTGTAGTTGGGAACGTAGCTCAGTCTGTAATGCCAAAAAATTACCAGACGACAGGATGGTGTCAGGTTTGTGGGCCTCCTTTGGGTCTTCGAACATCCGCGAAAGAGCATCTGGTTTTGTGTTCTTTGATCCAGGCCTATAAGTAATATGAAACACAAACCGAGAGAAAAAAAGTGCCCACCTAGCCTGTCTTGGTCTCAAGCGCTTTGCCGTTCTTAAATATTCAAGGTTCTTGTGATCCGTAAAAATCAATATCGGGTGCACGGCTCCTTCCAGCAAGTACCTCCATTCCTCCAACGCTGCCTTGATGGCCAGGAGTTCTCGGTCCCCTATGTCATAGTTCTTTTCGGCCGAAGACAGTTTCCTGGAGAAAAATGCCACGGGATGCATCAGTTCCTTGATGCCCTTCCTTTGGGAAAGCACAGCCCCAACCGCGTTTTCGGATGCATCCACCTCCAAGATGTAGGGTAGTGAAGAATCAGGATGGCTCAATACTGGGGCCTCGGTGAATAACCTCTTTAGGGACTCAAAGGCTTCCTGCGCCTCAGATGTCCACTTGAAACGCACTCCCTGCTTGGTAAGTTGCGTGATGGGGGATACTAGGCCTGAAAAGTTCCTAATGAATTTCCGGTAAAAATTGGCAAAGCCAATGAACCGCTGAACCCCTTTTATATCTAACGGCACCGGCCATTCCAGAACTGCGGAGATCTTCTGTGGATCCATCGCTATTCCAGTAGTAGAAATAATTAAGCCTAAGAAGGGGATACTGTGCTGCTCAAAACTGCATTTATCTGCCTTTGCGTATAACCCATGCAAACGGAGCCTTTCCAACACTACCCTGACGTGACCCCTATGCTCCTCCAGAGATGCAGAAAAAATTAAGATATCATCAAGATAGATGACCACAAAAATATCCAAGAAGTCCCTGAACACATCGTTAATGAAGTGCTGGAAGGTGGCGGGGGCGTTACACAGACCGAAGGGCATTACCAGGTACTCGAAGTGCCCGAACCTAGTACGGAAGGCAGTCTTCCACTCATCTCCCTCCCGAATACGGACCAGATTGTAAGCCCCCCTCAAATCCAACTTTGTAAAAACAGATGCAGTCCTGAGTCGCTGAAACAGTTCTGGTACTAAAGGAAGTGGGTAACGGTTCTTTACCGTGATCTTGTTAAGCTCCCTATAGTCCACACAGGGCCTTAAGGATTTATCCTTCTTCTCAACAAAGAACATACCCGCCCCGGCCGGGGACGTGGAGGGGCGTATGAACCCCTTCTGAAGATTTTCCTCAATATATTCCTTTAGTACCCCCAGTTCCTTTTCTGACAGAGGAAAGATCCGCCCGAAAGGTACCTCAGATCCCCGGAGCAGATCGATTGGACAGTCGTAGGCCCTATGCGGAGGAAGATTGTCAGCTCCCCGCTTACTAAATACGTCAAGGTATTGATGGTAAACTGAAGGGACGAGTTGTGTCAGCTCCATGTCAGTATCTCCGGCTCATGTGGACAACAATGCTCTTGGCAGTATGGAGAGCCGAACCGGAGGGTACCGGCTTTCCAATTAATCTGGGGGTCGTGGGCTCGCAGCCACGGAAGCCCCAGAATAATTGGAAACAGAGGGGAGGAGATAGCATTCAAACACAGGAATTCCCGGTGAGTCTCGGATATAGTCACACAGAGAGGCGGGGTCTCCCGATCCACCACCCCAGACTTGATCCGAGATCCATCGGCTAGGAAAATATTAAACCCACATTCTTTAACCTGTAAGGGAATCTGGAATCGAGCCGCGAAGTCCAGATCCACAAAACAGCTACAGGCCCCGGAATCAATGATCGCTGTTGCCGTCACGACCCTTCCGGGGAGCTGGAATGAAATGGGTACCGCTAAATAATTGACATTGTGACTGGCTGTGGTAGGTGTGGCAGAGTAAACAGAAGTGCACTTACCAGCCTTCACCGGACAGGAACGTACCATGTGGCCAGCTTCCCCACAGTAGAGGCACAGGTTGTTGCGGCGGCGTCTTTGACGCTCTTCAGGTGTTAGGGAGGGACGAGCTAGCCCAACTTGCATTGGTTCCGGCGTATCCAGGGGTTCTGGATTGCGATTCCCAGTGGGGCTACTGACTGGTCCTGGAGCATGGGGAAACATCCAAGCAGGCCTCAGGCCCTGGCCTGACCTCTCCATCCTGCGTTCCCGCAAGCGTCGGTCGATCTGAATAGCCAGGGTCATGAGATTTTCTAGTGTGGCTGGTATGCCTACCCTGGCTAGTTCATCTTTCAGGGACTCAGACAGGCCTATGCGGAACTGGTTGCGCAAGGCAGCGTCGTTCCATTGCGTGTCTCCCATCCACCGCCTGAACTCACCCGCATACTCCTCTGCAGGCCTACGACCTTGCCTGAGAGACTGAAGGGCCGATTCAGCTGATGCTGCTCGTTCGGGATCGTCGTAAAGGAGGCCCATCGCTTCAAAAAATGCTGCCACAGATTCCAGCTGAGGTGGTTGCTGGATCTCTAATAGTCGATGCGCCCATTCTTGGGGTTCATCCAGTAGCAAAGAAATAATAAACCCCACCTTCACGGTTTCTGTCGCGAATGTACGTGGCTGGAGCCTAAAGTACAACAGGCAGGCATTACGAAATGCTCTGAACTTGGTGCGATTCCCACTGAATCATTCTGGGACAGGAACATGAGGTTCTGGCATAAGTGTAGGTGTAGGTGCTGCTGGTCCGGCCAGGGTTTCAGGGGTACCACTGGCCGGAGCTGAGGGACTATGATCTTGGGGGGCCGAAATAGTGGTGGTTAGGGTCTGGATCCGACCATCCAGGTGATTATAGCCCTCCTCCAGCGCCCTTACCGCCTGAGTAAGAGCCGCCAGATGCTGGCACATATTTTCCAGGGGGGATGGTCCTCTTCCAGGTTCCGTCATTTTTGGCCGTTTGGTACTGTTAAGCCGCCTGGCAGAGTCTCTAGCAGCCCACCGCACGGACGCTCCCAGGGCGCGGGGTCTAAGTCCCAGCCTGCTGTTCACCAGGGCCCCTGATGGTGGGGATGGACTTGGTGCAGACTGAAACCAGGTCGCGACCCCCGAGTGCGTCCTGCGGTGGTAGAGAATACTGACAGGGGAGTGCAGGAACGGAATCTACTTTGGAAGAGGCAGACAGATACACAGGTCTGATCCAAACCGGATGGATGGATGGATGGATGGATACGGTATGCGTGGTCAGACAGGCCGGGTCGGTATTATGCGGGCAGCGAGGTACAGAGGAGCGAGCTAAGAATGGTCAGGTCACAAGCCAGGTTCAGCAGGATGCGGGCAAATACAGTACCAGGGATCAGACAGAAGAGTAGTCAGGCAAGCCAGGGGTCAAACAGGAGAGAGCAGGATCAGGAACAAGCAGAGGTCGGCAACGGAGTATACAGCAACACAGGAACAGGATACAGGACACAGGATACAAGACCAAACGGCAACTAACATACCTGTTCCTACGTTTAAATAGCCCGCCTCCCGCTGTCATTGGTACCAGGCGCGCGTCCGTGATCCCGAGTGCGCATGCGCGAACCCCGCCGCTGCCATGCGCGGCCAGGTCCTACCGCCCGCCGGGTAGAGAGAGTTGGTGTTCTGCGCATGCGCCGCCCGACGCGATGTCGCAGAACACCTGGATCCTGACACGGTGGCCATCTTGTCAGTTAGAAACATTTTGTTTTACCATGCTGGTTATCTTATATTCTGATGTATGTGGAACCTAAATAAATTTACCAAATTAGATTTTAATTACTGCACTGTGAGTTGCCTTTTCTTCTTTTTCTTTCCCTGACCATCGGATGGGAGTTTCTACCATTTGGAGATCATTGAAGGTGGAGAAGTTACTTTTCATTCTGGAGGGGATCTTTATTGAGGATCGATTGCTGTATTGATGTTATATCACACTGCGTTGACCCACTTTGTACGGTCAAATTGTCTGGTAAGAGGCCAATTTGTTTCAGGTGTATGGTGACAGGTTTTGGATTGAACTTTTCCCTTTATGCACCTGCTTCCATTCATTGCGGACTTATATGGACTTTATTTAAAGTAACATAAGATTATTGTATAACTAGCGCTGCATTTTCCTTATTGAGTATTAACTCTTCCTCTGAACGTAAAGATGTAGAACTATGATTAAAGATGCCCTGTGATTGTCTTCATAGTTTTTTTACTCTATTAACTCTTCTTCCTCCTCTTCTCCATTTTCTTGGCATATGCTTCTTTTCCTGTTGTGATTCACTCCTAAAAAACGGTTGTAATATTGTTGGCCCTGTATTCCCCAGGAGGTGGAGGATTGAGACTGGTAATGATTACCCAAATCCACCCCTTAAGGGTGAGGAATTATCCTTATGGACAAAGATAAATATGTAGGAGAGATATCTTGAGTGATACGGAGACATATACATCTTTGAATAGAGACCCTACTATAGAGTTCAAAAATCATCAATGAAAAAGTCATCATTGGATTTGCAAATAAAGATAAAGGAACTTGAAAATAGGTTCATGACCTTCTGATCAGACTGAAAATCTCACCTTTGAATTTGTTCTGTCCAAATACAAAATGCATTTGTATCTGAAATATTTGTCATCTGTAATTTTGCTAATTAATTTCGTAAAATGTACACTTTTTAATAGACAGTATAGGTGATTATGGGACTCATTTACTAAAACCGGAGAGTGCAAAATCTGGTGCAGCTCTGCATGGAAACCAATCAGCTTTCAGGGTTTTGTCAAAGCTTAACTGAACAAGCTGAATTTAGAAACTGATTGGCTACTATGCACAGCTGCACTAGATTTTGTATTCTCCAGTTTTAGTAAATCAAACTAAAAAAGTCATTTCTTTCCCCTAAAGACTTAATTGAATAGAAAAAACATAGGTGATGCATACATAAATCAAAAATTTACTTTTACAATGGTAAAGATGCCCGAAAGGGTCCTCAGCTGAAAGGTACAAAGGAAACAATAGCAAAGTAATTGTCCAGACTATTGTGCTAATTAACATTGTAATAGTAGTTGTATATTAGTGATGTAAATTCATCTCAGTAATGATATAGCAGGAGGCCTATGCAAGGTAGAAAATTAGAGTATCAAAGCTTACGACAGGTGTATCATTTCAGACAGCCTGAATGTCAGGGGTCTCATTTCCAGGGGTTTAAAGAGTTGGCTGAAGATGTAAAAAGGCAAGAGTAAATTGTGAGTTGAGGACGGAGACCCAAAATACTCACTAAGAGGGGGCCAGGCATGATTAGTATTTGTCTGTGGTCACGTGACAATATCAGGATGAAAGAAAATTAAGAAGAAAAGCGTGATAAGTGGGAGAGGGGGAATGCAAGGGGAAAGAGGGGGAAGTAGAGAAAAAAAGGAGGGGAGAAAAAAAGAAGTCCCCCAAAATGTTAACTTGGTGAGGAAGGGATAGGGGTGGAGAGGTAGGGGTACAGGAGGGGAAGTGATTAGGTGGGGACACCAAGTCACCACCCTGGCATATATCCTAAAAGCCTAATCTTCATTCAGAAAATGGAACATAGAAGGTTGGTTAAGTACAGGTCAAAGAGGTCAGTCACGACCACTCCAGATTTAGTCTTTGTCAGTAGTGAAAATATAAATTCACTCAATTCAGCCTAGATGTTCAGGCACAGTTCCCAGCAGTCAGGAGAAATCAATTGTTCTCTGGAAATGGGTCTAAAAGGCCCATTTACTGAAAAAAGTAGAGGGCAAGTCTCTTGCTATGTGGATTAGTTCCTCCATCTCTGCTACCTTCTGGATACAGAATAACCATTCTCTGATGGTCAGTATACAGGACGTTTCCCAATGGATTGGGATACAAAGTTTGGCAGTGTTAACCATTTGCATCGCTGATCACTTTACATTTTATTTGGAAGGGAGGACCTCAGCCCAATAAGGTTGGAGAAGAGGGCATGAACACCAAACATGTAAAAGTGAGCCTACATCTGCCTGGCATCTCCACATGTTTTAGAGGCCTTAAAGCTAAATGTATAAAGCAATGTCAAGGTCCTGTGCCAAAGGAATTGGATCTTTTATGTATTTTCTTGGTCTGTGACATTCACAGAGCCCTTGTGAATGTTTAAGTGGATACATTCCCAATCGTTTTGAGACAAGCCTATGGCTAGATTTTCTTCCCAGGCTTTGTATGCCTTGCTCCAGTTGAAAGGGCATTCAGTGAATAGCAAGGGGTGTACAGTTGAGGTTAAGTGAGTCTGAGACATAAATCTAAAACATATGGATTCAAAAGGCATTACAGGTCTAGAGATAAGTGTGGTGCATTCAAGAGTGCAAAGGAAGTGTGTTATTTGAATGTAATCCTGGGACAGGTAAATGAGTGTTTTTCAAAAGTCAGCAGCTTCAGTATTTGTAGCTGCTGACTTTTAAATTGTTGTTTACAGGGGGAAGAACTGCTTTAATAATACTTACATGTTCTTCGTGCTTTATGTTTGGGAGGTGCCTGTGGAGTAATGTTTAACATAATAAACCCTGTATGTACTGTATTTGCAGTTTTTTTCATTACCAGTTGTAAACTAGATTTGAACACTGTCCTAACAAAGTGTTCAAAATGTAGAAACCACGCTCCTGCTTTGTATGTTAATAAGGTCTAGCTCACTGTCTGTGGGGACAAGACATTGTAAGACTTTCCAGAAGTTCTTTGAATCAGACATGACCCCCTTATCTTAGAAACATCTGAAAGGTAAGGGTTTTTTTTTAACATTTTTTTTGGGAATGCTTTGTGAATGGGAACACATAATAAACATATAACAGGGCTTCTCAAATTTCACTGCAAAAGTGGAATTATGCTTTAAGCTTAAATTGTAAATTAGAAAGAGCAGTAAATATATTCCAGGGAAATCATTATAAGTGTGGTAGACACTCCTTAAAATTCCCTCATTCCTCCTCATGACAAATGTCAGTGTGGGCAACAGATCCATGTACCTGAATTAAAATCTTTCCAGTTCCCTCAACCTTCCTTAAGAAGGGTAAATGCTTAACTGAGACATCATACAAATCCAAAGTAGAATAATAGTCAGAACTCCAAAAATAACAGATCTCAAAACTTTAATCTTGAAACCTTAGTTGAAATTACAACATAGCTTATTGAAAAGGTGTACAACCAATGACAATTCAGAGACACTGTGGTCCCCTTGCTTTCTTAAGGTGACAAACATACATACAAACCATATATATATATATATATATATATAATTTAAATGGTTTTGTCTTCATACCAATATAGACCAGTGAGCAAGAATATTTTAGAGAATAGATGCAGCAATTATTATCACAATTGAAACATTCCTCAAACAGGAAATGCCTGACCCAAATAAGGGTGGTTGAAAGATGACCCACAAATCAAGGAACTAAGCACATTGCATTTATGACCCTTAAAGCAACCTTTTTTTATACTTACCTGTTGGATCTTCTCTCACCAGAATATTCTTAAGATTTCTGCTGCATGTATACACATATAGTGGTGATCTCTTGAAATCAAGGTTACTGTCACTCTGAAAGATATAGACATTTTCTTGAATCTTTCCAAAAAGAAATTATGCATTTGTTCAACTTGGGAGAATGAGGTAACTTAGAATGAAAAATCTCTTGGACCCTCGTGAGTGCTTTCTCTACAATGGGATCTGGATAACCTTTTTGGAGGAATTTCTTACATTCTAAATATCTGCATTTTTTAGTTAATAAACCATCCACCCTGTTTTAGGCACACAATGGCACAATTTTATTTTAATACTTGTAGCTTAGTTTTGGGGGTATTTTTTGTATTATTTGAGGAGATTATATAATTAGATTATTGTGAACCAAACCAAGCATTGGAAATTGAGACAGGTGCATGGCCAAGGAGTTTTCTAGTGAAGTGGGTGGAGCCTGATGGGAACCGAAAGACTAATACTCTATCCAGTCCTCCTTGCCTTTGATTGTCGGTGCATGGCAGTGGGTGGATGGATGTGGAGTTGGGTGGGTGGAGCTTGATGGATTAGTTTCCCATCTGGTCCTCCCTCCATATGGCTACTCATTGCACAAATATCAGCATTGCCTTGTTTGAGTAGTGACATGATCGTATACCTGGTCTCTGTTTACAGTCAGCTTTACACATGGGGATACAGAAAGAAATCCTCCTGCGCTAAAAGGAAGTTCACCTACTGAAAGCTGCCAGCACTTAGAACTGCTACCTAAACAGCGTGTACAATGATATAGATAGTGCAGCGCTCAAAACAATACTATGTGCAACACAAAAAAAAATGTGCTCACATGCAATTGTGTCAATAATTATTCAAAAATGAATCATTAAATTAAATATCTTAATTATAAAGTGCCACTCAATAATTATTCTCTTCACATTAGTGCCCACATAATCAAAAAATAATAATAACTACCGTTTTCACAAGGGATAATTTTCACAGTGCTCTAAGTGTAATACAGTGACCACACTTCACATGCCACTCAAAATCATCAAAATAAAATGTCCGAGGGGCGTGGCTTGGCGCCGAGCGGAATGGCCGCATAATACAGGAGCTCCCGCCAGCCGGATCGGATTGCCAGACAGCACGGTCGGGAGGGGTAAGATAGTCCCCTCTCATCATGGGGAAACACGACCGGACGCTCTCCGGCACCCGATCGCGATCCCCAAGGGGCCACAAGCCAGCTGGGAGACACATTAAGGAGCTCTTTAGCTCCCAGGCTCAGAGAGCAGGGCCGCAGCCACCTCCCTCTCTCTCTCAATCCCCCTCTCCCCCTCCCTCTGCAGCCTCAGCCTCAGCCTCTGACACAGGCTGCTCTTCCTGCATGGCTATGCAGGCTGGAAGTGACACAGTGCCACAGCATGATCTCTCTCCTGCCACACAGTCCTTGTCCCTAAAAGATTTACATGCTGTGGCCTCTGATATAAAGGCCTCTCTGGCCACTACCCTGACCACTGCCCTACATGATTTAAGGGAAGACATCCGCGCAATGGGCTCAAGACTGGCTCAGGTAGAAACGGTCTCCAGTAGCAACAAGAATGCTATACTCCACTTACAGAGACAGTCAGGGGTCCACACTGCGACTATCAGAGAGTTCTACAGGCAGATTGAAGACTTGGATAACCGTGGCCGTAGACATAACATTAGACTCCGCGGTGTACCAGAATCCGTGGAAAACCCTGATATACCTAAGGCGGTGACAACCATCTTTAACGACCTTCTGGGTCGCCCGCCGGCGACCCCTATTGAGATCGAGCGTGCACACAGAGCAAGTCGGCCCAGGGGGAGCGTTGTGGATCCACCCAGAGATATCATTTGCTGCATTGTTAACTTCCCGCTCAAGGAAGATATACTTCGATGCGCTAGGATCAGAAGGCATCTGTCATACGAAGGAGCGGATATACAACTGTACCAGGATTTATCCAGCATGACCTTACAACAAAGGTGAGCTTTGAGGCCACTACTGGAGTCGCTCCGTTCCCATAATATTCTATACAGATGGAGATTTCCGTTTTGCCTTTCAGCTCGGGTTGGTGACCACACATATGACTTGCGAATTCCTGAAGATCTACCATCTTTTTGCTCGTCACTGAATATCCCATTGATCGACCTGCCTGATTGGCAGGGGTCTCTGAGAGGGCTTCCGACCCTGACCCCAGATTCAGCAGATGGTGCAATGGACTGGCAGGGCCACTCCCTTCGTAGAAGACGGACTGTCCCTTCGACTCCTCCAAGACCTCCCATTGGAGGCGCGGTGGCCGCTTCTAGCCCATCGGCCTCCCCCGCGCACAGAAACCAACGGCACGAGCCTTAAACGACTCCCGCTCCCCTTCCATCGGGCCACTTCTGTGTAATTTTTTTCAGCTGCCTGTGGTTCATTATATTTCTTCTGTTGTTCCCATGGCCTTCCCTAAGGAACTCCGAATGCCTCCTCTCTCACAACTTGTTTTGCGCTGGACTCCCTTCCCAGTTGACACGTCATTTGTTAGCTCTTTGGGGAATCTACGCCTCTGGACTCTGACCAGCACCCACTAAGGGAAAGACGCCCTGCGGGTGTCTCCACTGTACCCCTGCCTCATTGGTTCTAGAACCTGCTGCGAGTGATAATCGGTTGCTCCGGTGTGGATTTCTTGATCCTCGGCTCGCCCGCTACTGCTGAGATTTGGCTCCCCGGATCCCCCAGCTGAACTTCTGTCCCCTCCTCACCTGGAACCCGCCCAGTGAACTGTTCGCTCAAGTATCCGCCTTAGTGGTCAGCTTCCGGATTGTCCGCCCACCTTTTGCCGCATCCTCTTCGTACCCAAGGGTCCTCATCCTGCCTCAACGTCTGATGCTCTGTTATCTTTGAAGAAGCTCCCAGCTGAATTCAGCCTCTCCCTGGCGTTCTGTGATCGGCTATGCCCAGTTGATTTCTTCAGTGCTGGCGCAAGAGGGCTGAGTATTTTATGCACTGTATTTGGGTCTGTGGAGGTGGGCGGGTGGCGGGATGGGGGGTGGGTTTGTGGTTGGGTGTGGTGGGGGGAGTTTGTGGAGTGGTTCCTGGGGTTAATGCTTCTTCCCTGTGGTTGGATGACTGAGCATCCCCTTCCCTGCTTCCTATAGGGTTGTCCCGCCTGGCCTTGCCTTCTTCTCATTGGGTTATTCCTGTTTCCTGCTCTTGCTGTCAAGCGGCTTCTAGGGATAATAGCTTGGGCGGGGTCCCCTTGAGGTTCATTTCCCCTTTGCTCTAAGGATCTTAGTGGCCGTGCGGTTGTGGGGGAGGTGATGCTCGTCCCTTTTGTGATGATGGGGGCATTGATTATATTACTTATAAACATTTGCAGTATAGGGTCAGTGTTTTGTTTAGTATCGGCTTCACTGGTGTTGACCCTGGGATGTTTAGTCTGTATTTGCTAACCACTTGGGGTTCCATTGTGTTTCTCATTGTTAATGCCTGATTTTCGTTTGTTTTGCCTCTGCTAACCCGTTGATAACTTTGTTTTTTGTTAAGGAGATGCTTGCAATACTCGTCTTGGCCCTCCACTCTTCTACATTTGTCTTCCCTCGTTTCGGGCCTTGAGACCGTCTCCACATTCTCCAACCATTCCCTTATATATGGGTTCTGGAGTTAACCAGACACTCGGGCTTGGACAGCGTGGAGACGGTTTTTTGACCTGATTTATGCCTCTCCGAATTTATTCCTGTGCCAGCCTGCGCTTTAGTGCCCCACACATGACTTACACTTTGCCACTTCATGGAGTTGGTATGCGACCCTTCCTACGCGCGTTTTTTCTAGAACCTCCTAAACCTTCTGTCACTACCGACCTCCTCCCGCCTCTTCACATATTTTCTCACCTGATTCCATATTTTGGCGTGACCACCGGCCGGCGGTGGCGTTTCTTCTCGTTTCGGCGTCCTCCTCGTTCCCCACACAGTGGGCTCTGTGAGCTCCTACTGATCGTCTATACGGCGCGTTTCACTATATAGTTTGTTTCCATTTCTTGCTTCTCTTTCTTCTCTTTCTCTTTCCACCTCCTTCTTACTTTCTTTCCTAGTTAAACGGCTTGGGGTCTCTTCCCCAAGCCGTTTATTTTTTCCACTTTTTCTTCTTATTCTCCCCCCCCCCCTTTTTTGGTTTTGTTTTTTTTTTTTTGTTTTTTTCCCCTTCCCTTTCCCCTCATCCCTAGTGCATATTACTGACGGGTTACCATGTCGGCCTCCACCTCAGTCTCAGGATCATTGTCCTTGAAATGCCTTTCACTCAATGCCAAGGGCCTGAACGTGCCCGAGAAGCGTTCCATGTTGCTCTCCTACGTGCGTAAACAAAAAGCGGATGTGGTCTTTCTCCAAGAGACGCACTTTCGCCAGGATTCTATACCCAAACTTTTCAATTTCCATTTCCCTACAGTTATCCATGCTGCTAACCCTCTAGCCAAATCAAAGCGTGTTGCCATCTTACTCGCTAGACATTGTCCTTTCTCGGTGTCAGACTCCCTTGTTGATCCAGAAGGCAGATACCTGTTTGTAAAGGGTTTTTGTGCTAAGCGACCTGTTACACTGGCCAATGTATATGCTCCTAACACCAAGCAGGTTTCTTTCATGCGCTCAATTACCACCGCCCTGGCTGGGTTCCAATCCGGAATGTTGATTTTAGGGGGCGACTTGAATGTCCCACTTAGCCCGCTGTTAGACTCCTCTTCAGGTAGCTCCTTTCTGCCGTTCAAGGCCCTTAAGCAAATACGCACACAACTACAACATCTACAATTGCATGACTCCTGGAGAACCCTTCACCCTTCGGTGAAAGACTACACATTTTACTCTGCTCCCCATAATAAATATTCCAGGATAGATTATTTCTTCCTGTCGCAATCGGATCTCCCACTCCTCCATGCTGCTTCGATAGAACCTATGGTTCTTTCAGACCATCACCCCATCACCATGATCTTGCGGTTCCCTGATGTGTTCATTCGCTCGAAATTTTGGCGCCTGGATGCTTCCCTTCTTGCAGATCCCGCTATTTTACAGGAGATACGCTCCAATCTGACGGAATATTTTTCCCTAAATTCCTCTCCTGATATCTCCCCCCTTACGCTGTGGGAAGCCCACAAGTGTGTTATCCGTGGCTTCCTCATTGCAGCAGCGACAAAGCGCAAAAGAGATAGACAAGAACATTTGAAATTCCTCACGGGCAGGATACACTCCTTGGAGAGGGCGCATATACGGTCTCTGGCCGCGTCGACCTTATCTGAACTAACGAGTCTACGCTCACAACTTCTTACTGAACTGGGTAGGGTGGTTAAGAAACGATTCATTCTTTCACAAAAGCTGTATTATGAATTTGCTAATAAGAGTGGGAAGTTTCTCGCCAGAGCTCTCCGTGAACAAAGATCCAGCATGACGGTGCACAGAATTAGGGGTTCTGATGGCACTATGGCCACATCTAACCCTGACATTGCCACCCACTTCGAACAATTTTACACTTCCTTATATAATCTCCCTCCGGAACATCCCCCTCTGCCCACTGACAATTCCAGGGCCTCCCTGATTTCCGAGTTTCTCCGCCGTCACGGCCCGGCGGCCCTCTCGGAGGACTTGGCTGCATCGTTGGAAACAGACCTGACACTGAATGAGGTGCAGTGTGCTTTGCAACGGATGAAACCGGGTAAGAGTCCGGGCCCGGACGGCTTTTCGGCGGCCTATTACAAATCTTTCCTTGACATCCTAAGTACCCCTTTCCTATCGGCATTCAACACTTTCTCTCAAGACCCTCCACCTAAAAATCGCCTTCTGGAAGCCCATATCACAGTTATTCCTAAAGGTGACAAAAATTCCACACAGGTTTCTAATTATAGACCCGTCTCCCTGCTGAATGTGGACATTAAAATCTTTGCGAAAATCCTTGCCAATCGACTTCTTCCTCTGCTCCCCTCCTTGATCCATTTGGACCAAGTTGGATTTATCCCGGGTAGGGAGGCCAGGGATAATACCATTAAGGCCCTCAACCTCCAACATTGGCTCTGTAAATCTAACTTTCCCGGTTTCTTCCTTTCCCTGGATGCGGAGAAGGCCTTTGATAGGATCGCCTGGGACTATTTGCAGGAGTCTTTGGTGCAATTGGGTCTGGGTGAGAAGATGCTCAATTTTATAATGACCCTGTATTCAGGCCCTACTGCGCGTGTCCGGGTCAATGGCCATTTGTCAAACTCTTTTCCTTTGGGCAACGGTACGCGCCAGGGCTGCCCCCTTTCTCCACTCTTGTTCGTCCTTTCCTTGGAGCCCCTTCTACGGAAGTTGCGCTCTAACCCCGACATCAAAGGAATTGCGGTCTCGGATAAGGAATATAAGCTTGCGGCTTACGCGGACGATATTCTTCTTTTCCTTGCCGAACCGCATATTACTCTGCCAAATTTACTAAAGGACTTTGCATTTTTTCGTTATTTGTCGAACTTTAAGATTAACTTTTCCAAATCTTTCGCTCTCAACATCACCTTGCCTTCGGAAGTAGTTTCTGATTGTGAGTCGCGTTTCCCGTTTCATTGGGAAAGGGACTCACTTTCTTATTTAGGTGTGCAGCTTACCCGCAACCCTGACGATTTATATGCTAAGAACTTTTTACCCACTCTTCGTTCTCTCCAAGGGGATCTGAATAAATGGCACCGTCCTTGTTTTTCGTGGTTCGGAAGAGCTGCGATAATTAAAATGAACATCCTTCCTCGCCTTCTCTACCTCTTTCAAACTCTGCCCATCCACATACCGCTTGCCTTCTTCACATCCTGTAGGAGGCTCTGTTCTCTATTCCTATGGAACCATAAACGCCCGCGCATTGCTTATTCCCAACTGATTCTCCCTAAACTTAGTGGTGGTATTAGCCTTCCTGACCTTCACCGTTACTATTTGGCGTGCCAGCTCTGCCGTGTAGTGGATTGGCATGTCCACTCTGCTTCTAAAGACTGGGTGCAACTAGAACACGCCTTCTCGTCCGCACCCCTGATTTCGATCCCTTGGCTGCCGCTGAGGCATACGCCTCAGGTCCTTCTTAGTCACCCTTTGGTAGGCCCTACCCTGAAAGCCTTCCGCTATACCTGCAAATCAGCATCTATTTCTGCGTCTCCGAATTGTCTCACTTCCATCCGACTCAACCCTGACTTCCCCCCTGGAATGCACATGAACTTTCTATCTGAACATTGGCCGCATGATCAAATTTTGGCCAAACACTTTCTCCACGAAGGCAAGATGAAATCACTCCACGAACTGCGTGACAGCTTGGGTACCCGCGATTTTCCTCTCTGGGTTTATTTGCAAATACGGCATTATCTGCTCTCGCATAAACCTTTCCGTGATTGGACCCGCCCTCTTACCCCTTTTGAGGATATTTGCTCGAAAGGAGAACCGCGTAAGCATTTGATTTCAGAAATTTACCCTCTCTTAATTGAGAATAGGGCCTATAACTCCCTGCCCTCCTGTCAGGCCTGGAATAGAGATTTGGATGATAATTTGGCGGATTCCGACTGGGCACGTGTATTCAAATATTCTCATAAATGCTCCCTTAATGTCTCGACGCAGGAAAACGGTTACAAATTGGTGTCGAGGTGGTATCGCACCCCTTCACGAATTTCTCATTTCAATCCTTCTTATCCCAATACCTGTTGGAGGTGTGGGGCTGCGGACGGATCATTTTTACACATCTGGTGGTCCTGTTCGAGCATTCAACCGTTTTGGAAAGAGGTCCATAGGATTGTAGTATCGGTGACGACCGTGCCTCTGGATCTGTCTCCGGCCCAGTTTCTCCTCCATCATTCCTCCCTTCCGGAGAGACAATATCATAGATCTTTGGCCATGCACATGGTCAACGCGGCCAGACTCTGCCTTCCCGTCCTTTGGGGCTCTTCTCGCCCCCCCTCTGTTCGTGATTGGCTTGTCCGTGTGGGTAAAATGGCAGACATGGAGGAACTAATTGCATCGGCCCTTGACACTCCCACTAAATTTTCCCACATTTGGGCCTGCTGGATCTACTTCACAACTACTCCTACGTACAGGTCTCTTATGGACCATCAGGTCTGACTTGGTCCGGCTTTCCTGCTGATGTTACTTCTTTACAGTAGTTTTTGTGATAGGCACTGAGACTCTTTTCGACAATGTATCCCTTCCCACGCGACTCTGGTGTTAGCTTAACTCCTATCCCCATGCATGAGTAACCCCAGATATTGCTGTCATTACTCACCCCATATGTTTCCCCCCCCCACTATTAATTTATTTTGCAAATTTTTTTTTTTTTTCTTCACCTTCCACCCCCATCCCCCTCTTTCTGTTTCTATCACTTTTCTCTCTATTTTCCTTTCTCTCTTTTCTCCTTTCTCTTTTCTTCTCGCCTCTCGCTTTGCTATGCTACCTGGAACACTAGACATGCCATCCTATCACTCTCCCCACTTCCATCAACGGCTCCTACCGCAATATATGCCGATTTTGTAACTCTCCACCTTGCCATAAGTTTTTTGTCCAATTCCTACGTTCAGGTGCCATGACCACTCTTCCTATCGCTACAGCCCTGCTTGGCGAAGCACGAGCGCAGAGGATATTATAAGATGCAATTACACCCCATACTATACTATATTGGCTCCGGTTTGTTGCAAGCATAACCTTATTGTAGTCGGGTTTTGTATTATTGCATTATCATTATCTGTATTCTCTTGTTTGAGTTACTGCTGTATCGCTGTAGGTTGTGCCTGCTGTTTTGCTTAGGCACCCTGTACATGTCTTTTGTACCATTATGTTCTTTATTAATAAAGGCTTTCTTTTTGGAAAAAAAAAAAAAAATATCAACCAAAAAGTTGACTTTCAGTGTTGTAACACAAAATAAAATGTCCATAAAAAACAAGTGATAACAAATTCATGCAATGTGCAAAAAAAGGTGTTCATATTCTGTGAATGTGTCACTCTTCACCTCCTAAGGCTAAATTGCCTCCTCACCTCCTTCAAACGACCCCTAAGGGCCAGACAGCTTTCAGGATCACTCTGGATACTTATCTCCTGATGATAAGTACCTCTCCTCACGTTGTGGATCTCTTTAGGGGACTTCCATTACCCCCGGTCAGAAGCCTCTGGAGAATAATTGCTCACCAGCCCAGTGAGCAAAAAAAGAATCCTCTAAGTGTAGTATTATAGCCAAAAAACTTTAATGGTAACAGTCAGAAAAGAAGCCACTCACATGTTCCCACAGTCCTCCTTTTTCCCAATATGTGGGTGTACAGCATGTAAAGGAACTTCCTGGGTATACCAAGATGGCGGCTAGTGCCGGAAGTGCGTCACCGTGTACCGGAAACTGCGTGCTAACCTGCCTACGCGTTACGTCACTATCACTCGTGACTTCCTCTGGGCATCTGATGTTCCTTTACATGCAGTACACCCACATATTGGGAAAAAGGAGGACTGCGGGAACATGTGAGTTGCTTCTTTTCTGACTGTTACTGTTTAAAGTTTTTTGGCTATAATACTACACTTAGAGGATTCTTTTTTTGCTCACTGGGCTGGTGAACATTTATTCTCCAGAGGCTTCTGACCGGGGGTAATGGAAGTCCCCTAAAGAGATCCACAACGTGAGAAGAGGTACTTATCGTCAGGAGATAAGGATCCAGAGTGATCCTGAAAGCTGTCTGGCCCTTAGGGGTTGTTTGAAGGAGGTGAGGAGGCAATTTAGCCTTAGGAGGTGAAGAGTGACACGTTCACGGAATATGAACACCTTTTTTTGCACATTGCATGAATTTGTTATCACTTGTTTTTTATGGACATTTTATTTTGATGATTTTGAGTGGCATGTGAAGTGTGGTCACTGTATTACACTTAGAGCACTGTGAAAATTATCCCTAGTGAAAACGGTAGTTATTATTATTTTTTGATTATGTGGGCACTAATGTGAAGAGAATAATTATTGAGTGGCACTTTATAATTAAGAAATTTAATTTAATGATTCATTTTTGAATAATTATTGACACAATTGCATGGGAGCACATTTTTTTTGTATTGCACATAGTATTGTTTTGAGCGCTGCACTATTTACACATGGGGAATCTTCCAACAAGTGGCTGAATGGAGCTTGGATAGAGTCATCGGTTATGAGAAAGGATTCCTTGCAACCAGTAGCCCTGTGCAAGAAGCTGTCACATTCATGACAGCTTCGCAGAACAAAATCCCCCACTTTGAACACTGACATTTCTCTTTGCACCAGCTTACAGTTTGTCTTAATTTCTGTCAGTTTCCAAATCTTTGGATATTGAAGGATAATTCCACTTTTGTGAAAAAAATTGCAAAAAAAAAAATACAATACAATTTTGCACTGTCATATTGTATTTTAATGTTATTAAAAATCTGAAGAAGTCTGAAGAAGACTTTTAGGAATACGCTGCAATAGAGATGTTAGTTTTGGTGAGATACTCCACCAAAGTTAAATCCATCTAAAGGGATGTAGACTCTGCAGCTTATGTCACAAGAACATGAAGAGTGCACCAGCTGGTCATAATGAAGCAGTCCCTCCGATTCAGAATCATTAACCAAAGGACATAGTAGAACAAGCAGCTTTTTCTTCAGAGCAGAAACAGATGGAAATCTACAACAAAGTTTGTTAAAATCCCTAGAAAGCATATTTTTTTCTCAGTAAAAGTTGAGTTACTCTTTAAAGTGTTGGTAGTTAGAACTACCTAAACTTGTCTGACATGCCAGTACTGTTACTACAACTGTCACAAACGCTTGCCTGAATCAGTAGTTTAAAGGAACTTATCACCAGAAAAGTGTCATAAATGTTTGCTAAATACCCCAGATCAGGGGCGGACTGACAACAGGGGCGGACTGACAACTCATGGGGCCCCCAGGCAATAGGGGATTATGGGGCCCCTGTGTCCTTGCCCAAACTCAAAAAAGCCTATGAAAAAGGTACCAGGGGCATCTCATGGGGCCTCCTACTGACCCCGGGCCCTCGGGCAGTGCCCGAGTTTCCAAATGGTCAGTCCGCCCCTGCCCCAGATAATATTTAATACTGATTGTTTCTGAATTCATACATTTTTACAATGTCCTTCACCTGAAAAATGATCAATTTTTGTAACGTTTATGTAATAATAATAAAAATGACAGAAAAGTAACAGAGATTTATAAATTAATAAGAAATTAACTCTGCAGAAAGAGAAGTGTGAAAATAATATTTTAGCAAGATTTACTACATTCCCCCCTCTGCTATTGAGACACAGGTTACCACCAAAAGAAGAACATGCTCCTCACCACTTCTTATACATTCAGTTGGTATTTTATTAGGTACATCATGTTTTTGAAGCAAATAGCCAAACAGTAAATTGTGTGACTGCATATATACATTGCATTGCTTACAGTAATATACTGTATAGAGCAAGGGTCTCCAAACTTTTCAAACAAAGGGCCAATTTACTGTCCTTCAGACTTCTGGGGGGCCAGATTGTGGCCAGTGGGGGTAGAAAATGTCCTGGGCCCAGCATTAGTGAACATAAACATGGCCTAGGGGTTGGTGATCAGAAACAGGAGGAGTAGTGCTCCATCATTGGTATTAATGTGAAGAATAATACCCCATCGTTAGTGTCAGGGCAGAAATTATGCCCCACTGTTGATGTCACAGGAATAGTGCCCCAAGGGCCAGATAAAGGCTAGCAATGGGTCACATTCAGCCCTTGGACCACAGTTTGGACACCACTGGTATAGAGTATACAGAAACTGACAAGATATTCAGTTGTTGTTTGACTAGAATGGATGTGCCTTTATTGCAAAATTTACTGTGAAATGAAAGCTGCAACCTGATGAGATGGTTGTAGAATTTTCACACACTAAAGTCTCTAAAGTTTACAAACAGCAACATTAAAAAATGTTTTTAAAAAAAGCAGAGAGTGGCATTTGTGTTGATGAAAACAAACACAATTAAGTAATGCTGCAGTGTCCAGCATAAAGCTTGCAAAAGATGACCAACAACAGGTTCCACTGAGAACAGAGAAATAAGTTTATGTGACACCTTGCTATAATGTTAGTTGCAGGATGTTAAGAGAAACACAAGATGACAGTGTCTGCACTCACATGCTGTAGAACAGCACTCATACAGTTGTGGCCAAAATTATTCAACCCCCAATGCTGTAAAGGGGTTTAGGGACTATAGTGTACATTTGGAATTGTATTCAGAATCAAATCCTACAAGGACGTTGTAACTACCCAAATGCAACTAAAATGACATCAATTGTTTATGTAATACAGTAGTAAATGGTTCTTATGTGGTTTCTTCATTGCCACAATTATTCAACCCCTTAAAGACTACCACTCTGAAGAACAGAGGTTCATACAGGTGCTTTCCATCAGGTATTGAAAACACCTGTGGATGTCACCGAGCAGCAATCAAGCATAATAAGCACCAATTAGGCAGCTTTAAAATGACTGTGATACTCAGCTCCTTCTAGACATTTACTGGTGTGGTTACAAACATGGTGAAGGCAAGAGAATGGTCCAGGAAGACAAGAGAAGAGGTGATTTCTCTTCACAGGAAGGGCAATGGCTATAAGAAGATTGCAAAGATGTTAAACATACCAAGAGACACCTTAGGAAGCATCATTCGCAAATTCAAGGCAAAGGGCACTGTTGAAACGCTACCTGGTCGTGGCAGAAAGAAGATGCTGACTTCGACTGCTGTGCGCTACCTGAAGCGTAGAGTGGAGAGAAGTCCCCGTGTGACTGCTGAGGAACTGAGAAAAGATTTGTCAGATGTGGGTACAGAAGTTTCAGCCCAGACAATAAGACGCACACTGCGTAATGAAGGCCTCCGTGCCAGAACTCCCAGGCGTACCCCCTTGCTGTCTCCAAAGAATAAGAAGAGTCGACTGCAGTATGCCAAAAGCCATGTGGACAAACCACAAAAGTTGTGGGATAGTGTTCTGTGGACTGATGAAACAAAATTAGAACTGTTTGGGCCCATGGATCAACGCTATGTTTGGAGGAGGAAGAACAAGGCCTATGATGAAAAGAACACCTTGCCTACTGTGAAGCATGGTGGAGGGTCAATCATGCTTTGGGGCTGTTTTGCTTCTGCAGGTACAGGGAAGCTTCAGCGTGTGCAAGGTACCATGAATTCTCTTCAGTACCAGGAGATATTGGATGGAAACGTGATGCAGTCCGTCACACACCTGAGGCTTGGGAGACGTTGGACCTTTCAACAGGACAATGATCCCAAGCATACCTCCAAGTCCACTAGAGCATGGTTGCAGAGGAAAGGCTGGAACATTTTGGAGTGGCCATCGCAGTCACCAGACTTAAATCCGATTGAGAACCTCTGGTGGGACTTAAAGAAAGCAGTTGCAGTGCGCAAGCCTAAGAATGTGACTGAACTGGAGGCCTTTGCCCATGAAGAATGGGCGAAGATACCCGTAGATCGCTGCAAGACACTTGTGTCAAGCTATGCTTCACGTTTAAAAGCTGTTATAACTGTAAAAGGATGCTGTACTAAGTACTAAGATTGAATGTCACTTGGGGGTTGAATAAAACTGATAATGCTGTGAGCACAGAAAAGACATTTGTGGTTATTTCATTATAACTGTTATGTTATATTTGTCTGACCTACAAGTGCCTCTTTAATGTAAATGTAAGCAAGATGACTGAATGATCAAAAGCAATGTCAAACTGGCCAAAACACTCAATTTCAGTGGGGGTTGAATAATTTTGGCCACAACTGTATGCTGTAGAACAGCCCCATGGACCTTGTTGGCTAAACTACAGGACTTTGCTGTGGAGCAGTGTACCAGAGGACTACATTTCCCAGAGCAGCTGACATGTGGGCAGAGGCGTTTATATACAGAAGCCCTGGACAGGATGGGATGTGAGAGGGGAGAGAGATGGAGAGCAGAAGTGGAGAGAGGGAGAGCTGTGCTGACTGCTGGAGTACTGTACCAGGCCGCAGAGTTAGAGAGGAGAGAGGCAAGGAAGAGTCACTGACCACTAGCCTTGCCATCCTCTTCAATGAGACATTCTGTCAGCAGGTGACCCGGAGCATGGTGTCCGGACAGAACTCTGAAAGTGAGACCAGAGAACTTCTGGGGGCCCCCATCTGCTGAGAAAGAGAGACCACCAGGACCCACCGTAAGCCACCAATAGGGTGAGAGAGTCCCATACACCAGCCAAATAAGTAAACACTGACATTTCTTTAAAATCTGCCACTTTCCTGCACACAGTTGCGGACATATAGTTAATGTGTTGCGGCCTAGTTCCCCCGGCTGCTACTATTGAACACAATTGCAGCACAGTTCAATAATCAGAGCTGACCACAGTGCACTCCTTCTGCATGCCAAACCACATCATTGTTCCAGCGCTGAGCGAACTATTGGCGCTTTATAAATACTGTATAATAATAATAATTGTTCCCTTAACCATCGGCCTACCCTCTTAAAGGAACATCTACCACCATTAGTTACTGCAGCCTAGAGAGAGGAGTTGCCCTTTGTCATCAAGTGCTTCTGCCAACTTCTGATACCTTTTTGCCTAAAAATTTTCAACTTACTCAGTGCATTAAAGGCACACCACCCAAGTCAAGTGCCACTTAAAGGGATAATACTTGTCCTTCCTTCTTCTTGTATTAATTAATTGAGGCACTGTCACCTTTATCTCTTCCCACCTAAAAGGGTCTGTATCATTGTAGGGCCCCAACGAGGCCCCAACGAGCGTGCAGAAAATCCCTCACTGCATTTAAAGGGACAGTGACTACCCTAGTTAAAAAGGTCTTTCCTATCCCATATTTAAACTTTGCCATCAGACCCTGAGGGCCCAAATTGAGCTAGTTAAACCTTTGATAGTTTTCCTTGCTCACTGGGGACTAGAAACACCTCAGGTTGGAGGTTTTGGGTTATCTTCTGAATAGCAGGCCTGATAACACTAATTGAGATTTTGCTGTATGTGTTGATTCTTTTCTTAGAGTTGCTAAGAGTGATACTTGTCATTAAATACACATATATCACTCTATGATGTTTGACCATGCCTACAGTCAAGTTTAGTATAAATTTCATATCAGTTCACTCCAATCTGTGTGTGGGTCTATTTTCGGGTGATAATTTACTTTGGTCAGAAGGGTCCTGTGGTGTCAGCAGGGGTTAGGCTTTCAGAGAGGGGTCCAGAATGACAGGGAGCCCGAAAATAACTAAGCGACTCCTAAGGAGGTTAGTGCTACATTTACACTGGGCATGGAATTACAAAAATCTAACCTTTGAAGATTGGAAAAATAGTGCTTGATCTGGCTTAGTGCTGCAATAATATGAACAAAGTGGCCATACAGTCCTTGGTACTGTCCAGTCCCGTAGTCCCTCAGGTGACTCCGATCCCCACTTGTAAGAATACTGTATATGCTTCAGGACCAGGGGCAGACTGACAACTCATGGGGCCCCCGGCAATAGGGGATCATGGGGCCCCTGTGTCCTTGCCCACACTCAAAAAAGCCTATGAAAAAGGTACCAGGGTCATCTCATGGGGCCAATATACTAAGAAAGTTATTAAAGAGGTTATTAAATACATTAACGTGTCACCCAATGTATGGTCTCCATTCAGTAGCCAAAAGAGGCATACAAAAAAGGAGGGTTGTGAAAAGAGATTCACAGAAAAGCGGCTACATAATGAACAGAACGTGACACTAAGGGAATAATTTCCAAAAATTATGCTTTATTACACACAAATGAATATGACATATGGGCATTTGCCCTGGTTTACCATCACCTCAGTATGAGACAATACACACAGACCTAAAACCATTTAAAATGACACAAAAACCGGTCTAAATGTATGTGTAGCAGGGAAAATGGCTACATGAGTCTAGTGTCCCTGCAACACAAACACACAGGTGAACACTTCCCTAGGGAGGTGTATCCAAAAATTATGCCATGGGCATACCATAATAGAGGATATAAGGGATTAAACAGTAACCATAATGGCAAATCCCTATCAAAAAATCCAAAAAATTATGCTGTAAATATATATCTCACATGTATGCAATGGAGCAAGCACAATATGCGTCAAAAAGGAGAGTAGCAGGCCTCAGGCCTCAGGCCTGTATGAAGGAAGACATAAATGTCAAATATATTGTACAATACATTCCTGTGCCGGCACAAGTGGTTGGGGCCCATTCATCTGTAATATAGATAGCTGTTTCCTAGAGCTCTTGGATGGGAATATGCCCCATTTATTTCCAGGATGGAAGAAAAGATGCACACAGCAGCACTCTGCTTGAAATGGTTTCTTCACCACTACATGTGGACTATACACCACTTTTTGTAGGAAAAAACAAGACACATCCCAAAGACTCTTCTGCCTGTTGAAATATATATGGTATATCTTGTTTCCTATACAAAGCACCATGATGTCCCCATCCTGTAGTGAAACAAACAATATGTGGGAAGTCACTGACAGAGCTCACACTCTATAGAAGATATATAGGTCATATAGATCACAGAGGACCATATATCTGATGTCCTGCAACAATCCACTCACCACCTGTGCTATGGATAACGGGAATGAAAGAGAAATCCTTCATAGGTACTGCCATACAGGGCCAAGGCGGCCAAGGAACCACCGCTGACATCCGCCGATATACCGCGGGTTCCAGCCCCTTCTCGGCGCTTGTGTTGCTTAGGCTTGCCTCATGGCTTGTAAAGATGGCTTCCTCCTTATGGGTCAGCGTGCGTTCCACCTAGTGCGCATGACCGGAAGTGACGTATCTGACGTATGGTCTTTGGGATGTGTCTTGTTTTTTCCTACAAAAAGTGGTGTATAGTCCACATGTAGTGGTGAAGAAACCATTTCAAGCAGAGTGCTGCTGTGTGCATCTTTTCTTCCATCCTGGAAATAAATGGGGCATATTCCCATCCAAGAGCTCTAGGAAACAGCTATCTATATTACAGATGAATGGGCCCCAGCCACTTGTGCCGGCACAGGAATGTATTGTACAATATATTTGACATTTATGTCTTCCTTCATACAGGCCTGAGGCCTGCTACTCTCCTTTTTGACGCATATTGTGCTTGCTCCATTGCATACATGTGAGATATATATTTACAGCATAATTTTTTGGATTTTTTGATAGGGATTTGCCATTATGGTTACTGTTTAATCCCTTATATCCTCTATTATGGTATGCCCATGGCATAATTTTTGGATACACCTCCCTAGGGAAGTGTTCACCTGTGTGTTTGTGTTGCAGGGACACTAGACTCATGTAGCCATTTTCCCTGCTACACATACATTTAGACCGGTTTTTGTGTCATTTTAAATGGTTTTAGGTCTGTGTGTATTGTCTCATACTGAGGTGATGGTAAACCAGGGCAAATGCCCATATGTCATATTCATTTGTGTGTAATAAAGCATAATTTTTGGAAATTATTCCCTTAGTGTCACGTTCTGTTCATTATGTAGCCGCTTTTCTGTGAATCTCTTTTCACAACCCTCCTTTTTTGTATGCATCTCATGGGGCCCCCTACTGACCCCGTGCCCTCGGGCAGTGCCCGAGTTTCCAAATGGTCAGTCCGTCCCTGTTCAGGACTCCAGCAGTTTTTCAGATGTCTTTACAAATTTTTCTTATGGAATCTGACACTGTTAAGTTAAGCCAGCCATACATTTATTGAAATTAGTCTGGCTCAGCAGGGACCGGCCAAATTTAGATCCATGTATGGGCTAGCTGATTGTACACAAATCAATCTATAGATTGATTTGTGTGCAAGCAGCCTGTTGGATTTCTCCAAATGATCAGTGCCACCGTCTATAGCTGGCAACACTAATCATTGTATTCTACTGATAGGGAAGGCTCCCTGCTGGCAGAATACAGTAGCTCAGTGGGAGTGATTCCCCCATCCACATTGAATTTGTGGATGGGGGAATTTTCATTGTTGTTTTTTTCATTCAACCCATTGGTTGAATGGAAAAAAAATGAATCATGTATGGCCTGCCTTACACTAGCCTAAGTGTTTTCTCCTAAAAGACAGTTACAAACAGGTATTCTTAGTCCCACAGTTATTCTTGGTCTCTCCTACAGTCAAGGTGAGTGCCACTAGTGGTGAGTACCCTATATTTTGGTAAACACTGTTTAAAAATATAGGAATTATAAACAAATGCGCTCAACCATCTTCTTTTTTACAGTAGAATACTATTTTAATAACTCCTTGTTCCATTGATGTGTGTATCAGTTAAAACTATAAACACAAAAAAATTGTTTTTACAAACCTCTGTTGCAAAGTAATAAGAATGTGTTTCCTATCATAAGACATATAGTTGAAAAGTATCAGCTATGGGTCAACCAAGTAAAGAGCCAGGTCATGCAAAACTATTTCATGCTGGTGAATTAAACTACTTGACAATGACTTACTCCTCTAAAGGACTCAATTTATTGCGATATCTGAACTGGAGTTTTTGGGTTTGCACACCTGATTTGGCCATTATGTGGCCAAAGTCCTTTATCATGGAGAATGCAATGAGTGTAGCTGAAACATGCAAAGGTGGGCAGGAACACCCATATCCCCAAGATGGAAATGAGATGGTCAGGAATTATGGTAGGGGGAGATGGAATATCCAATATATATTACAAGTTTTGACTGAAAACATTACTTTAAGGTGTTCTAACTCTTTAGAGAGGCAAGCAAGATTATGAAGGTTCATAGAAATCATGAAGCTTGCCTATATAATAAAAATATTAAACATATTTAAAAAGTACAGCATGTTTGCAATTAGTGCCATACTTTAGAACATAGTGACAACCACTCCATGCACTTATGGATTTTCTTTTTTGAGCTTCAATGTAATTTGTGCATCTGATCTTATAGAACAGGGCAGTGCAAAAAGCTAATTGCTTTACCACACTGTCCTCCAAGGGATCAGCTTACTTTCCTAATATTGTCTGCACTAGTTAAATATGTCTTTTAATGGGAGTTCCATCCAAAATTCATGTTATAAATTGCCAAAATCAATATAATTATCATAGAGCAGAAGAACGCATTTGTTGGCCATTCAATATTTATAAATGTTTTTAGTCATTGCCCATTGTTTGCAATCAATATATACTTAATGGAACAGGATGTGAGATATTAGATGCATACTAGCTCTGTTAGCAAGCCGTTTTGTGCTTTCACAAGTCATGTTTATCTAAAATGGAATAAATATGATCTTCACAGCAAAGTAAATAAAAGCCTAATTAACCCGCCTTGTGTTGCAGTTATTTCTAACTCTATATAGAATAACAAATAGCCTACTACAGAAAGTGTCCTGCAGTGCTACTCTGCTCTCATTGTGCCAACTGACATCAGTAAAAAGCTCTTTATAGGGCTGTACAAGTCATAATTCACATAATAATTACAGGGCAAGAGTGATCAAAGTTGAATTTAAATTGCAGCTGGTAATAAAAAAAACACATAGACTATAAATTTGTTCAGCAAGGGCCCCATTTTGAAACAAAAAGTTCAGTAAACAAACATATTGCAAAGATTTTAATTGCAAAGAATTAATGTAAAGCCTTTCCTTTGGCTTTCATAAAATGCTGCCAACTTCACGGAGAACTTTGAACTTAAGGAATTTGGCCCAGTGCTATGTTTATTTGTTGCATTTAATAAAAAAAAAAAAAAATAATAATCATAATTATAATTATCATAATCACTGATTTTAGCATTTTAACTATGTAGTTAAAAAGATATGCCTCTATGCTCTAAAAAGCATGCTTTAAAAACTAAACTGTGCCACGGAAAAGCAAAGAAAACGTTGAAAATAGAGTCTTATAGCCTTAAACTACACCTTACCAGTACCATAAAGGTACTAAACATATTCTATCAATACAATTCAGCACTGAATAATGTTTACATACTCCACGTGTAGCTTCTCTGTGTGCACAAAAGTCTTTGATGCTATAAAAAGTGAGTCTCAATGTTTCTTTGTTGTGACCCCTGTTCCCTCCCACCTTTCACACATTTCTATTAGCCTGTCAATTTAATGTGAATCTTTACTGGTCAATAGAAATGTGGTTGGGGGATAGTTGGTGGGTAGGAGTGAACAAAGCTGTGCATTTTTTTTTTTAATTTGGACATTGCAGATATTTCACCATTTTAGAAAAATACACTGGAATCAATTTGGAAAGCAAAACTATTTTGGTGGTTTTTCAACGTACAGTGTATTTTAACTGGCTCTTGAAGGTTAGGGATGTTCTTTTTGAACTATCCTGGACATGTTCTTGTGCCAAACAATGGTATTTTATTAGTTGGTAACAGGACATTAGATAATAAAGAATCGAGAAACCTTAACATTAATCTGAACTCTAATGCTAACCATAATGCTTTGTTTACAAAGCTATTGCTGTGGCAGTGCTAATGTGGTGAGCACATGAATTTTTATAGGGTTCGGATTAGCATTAGGGGTGATAGTAATAGCATCATGATTAGCATTGTTAATAATATAGCCATTAGTAATCAAATCAGCAAAAGTGATGAACGAACCAAGCAAAGTTCTGTTTTCTGGATGTTGGTTTAACACTTTTTCAAGGCCAACTTGCAAGATTTTTGTAAAGCGCCATGGGTAGCTGGGCACTTTCAAAGGTGGCATGCACTAATGCAAAAAAAAATGTAAATACCATTTAGTGGATCTTTTAATAAGGCTTAAAGTGCAAAATTACTCTGTTCCCTTATATAACATGTTTAGGGGAGCCTTAAAACTGTATGTGAAGTGGGGCACCTGTAGGATGTGCTTCAGCAAAACTAATCACTGAATGACAACTACTTCCCCGCCACCTTCAGTTTGATAAGACAGTGGCTGGAAGATTTCAGATGACATAATCTACCCCTTATGGTCATGACCATTTTTAGGCAATGTCATCGGTCAGCATCACTGGCCAGTTTGTTATCACATTGCCAGAATTGACCTTTTTAATTTGATTAAATGCATCAATTAACCACTTGCCTACCAGGCACTTATACTCCCTTCCTTACCAGGCCAATTTTCAGCTTTCAGTGCTGTCACACTTTGAATGACAATTGCATGGTCATGCAACATTATACCAATATGAAATTTTTATCATTTTTTTCTCACAAATAGAGCTTTCTTTTGGTGGTATGTACTCCCCGCTGGGGGTTTTATTTTTTGCACTATAAACAAAAAAAGAGCAAAAAATTTGAAATAAAAAAAGGTTTCTTTGTTTCTATTATAAACTTTTGCAAACAGGTAATTTTTCTCCTTTACTGATGTGTGTTGATGAGGTTTCACTGATGGGCACTGATAGGCAGCACTGATGGGCACTGATAGGCAGCACTGATGGGCACGCATAGGTGGCACTGATGGACACTGATAGGCAGCACTGATAGGCAGTACTGAAGGGCACTGATAGGCGGCACTGATAGGCAGCACTAATGAGGTGGCACAGATAGGCGGCACTGATAGGTGGAACTGAGAGGCGGCACTGATGATGGGTACTGATAGTCAGCACTGATAGGCGGCACTGACTGGCGGCACTGACTGGTGCAACTGCTAGGCACTGACTGGCACAACTGCTGGGCACTGACTGGCAGCACTGCTGGGCTACACTGATGGGTGGCTTTTGACAGTACTTTCCCAACGTTCTGACAGCGTGAGGAAAGTGCAGCCGAGAACCGGCAAGTGCATTTCCCTGTGATCAGCATGTCATTGGACACGGCTGATCAAGTGGTAAAAAGCCTCTGTGATTGGCCTTTTACCACATCACGTGATTAGCTGTGTCCGTAGGACACAGCGATCACGGAGATCGCCGGGTGGGCTCCGCAGGGGGCGCGCAGGAGAGCATGTTCTGGGAGGACGTCATATGATGCCCTCCCTGAACTAGCCTGCTGCATTGTAGCCATCATTATCTGTAGTCGGCAACTAGTTAAGCCATAACCAGTAGATATACAAGTGAAACTCGAAAAATTAGAATATCGTGCAAAAGTTCATTTATTTCAGTAATGCAACTTAAAAGGTGAAACTAGTATATGAGATAGACTCATTACATGCAAAGCAAGATAGTTCAAGCCGTGATTTGTCATAATTGTGATGAATATGGCTTACAGCTCATGAAAACCCCAAATCCACAATCTCAGAAAATTAGAACATTACATGCAATCAATAAAACAAGGATTGTACATAGAACAATATCAGACCTCTGAAAAGTATAAGCATGCATATGTACTCAGTACTTGGTTTGGGCATGGAAGCGGCGTGGCATGGAAGCTATCAGCCTGTGGCACTGCTGAGGTGTTATGGAAGACCAGGATGCTTCAATAGCGGCCTTCAGCTCTTCTACATTGTTCGGTCTCATGTCTCTCATCTTTCTCTTGGCAATGCCCCATAGATTCTCTATGGAGTTCAGGTCAGGCAAGTTTGCTGGCCAATCAAGCACAGTAATCCCATGGTCATTGAACCAGGTTTTGGTGCTTTTGGCAGTGTGGGCAGGTGCCAAGTCCTGCTGGAAAATGAAGTTAGCATCCCCATAAAGCTCATCTGCGGAAGGAAGCATGAAGTGCTCCAAATTCTCCGGGTAGACGACTGCATTGACCCTAGACTTAATGAAGCACAGTAGACCAACACCAGCAGATGACATGGCTCCGCAAATCAACACAGACTGTAGAAACTTCACACTGGACTTCAAGCATCTTGCAGTGTGTGCCTCTCCATTCTTCCTCCATACTCTGGGTCCTTGGTTTCCAAATGAGATGCAAAAGTTGCTCTCATCAGAAAAGAGGTCTTTGAACCACTGAGCAACAGACCAGGTCTGTTTTTCTTTAGCCCAGGTAAGACGCTTCTGACGTTGTTTGTTGTTCAGGAGCTGCTTGACAAGAGGAATACGACATTTGAAGCCCATGTCCAGGATCCGTCTGTGTATGGTGGCTCTTGATGCACTAATTCCAGCCTCAGTCCACTCCTTGTGAAAGTCCCCAACACTTTTGAATGGCCTTTTCCTGACAATCCTCTCCAGGCTGCGGTCATCCCTGCTGCTTGTGCACCTTTTCTTCTACACTTTTCCCTTCCACATAACTTTCTATTAATGTGCTTTGATACAGCACTTTGGGAACATCCAACTTCTTTTGCAATTACCTTTTGAGGCTTTCCCTCCTTATGGAGGGTGTCAATGATGGTTTCTGCACAACTATCAAGTCAGCAGTCTTTCCCATGATTGTGATTCCTACTGAACCAGACTGAGAGACCATTTAAATGCTCAGCAACCCTTTGCAGGTGTTATGGCTTAATTAGCTGATTAGAGTGGGACACTTTGAGCCGAGAATATTGCACCTTTTCACAAAATTCTAATTTTCTGAGATTGTGGATTTGGGGTTTTCATGAGCTGTAAGCCATAATCATCACAATTATGACAAATCACGGCTTGAACTATCTTGCTTTGCATGTAATGAGTCTATCTCATATATTAGTTTCACCTTTTAAGTTGCATTACTGAAATAAATGAACTTTTGCACAACATTCTAATTTTTCGAGTTGCATCTGTAAGCACCTATGATACTTTTTTTTTCACTTTTATATTATTGGTTACATTTCATATATCATCATCAGCACTTCAATCTGCTAGAACTAGCAACAGCCATGTTAACTATGTAAATCAACAATTAAGTTTCCAATTATATTACAAAAAAAGACACCCCAAATATTGTATTATGTTCCCAGATGTAGTTTATTTGCACTCAAGTCCCAAAAATTATTTTTAAATCTATCAGTCAACATTACAGTATCATTTATTCCTAGAAAACACACCTCAGATATTGTAGAGAGCAGTTCTCAGATTACATTTATTTGTGTGTTTATTTGTGTTCAACAGCCATTTTGAAAAGAACCACCAACAGCCTTTCCTAATCTAGAGATAATAATTTCAGCATAACTACAGCCAGATTTTGATTTAAAAAAATATTCAATGTATTTATTTTTCTGAAAAAAAAGAACCCAAAATATTCTAGTGAGCTTATGCACTTTATGTCTTTAAACATGTCTAATAAATACCAAGCCTAACCATCTTTTTAAAACCTAACTCAAATAAAAGTCAACACACAAAGTGAAGACCTCCCTCCAAAAACAAAAAATTGTGTGTGCATGCGTGTTGGGGAACAAGAGAGTCAGCAGCCTGGCAGAAACTAAAGCTGTTCTTGTGTAAATACTCTGGGATATCTCTAAAATCTGCTATACAAAAGTGCAATACTCACACTCCGTCTTAATCCAAATATGGACCTTTCTGCAATGACCACCAGCATGTAACTGTCCCTGATAACACTCTGAAGAACATTTCAGTATCTGCTGTAACACTTCCAAGTAAACTCTGTGTGTGTGTCTGTGACTGCATATAAAAATTGAGAGGTTTTTTTAGAAGTCAGCACCATCCTTCAAATTGTCCCTTTTAAATCTCTCATATTTCTCCCCAGTCTGCAAGACAACCTTTAGAATTCCATTGTGATGCAGCACGGAAAGTGTCAGTGCTTGTGCCCAATTCAAATACCTGTCAAAGACAGGAACATCACTTTAGCTGTGTCTGCACTGACAAAAGAGTGTCCACAATAGACATTCCTTCCTCAGTACATCATTCCTGCCTTCCCCTCTCCCCCAGACCATTGTGCCCATCACCCTGACAGGTGCCTGGCCAAAGAGTTTTATACTCCAAGGGGTGGGCAGAGCCAGATGGGGAAAAAAGAGTCTATTTCCCCATCACGTGCACTTAATTTTTGATGGACAGTGCATGCAAGTGGATTGACATATATCCACTATTCAGTCCAAAAGCAGCTTTCAAAACCACCCACTGTTGTGAGTGGTCAATCAATGAATGGAGGTACTAGTCTCTCTAGCCCCATCAGGCTTCACCCATTAAGTGACAAGTAATTTCCCAAATTAACATTACCTATATTTGGGTAACAACATCAGCTGCATCTCCAGGCCTTTTGATTTCATTTACCGTAATCTTCTGATGAACACTAAATGCAGCAAGGGATACAGCCCTGTGCAGAAAGCTGTCAAATATCTGACAGATTTCCAGCACAGACATGGCTTGCTCTGAGTACTGGTGTACCTATGATTTGATTACCATCAATTTCCTAAGCTGACAATTGGAAGTAATTTTTTAGGAATTTGATGCTGTCATAACGACAGTTTGCTAAAATGGCAATTGAAAGAACTACCTGAATTTGCTGCACATGTCAGTAATGTTACCGACGCTGGAACAAATGCTTGCCTGAATTAGTCATGTGTAGTTCTCAAGGGAACTACCACCAGAAAAGTGCCTTTAGGGCTTTTTTGAATTCCCATAACTGCATGTGTGTGCCTGTGACTGCATGTAAACATATAGAGATTTTTTAGCAATGAGAACTATTCACCAGAATGAGCATCTAATTCCTTGCTTTCGGTGAGATTTTATGAACTACTCCATATCTGTGGAAACATAAAACATACAAAGGCTCCTGGGAATAGTAATTTCTGTAGGGAGGAGCTGGCACATTGAAAAAACACTATGACTGGTAAATCATAACCACCTTACCATAGTTCAGAGGCCAGAAAGTGCATTATTGCTAATAGTTTCTCTATCCGCAAACAGTCACAATAGTTTGCCATTTTCTTAAACTGCGAACAGCTCAAACTCAGTCTACCTAAAAAAAGCTCATTCCTAGTGAGCACCACTCAGTCCAGGAGCTAGACAACATAATGATACACCCCAGGAGGTGTCTTCATCATAGACTGGGTTCACATGAATGGATTCAATAGCATTGACTGTCATTGATCCAGAAAGAGAGGCGAAAGCAAGGGACAATGATGGAGCATGTAAAAGGTCCTTGTTGCATTTTTTTCACAAATGGGGGGCAGGTGCCCTATAATTAAAGGCTAAGTTCACCTTTTGTAAAAAAAAAAAAAATGCAAAACTTTTTTGTAGGTATGAAAATGCACATTTATTATTTAGTTTTATATATACATTGCAGCCTGTAAAGCACTGCTTCCACCAACAGTTTCTATATAGGATCATTTTACATATGACATCCTAAATATGTGTGTAATGTGTAACATGCTCTTAAAGGTGAACTTATCCTTTAACTCCTTGACGCCAACCGCTCACATATATGCGGCCTCTCAGTGGGTGGGCCTTAATGCTGAGAGGCCATATATATATGTGTACCTAAATGTATACAGACCTGTGCCAAGAGCGCGCTCCCTGCTCACTCCCGGCATAGTTACCAGCGGCTAACGGAAAGCTCCCGATCTCTACTTGCGATAAGGAGTTTTCCGAGCATGTGAACACTGTCACAGCCATTCTTGGCAATCACATGATCAGAAACTCCACCTTCTGACATCTAAAACCCCTTAAAGGGATGGGAGGTTCCGGCATCAAGGGGATAAAGAAAAAGACTTAGTAAAAATACACTTAAAGCAACATATCTCCATTTTATTAACAACATAGTTTCATTTTGATGCACAATGCAAACTGTAAATAGGACTGCAACACATGGATTTAAAGTGGAGTTCCACCCATTTTTAATACTTTACCTTATTATGTAGTCCCTGTGAAATAAAGCACAAGTTGGATTATTTTTTTTTTATTATTATTATACATATCTTTTAATCCACTGCAAGCCTGTAGTTCCAGTCCCATCCACCTAGGCGATGACGTCGTAAGGCGATTTGCAAGGTCTCCTGTGATGTTGTTTCCTGTATCCCAGGGGTCTTTTGGTTTCCTGTAATCACGGGACTTGGAAACGGGAAATGACGTGAATGGGAGGTGTTTTGCTCCATTTTTCCGGAGTCCATGATATATCCCCTTCCTTGCAGTACACTGCGGTACAGGTTGCCTGACAGGGGCGGGGGGCGGGAACTTCATCCGTCCCCACCATTGTTATAGCAACCTGTACTGCACACATCATGCCGAGCAGTGTTTGTACTGCGCATGCGTGAGAATGAGTGGTGCATGCTGGGATAGCCCGCAGCACGATTCCAGGAAATAAATACCTGCTGGCTGCAGATGCCCACAGCCATCATGGCACCTGTCTGCTTCCAAGATCCTGGTAAATGTTTACATTTTTCTAAGTAATTACAATGCTTTTAATATTGAATTTTACCAATTGTTCATGCTATTTGTAAGGTCATAGTGGATCTGCTTTTAACAAAACATTTTTAGGGGTCTGGAGCTCCACTTTAAGAAGACTGTATGTACCAAAGGTATCACATTTACTGCACAAATGTCATGGCATGCACAGGTAAACCTGCAACACAAGCCTGGCTACAATCATTGTAGTGATTTCTCTCTGTTCTTCCCTTTTAGTAAACTTAAGTCACTTCTCACCTACAAATATTCTGAATGATCTCCTGATTGTAGAGTCACAGCTTTAATCATTAGAAACTTCTAAAAATGTTTGGTTTGAAAAAGAATTAGCTTTGAACCCTGACAATGAAAATTAGCCTGCACAATAAACTATGATGTTATATTTGTTCTAGATCAAACCATTGTCACTGTTCCTTTCTTTCTTCTTTTTTGCACTCTCTATTGTTCTAATTGTTTGGCTATTTACAATTCCAATCCTGTTATTTGAAAGCTGAGAAAAATACCTTAAATGAAGAGTTATGAACAGCAGCTTGTGATTCTTCTTATTTTCACTTCTGCTAAAATTTACTTTTACATTGTCTGATCCCAAATGTACAAAACACTTCACCGTACAATAATGAAAAAAGTTTGAGCTCATGAAAACTCTGAGTGTTTTTGCTCATCGATTCATTTGACAGATGTTGAACACATAGATTATTTGCAAAACTCTAACTTTCCAATTAAAACTGCATTTACTGTAACATTTGTCCTAACCTAAATGTGTTTATAAAAAGAGCTATCATTCAGCATGGAAGACAACAGATGGTTTATACTGTAATATACTATATATTCCTTTGCGGAAACACTCATTAAAAGAACTGCAACTAAATACTTGGGAGGGTCATTTAAAACTTGCATCAAAATAAATTTGCCTCTGTAGAGCTTATTTTATACTCAATTTGGGGTTTTTCAAAATTCAGTTTTTGCATGCCAGTCCTTTGACAAAGTTTTTCTTTTGTGTATTTATACTGACACATTTATTGTTAGAGATGGGTGAACTTATTTACAGTATGTGAGACCGTTTGGCAGATCCTATCTTTTTCAGTTAAATCACATTTGTCTTATTCACGTGAATACATGCTTACAGATTTGATTGTGATAAGCAAAAATGACAAATGTCACTCACTAAGATATTTTTGGGTTGTGGATATAAAACCTTGAGAAGACTCCAACATACAGGGTAAGTTAGAAACATTTATTTTTATTTTCCTATAAAACAGCACAATACAAAATTTTCCATACTCTTGGCACATGGGGGTTGATGTAGTATAGCACCCTCCTAGTAAGGTGCTAGGATGTGTATACTTAGGTTAAGCATAGCTGTGTTTATCTGCTTACCAGCGAGACTGTCAGGTAAATTCAGAGTGGTATTCTGCTTAATAGAGTGCTGTGATTGATTAGTTAGATCTGCGCTTGCTGCTCTGGTGCTCTTGGAGTTGGTCTGAGTTCTGCCCAACTTCAGGAAGCTATGAGAGCCTTCCAGAACATGGGTAGGGGCTAGGCAAATGAACAGCATGACTACAATTGCAGGGGAAGGCAGTCCCATTGCATGCTGGGAATGGTATTTATATTCTGAGAGCACATGGGTTGGGTGTCTTTCCTGGGGAGTGGATTTCACCAGCCAGGCTGGAAGCAGGCTGACTCGCCTGGTCCTTGCTGACATGTGGCCTCAAGTGGGTCGACCTGAGTGCCTGCAGTTAGAGAGAGTGACCTAGGTTCTTTAGTAAGTTGACTGAGGGGAGCTGTTCGCCAAAGCCTTGTCTGGTATCACTGCAGGGTTTTGCTTGGAAGATTGGAAGGAGGCAACCATTCTGTCCTTGGGCCTTGTGAGTACTGATATTGAAGAATTTGGTGACACTGTGTGCTTGCTACCTCTCCTGGTGCTTGATAGTCAGCATGAGTCTGGAAAAGGGAACACTGGCTAGTGTTCTGAAGAGCTTGTCCAAGTGTTGCTACTGCAAAGGACTTTGCTCAGCTACTTTACCCTTGGGCTGTCGCAGTCTGTCGTAACTGGCTTATACCTGAGGAGTCCAGCCCTGCAACTAATACTACTGCAAAAAAGGACTTTTCTCACTATTAAAACTACCTGCTGCTATATGTTACAAGAGAAGTCTGCTATATACTGTCAGCCAAGACTTCATACGTGTTCAACTAAGAGATCAGCTAGATGTCCTCAGTGTGAATAGTTCTGATTTTGGAGTATCCTACTACAATTCCCCATCCTTACTCCCAATTCTACAATAAACTCCAAAACAAAACATCCCCTAGACTGGTCATTGAAGACAATGAGAAGAAGTGCATGTGTATGTATTTGGTATAATAGATACACTGTACCTGGCTGTAGGAAGCGACTCCTCATATGGGTCACCTCTCTACTAAAATCTTCATCTTTGTTACAGATCCTGGGTATTCGCAAAAAACGGTCTCACAGGGATACCATTACCTTTGTGCTTAGGATGTCCTGAATCTGCTCTTAAGGTGCTATTACCTGATAGAGGTTTTCTTTATAAACTAGGGACAATGGTGTCCTCACAACTCCTTAATGTAAACTCCAAAAAGTTGATGTCATGCTGGCTCATCTGTCCAATGAATCTAAGGTTGAGGTCATTGTCATTAAGATACAACAAAAAATCCTCCAAACCCCTGAATTCACTGGAACAGATGAAAATAAGATTGTCTATATAACACCTAGTGATGATAATGAATAAGCGCTGCCCTTAGTGTGAAACACGTTTACCTGCCAGTCCCCCACTGTATTTCCACTGTCTGTATTGGTTTTATCTTGTTCAATAAAGTGGAATTTTTAGAGTGCAGCTAACCAGACTTTTATTGTCTTCATCCGTGCAGTGCACAAGCTGGGCTGGCACCTATGGGAGGAGTTGTGCTTGGAGATCATGGAGCCTCTCCACCTTAAGAACCAGTAATGTATGTGTCAACAGTGCTAAACCTTATTCATTAAGCTAAGAAAAAATTCCCGCTTTGCCTCTTTCCCTTTAGTAAATCATCCTCTTTGAGTCTCACTGTAGTGATTCCACATGCTGGATAAGTTACTGGTGTAGTACACATTTTGCAAAAAAAGAAAAGAAAAACAACAAGAGTGTGCAAGAAACATAAGGCCTCATGCACACTGGATGTTTTCAAATATTTTCAATGTTTGCTGTTAGAGGTGTCTGGGTTTTTTTCTGCTTCTTTTGTTTCTGCATTGCAAAACAGAAAAAAAACACTGCCAGCAAGTGCAGCAGAAAAACACTGTATGTAAACGTGTCTAAAAAACTTTTACCACCAAGTATGTCAAGTGCTTGAGCGATAAATCATTTCAGTGGCCAGAATAAAATATTTTTCTGGCAAATGAAATTAATGAATGCGCAAGTACTTTCTGCACCTAAACACATGATAAATTGACAGTTTGTTTTTTTAAACAAGTTTTCTTGCTTCAGAGCAATACAGCTTCACCCCAAAAAACTCTTTTTAAATTCTTTAAACGTTCTTCTTTTTTAAATTTTTTACTTTTTTCTTTAATTTTTTTCATACTGTCACCAGAGCAGTACAGTGTAACCAAAGTGACACTGTACTGCTCTGAGGAGATGATTGGGATTTTTTAAAGCTGTGCTTGCCTATTACAGTGATCATCACTGTATAAGCAATCATTTTTACAGTGTGAAACTGTGAATGGCATCCATTCATGTGCCATTGTGTACAACTGTGATAGCGGTGATTGGCCATAGATATCACATAGTACAGGTCTGATGTGATTGGCCCTGTACCATGTGATCACTGTGTCCAATTACAGAGATCACAATAGTGCACAATGGCTATGAATGAAAGTCATTATTTACAACTGACATGTGATCATTGTGATTGGACACAGTAATCACATGGTACCAGGGCTACACATAGCAACCCCGGTACAATGATCTGCATCCACCAACCACAGTGGGTGCAGATCATGCCATGGCCCCTAGGGCAAGCTCAAGGAGCACAAGAAGGAGTTTTCCACCCAGGATAACAGAGTACCTGCCTGGCTGTATTATTACACTAGGCCAAATGGGAAATGGTTAAAGCTCCAAATCTCCAGCAAGTGGCTGGGGAATTTGGATTTTACAACCCCCACATCTTGGTACCCCAAGGTGGCTGATCATGATTCTAGCACCAGACCTCCTCTGTAAATCTAAAGTGGTAACATGTAAAGGCTTTTTAAATGTCGTAAAATGTAAGTCGTTTGTCTCCATTGCGCGGGCGTATGTTGCCATTGCACGGGCCGTGTGTAATTTTAATGTGGAATATGTTTGGCATTTGTTTATTTGGTGTAACATCATCTTTTATATTTTACAAAAAAATGGGTTATGTATTGTGTTTTTTGCATTAATATTTTTTAAAAAGTATATTTTTCCCCAAAAATTGCGTTTTAAAAACCACTGTGCAAACCACGTGCGACATAAAAAAATAGCAAAATCCACCAATTTATTCTCTACGACCTCTGCTTTAAAAAATATACAATGTTTGGGGGTTCTAAGACATTTTCTAGCAAAAATACTGATTGTTGCATGTAATCAAAAAGTGCCAGAAAAGGCTTGGTCTAAGTGGAAAAGGGAGTGGAGTAATGAGCATGTTTCTCCCCTACTGAATCATACCAGACCACATGCCCTTGATAAGGGAAGGGTAACTTGCCACGGGAAAACCCCTTGGCAAAGCAACTTTTCCCCATGTTGGTGAGGACAAGTGTCTCTTATCCATAACCCAGTCCAGTGGTTTTATGAATCAGTGGGGGGCGGGGGATTTATCAGAATCAAAAGTAAAAAAAAAAATAGAAGAACCCCAAAATACTGTTCCCCCTTTGTGAATGAGTAAGGCTGCATGCTCAAATAAGGGTCTGGTGTGCCTTTGAACACTTTTTTTCTTATTTTTTTGTGCAGGCTCCTCCTTAAAACCTCATGAAACTTTATGGAATTTGGGGGGGACCTCACACTTTTTTTTTTGCATCTGATGGACCATTATCATCTATATCAGATCGTCTTCTTAGATCTATACAATAGGGGTTTGGTATAGATGAAGGAAATCCCCATCCATTTGTTTACAAACAGAATGAAGCAGCTGTGAAAATTATATTACCAGCAATTTAAATATTTTTTTCTCTTCAGAAATGTTACTTTTGCTGTATTACCATGTACTGTATACAATATACAGGTGAATATACCACTTTTCATGCAGGTTTAGGGATTCCTCCAAGCATGTTATTCAAAGCATTTTGCATTTTTGATGTTTCTATTTAAACATTATTTAAATATAAGCAAATTGAACCCAGGTACATTAGACTCCTCACTAATTAGTATGCATAAACAATGGTAGGAGCTTTCAAGTGTAATTTAAAAGGACAGAAAAATAATGTTGGAGACATAGGTTAGAACTGACATTGTTAGTTTGTGAATGTGTAAAAAAGGTATACAGTAAAATTATTTAAAAACTAAGTATCCTATATCCTCATCTTTAGTGTGTTGAAAAGCATGTACAGTTGCAAGAAAAAGTATGTGAACCCCTTGGGATTACGTGGAGTTTTGCATGAATTGGGCATAAAATGTGCTCTGAACATCATCTAAGTCACAACAATAGAAGAACACAGTCTGCTGAACATAATACTACACAAACATTAGATGTTGCCATGGTTTAATTGCACATAACATGTAAAAATTCACAGTGCCTCCCTCCTTTGGCAGCAATAACCTCAACCAAATGTTCCCTGTAGTTGCAGATAAGACCTGCACAACGATCTGGAGTAATTTAGGGCCACTCCTCTTCACAAAACTGCCCCAAACCATGATGCTCCCTCCCATGTTTTACAGTGGGGATGAGGTTTTGATGTTGGTGTGCTGTGCCTTTTTTTCTCCACACATAGTGTTGTGTGTTCTTCCCAAACAACTGTGGAGTGCTGTGCTGTGGAACATCCAGGTGCTCTTTTGCAAACTTCATACATGCTGCAATATTCTTTTTGGACAGCAATGGCTTCCTCCGTGGTGTCCTCCCATGTACTCCATTCTTGTTTAATGTTTTCCTTATTGTAGATGTGTCAACAAAAATGTTAGCATGTGCCAGAGATTTCTGTAGGTCTTTAGCTGACACTCTGGGATTCTTCTTTACCTCATGCAGCATTCTGTGCTGTGCTCTTGCAGTCATTTTTACAGGACGACCACGCCTAGAGAGAGTAGTAACAGTGCCAAACTTTCTCCATTTGTAGACAGTCTGTCTTACCGTAGACACATGAACATCAAGGCTTTTGGAGATACTTTTGAAACCCTTTCCAGCTTCATGCAAGTCAACAATTCTTGATCGTAGGTCTTCTGAGAGCTCTTTTCTGCGAGGCATGGTTCACATCAGACAGTGCTTCTTGAAACCAGTAAACCCAAAACAGGTGTGTGTTTTTTAAGGGCAGGACAGCTGTCAGCAACACATCCAATATCATCACACTGATTGGAGTCAAGGTTGGCTCACTCCTGGCTCCAATTAGCTCTGGGAGAAGTCATTAAGCTAGGGCCTCACATACTTTTTCCTCCCTGCACTGTGAATGTTTACATGTTATGTGCAATTGAACCATGGCAACATCTAATGTTTGTGTAGTATTATTTTCAGCAGACTGTGTTCTTCTATTGTTGTGACTTAGATGACATTCAGAGCACATTTTATGCCCAATTCATGCAAAACTCCACGTAATCCCAAGGGGTTCACATACTTTTTCTTGCAACTGTATAGTATATGAAGTTCAACATTTTTCACTTTGATTGCTCTACTCTGTGTAACTTTGTTAATCCTACCTGGAGTGCTACACTCTGCAGGCTTTCACAGCTCAACTCTTTCTACCCATGAACAATTTGATTGTGTAAGGGCATGCCCTTAAGTCCAAAAGATTTATAAGGCTTTTGGTTTTGAAAAGACTTTCAGAATGTTCAGACAAACAGAGTAATTTCTCCTTGATTTTGCTTGCCTGTCTGTTTCCAAATCAGTAGTATGCCACATCCCACATGTTGTTCAACTGAAGATTGAACTTAATTGACAGTAACACAAATCCTTTTCTCTCACATAAATTTCTTGCTAAGAGATGCAACAGAAAATATATGATAATTCTAGTCCTTCCCAAAGCTATTTTAATTTGAGGTCAAACACACTCATTTTATTTCCTAATAAACTTGAGAAAGGAGATATAAAAAGTTTATGAGCTTTATAGTGAATAGTTTCATCATTTCTCCTGCTGTATTTCCATCTGTCATGTACAATATATTGCAAAAGAATAGTGTCTTTAAGGCCTATAATTCGCAGCAACTTTCCCTGAAATTCTTAATAGTGAATTCAATTACTTGCAAGGAGCACATATATTTGATATGCGGAAATGAAAGGTGTACTTCTGTACTTTTACTGAAATAAAAGACCAATTGTACAACCGTGCATGTTTAATTATTTGGCTACTGACCATTATTGACCAAAATCAAAATTACTATCATAAATAAGTCAGTTTTTCATTAAATCCCTGTTTAAACTCAACAAGACAAAGCTGTAGATTTAAAACATAATCTTATAATAAGCAGGAAATTAATTATTTAGCTTTAGAGAATGTTCTTCTGACCGTACCATTAACAGTAAAGTAAAACCAGTATAAAAGACAGTCATTGACCTGTTTTGTTTTAGTGTATGCCACTACATTCATATCTTCTTCTTCACATGCTTTCTATTTTTTAAAGTATGTGGAAGTGAATATATATTTTGTATTCAGTGACTAAATCATGCACACTATGTAAAACTATTTATGACATACTATCTAGCTAGAGTCAGTAGAGGTATACATCTATGCAATTCCTGACAAACAAAAGGGATGCAGTAATACCACATACTGTAGCACAAAAGTAATGTGTTTGATCAGGCTGACACAGTTGGTCTTTCAAAAGCTGGTCTGAAATTAGATTTTACTGCTATATACATGGTCAGAGAGAAATTACTCTGGCTTAAAACAAATGTTATTAGCTATTTTGATACCACTACTCCCATCTAGGATGGTCAGGGATGGCCCCAGATAGTAAAGCAGGATATTATTTCACTTCAGGACTCAGGGCAGAATTCTAGGAAAGCTTGTGAGGTACAAGCAAATTGGGTGTCAGTTGCTTTATTACATTTTAGAGGTTTAGCTCAATAAACTCTGAGGAGAGGGTTAGACTAGGATACCCAAAACAGGCACAAATAGCTCCAGATCTAGTTTCTAGTAGTTGGCTTTTTAATAGCATCCAAGCAAAACTCAGATCCAGTGCCCTCAATCACATTATTGGTTCAGCAATGAGATCTTCACGCAATACTGGCTATACTGAAGATTCTTCCCAACATGCTCCATACAGGCAGCCATTTTCCTGCTTTGGTTGTACCTTCCAGCAGGACAGCAAAAAAATTCAGCACCCGAAAAATAGGTCAATTTATGCTTTTTTAGGCCCTTATCTCTGCTTTACCCTATCAGGAAGCAGGCCTTGAAGGCAAAAATTCTTCTATTTGAGAGGATAGAGAACCTTCTGTAGCAAACTAGCTCATCAGAGTTGGACGCGGAGCTCCCCTTTTCCTTTTTTTTAATGGAAGTATTCCTCAGCCCTCACTCCCTACCCCCCTCCAGTCCTGAGAGGCAAACGTTATCTCCTGACAGATGGTGTGGGTCAGCCCAGGCTAGGCATTCCTAGTTTGGTACCAGCCGTTTGTGTAAGTGTATCCTTTTTCACCCATCATAAAACAGATAATAGCTTCTCTCCCGGACTTAAAAGAGAATTGAATATTCCTCAGGTCAACTGTATGTTTCATGTCATGGATTATGAAGCTGTTAGTTTTAACTGGGAGTCCACTGACATCCTGGCCAACATATTGTATTGGGCAGACGCAGAGCCACCCCCCCTTGCCGGGGGGATTTTAAAAAGAGACTGGATAGCAAGTCTGAGAGTTAGAGTTGTAACAGATCTCCTCAGCTTAACTCCGGAACAAGGAGAGCAAGAATCATCCTGCTCTGCAACTTGGATCTGCAAACCAAGGCAAGGGCAAGTAACTTAACCCTGTAATTTCCTTCCTAATTATCTCTTTGCTGTGTCTTTATATACATATATATATATTTTTGTGACATCTCTTTGTAAATATTTTATTGCACCTGTTTGACTCTTTTAGTAATAAATCTTTCTTTCTGAAAGTGTTAAACTGTTTTTAAGCGCTTACCTGCAATTCACGAATTCCTGCCTTTTGAAGAGACGCTACTGTGTTTGTTTACTCCCTGCCCAATTGACCATATTGGACAAGTGACTTTTCAATCATTATAGTGTATTTCTGACAGAGTCTGTCTTCTCTGTACATTTCAAGACGGTGGTGGCAGTAGAAGGGTTAGTTGAGTAATTAACCTGACCCAGTAATAAGTGCATTCAGGCTGCAGGCACCGATTGTAGCCCATTAGCTGGACAATCACTGTGCAGGGTGCAGCTGGGTGGGGCCTTGTTACGCGCGTCACACCACGGTTTTAGATCGGCCGGTCCTTCGGTCACGAGTTTGGTGATAAGGTCTGGGGTCTGACGCCGTGGGCGTGACGTATTACTGTTAGTCGCGGTCGTGCTATTGTCACATGTTGGTGACGGCGACCGTGGATCCGTGACACCTTCCAGCTGGGTTCTCTAAATATTTATGTTTTTCTCCAGCCCACATTACTGGCAAAAAAATTCCCAATGCTTGGCCATGATTAAATAAATATTCATACGTCATAACATTGTTTCTTGTTGCTGTATCTTCTGGGGAACAGTTCCTGGCAACAAGCAGAAGCAAACAATATCCTGAACTTAGGAGAACCCATGGAACACAGAAACAATAGCAATCTGAACTCAAACTGACCACATTTTAGCTATCTTCTAAATTTAGACTAGGGACATGCCAGCTTATGGCATTATCAATTTGTGTATAAAGTGCTCTAATAACAATATAGAAATTTAGCATTATATTGCTTATATGCATGCTTTGTAAAAGCATGCAAAGGAAGAATGTGAAATAATAATGTTTTTTAATAAAAGAAAGATTTGTAACCAGAATTTTTTTGTTCTGAAAACATGAAGTGGTGAAAACTAAAATCTGATTGGTTATATGTAGCTGATTACTGCTGTTTGTGTTATACAATCGAATAAAAGAGCAGGAAGAACAGTGATCAGTTGCTTGTTTTACTTTTTTTAGTGTATGTCCAGCCAAAACATTTTTTTTTGTTAGGGTTAGAACTCCTGTCTGCTTTCTATTGCAGTCCATGGCTCCGTTATATAAATTTACCCTTGCTGTCTGCCCTAATTACAATTTCACCAAATAAAGAATGAGGCTACATCTTCAAGAGCAACACAGGCAAACTTTTGTTATTGCTGCAAATTTTCCCTCACTTGTTGCCATCAGAACAGAATGTGAGCAAAAATATCTCAATAGAGATCCAGATGTCAGTAAAAAACTGCATAAACCAACCCTACCCCACTTCAACTAAAATGGATGACGTAGAAAAAAGTCAGATTTTTGTTTTACATGTAAAATTATTGTCTTTGAGTACACCATTGGACACAGAACATCTTCTAAGTCAGAAGGATCAAAGGAATATCCCAGATTGGCTCAAATGGATATTACTACAATATGGAAAGTACCAAGTTGCGGTTCTATGGCATCAAAGGAGTCTTAACTGGTGGAACAATGAATATAATGCCTTGAACAAAAGCTCTCACTAATGAACGTGAGACAATTGGTCTCTGAAAATGCACCACCAAGGTAGAAATGTTACCCTTGACTGTACTCAAGGCCAGCCCTTGATCAACTCCCAAAAGTTTGAAGTCGCTTTCCTAGCTTTAAACAGAGTAGGAATAACTGCATCCAAATTACACATATCCCTTAGGACCCTGGTTTCTGCAGCCATGCTGTCAAGCTAGTCAAGACTGTAAAAAAGGATGGAAGATCAGACCTTGCAACAGTAGGTCAGGTTGGTCTGAAATAGTCCAGGGTGTCACGATCGTGGCGTCAGACCCCAGACCTTCTCACCAAACTCATGACCGAAGGGCTAGCCGATCTACAACCGTGATGTGACATGCGTAACAATGCCACACCCAGCTGCACCCTGCTCAACGATTTTCCAGCTGATGGATACCAATCGATGTGCCAGCAGCCTGAAGCGATTGTTACTGGGTCAGGTTAATTACGCAATTAACCCTTCACACTGCCACCACCTCCTTTTTGATCAGAGAAAGAAGAAACTTGGCATTCAGCTATAAAACTATAATGGTTAATATAATCGTCTGTATAAAACGGTCCGCAGGCCGGTTATACAGAGGTTCAAACAAACACAGTAGCGTTCTCTTTAAAGGCAGGGATTCGTAAATTGAAATTAAGAGCTATAGAAACAGTCCAACACTTTCAGAAAGAAAGATTTATTACTAAGAGGTCAAACGGGTGCAATAAAAATATTTACAGAAAAAGATGTAACTAAGATACAGTCATGGCCGAAATTGTTGGCACCCTTGATATTTCTCCAGGAAATCATGTATTTCTCACGAAACGTATTGCATTAACACATGTTTTGCTATACACATGTTTATTCCCTTTGTGTGTATTGGGACAAAACAAAAAAAGGGAGGAAAGAAAGCAAATTCGACATAATGTCACACAAACCTCCAAAAATGGGCTGGACAAAAGTATTGGCACCCTTTCACAACTGCGGATAAATAAGAATGTTACAAGCATGTGATGCTCCTGTAAACTCACCTGGGGCAAGTAACAGGTGTGGGCAATATAGAAATCACACCTGAAAGCAGATAAAAAGGAGAGACGTTCACTTAACCTTTGCATTGTGTGTCTGTCTGTGCCACACTAAGCATGGACAACAGAAAGAGGAGACGAGAACTGTCTGAGGACCTGAGAACCAAAATTGTGGCAAAATATCAACAATCTCAAGGTTACAAGTCCATCTCCAGAGAACTAGATTTGCCTTTGTCCACAGTGCGCAACATTATCAAGAAGTTTGCAACCCATGGCACTGTAGCTAATCTCCCTGGTCGTGGACGGATGAGGAAAATTGATGAAAGATTGCAACGCAGAATAGTCCGGATGGTGGATAAGCAGCCCCAAACATGTTCCAAAGACATTCAAGCTGTCCTGCAGGCTCAGGGAGCATCAGTGTCAGCGCGAACTATCCGTCGACATTTAAATGAAATGAAACGCTATGGCAGGAGACCCAGGAGGACCCCACTGCTGACACAGAGACATAAAAAAGCAAGACTACAGTTTGCCAAAATGTACTTGAGTAAGCCAAAAGCCTTCTGGGAAAACGTCTTGTGGACAGATGAGACCAAGATAGAGCTTTTCGGTAAAGCACATCATTCTACTGTTTACCGAAAACGGAATGAGGCCTACAAAGAACAAAACACAGTACCTACGGTAAAATATGGTGGAGGTTCAATGATGTTTTGGGGTTGTTTTGCTGCCTCTGGCACTGGGTGCCTTGACTGTGTGCAAGGCATCATGAAATCTGAGGATTACCAAAGGATTTTGGGTCGCACTGTAGGGCCCAGTGTCAGAAAGCTGGGTTTGCGTCCAAGATCCTGGGTCTTCCAGCAGGACAATGACCCCAAACATACGTCAAAAAGCACTCAGAAATGGATGGCAAAGAAGCGCTGGAGAGTTCTGAAGTGGCCAGCAATGAGCCCAGATCTAAATCCCATTGAACACCTGTGGAGAGATCTTAAAATTGCTGTTGGGAAAAGGTGTCCTTCCAATAAGAGAGACCTGGAGCTGTTTGCAAAGGAAGAGTGGTCCAAAATTCCGGGTGAGAGGTGTCAGAAGCTTATTGATGGTTATAGGAAGCGACTGATTTCAGTTATGTTTTCCAAAGGGTGTGCAACCAAATATTAAGTTAAGGGTGCCAATACTTTTGTCCAGCCCATTTTTGGGGTTTTGTGTGACATTATGTCATATTTGCTTTTCTGCCTCTGTTTTATATTTGTTCCAATACATACAAAGGGAATAAACATGTGTATAGCAAAACATGTGTTAATGCAATACCTTTTTTGTGTGAAATACTTGATTTTCAGGAAAAATATCAAGGGTGCCAACAATTTCGGCCATGACTGTATATATATAAACATACAGAAAAAGATGTAACTAAGATATATATATAAACATACAGAGACTAGTAGCACAGCAAAGAGATATCAGGGAGAGGTTAAAGGGTTAAGATACTTGCCATTAAGCCTTGGATGTAAGCAGATCAAGTTTCTGAGCAGAAGGGCTTTGATCTCCCTATGTTACCATGGAAAAAAAGGGAGATGTCTTCAACTTAACTTTCTTAGGCCTGACAGCCTCTTTTGTGTTCCCCAGCAGGGGGTGGTTCTGAAGTCAAGGACCAATCCCCTGTTTAGGGAGGAATCATCAGGCGGAGCCCTAAACTGGAGCCAACATCTTTCATAACTCATATTCTGGTCCATAACCTTCCATCTGCACCAGGGACCTCCCACCCGTGGGTAGATTATTATGCAGACAATTCTGAGGATTGACTAGATATGAATTATGAAGTTGTATGCTAAACTGTTTGCGAGATCTATTTTTCTGCTTTCCCGTGCGCCCGAGACAGGGCGAGTGACCCATGAAACTGTTCGCCTGCTCATCGTCCATCTGATGATATGTCCGGCTTTTATGTATGTCACTCATCTTCCAAGATATGAGACATAGGGGAAAAATGGATCTTTTAAAAATGTTATCTGGTGTGTGCTTCTTGGGAATGCCTTGAACTCCTGGGAAGGCTCCTTTATATAGGTGTGAAATTACACAGGTTCTTTGGTCAGTGAGACTCCAACTCTCTTGGGGGCTTTTATGGCTCCTATGACCCTCTGGTGACATTCCTAACTCACACACATGCTGGCCACATGTCGCTGGGCCTCTCAGGGAGGGAGGGGGGAAAGATGAGGGGAGAAAATGGAGATGTCTAACAAAATGGTTGAACCGCATCCATCTCTGATGCGCACGTTTGCGACACAGGGTTCATCTAAATAGATGTTTATCTTGTTGGTATACCAAGCCCTCCTGGGCCAAGCAAGGTCAATCAGAATTACTGGAATCCCTTCCATTCCCATCCTGCAAAGCAGATGATGTAGAAGCTGCAATAATGGAAATGCGAATCATACACTTGGTGCGCATCTCTACATCTGTAGCAATAAATGTAGACCAAGTGTATGTTTAGATTACTATAAGGTTGTTATTCGACTTTTTGGGGAGCAGCACTCTTTTTGGTTTTTGTTTCACTAAGCGCAAATTTTTTTTTTTATAGAATAATGGAAATACGTATATTAGAGCGAACTGATTTCATGGTGTAACTAGAGCATCCAGGATCCCTGTTCCTGCATACAAACTCTATTGATATTATGTCCAAACTAGTAACTGAGATTGCTCAACGTCTGCTGCATCCATAATGCTTTGTGTATGCAAGAGTGAAATGTTCTTTTGTGGATCTGAAGAAACACTTGAAGGAATGACAGAGGGGGAAGATACAAACTTCGAGCTTGTAATTGTAAGCCACATTGTTGTGGATCCAGCCATCTGCAAGTTTTCTCTTCCAAGCTTCTGAAAAGGCCCGAAAACATCCCACAGTGAAGTGAGTTGGGGTTCCCCTTCATTATGAGGAGTATTTATCCCCTGTTTAGAGGGCTTTGGAGTCCATGATTTCTTGCAGAATTGGTCCTGAGGTTTGGGTTTGAAGCCCAAGACCTGAGATTAGTGAAAGGAATGCTTCTTAGAAGTAAAAGGAGCAGAAGGTCTCTGAACTGTAGGCTTTGTTTCTTTTTTATGCACTAATAGAGTACCCTTACCCACAGTCACATTCTGGATGCAATCATCCAAAGCAGGACCAAACAAATGTTCTCCTTGAAAAGCCAAACATTCTACATGCTTTTTGCAGGGAAATTCCACTGACCAACATTTCAGCTGTAAGATCCTGTGCATTTGTACTGCAAGACTCCCAACAAGACTCAGACAGCAAAGCTGTTGAATAGAGTCTTTCACTGAAAAACTGATCTTACATAGAAAATCCTCCAGGTTTCTGCTCATTTCAGAATCATTAGACAGATTCTTCTCCCTCATTATACATCAAACTCAGACCTTGAGGCTTTGGCAGATTCCTATACTGATAATCTGTGGTTGTAAAGATGCCCCCACCAGGGCAAATGAGGCCTTAGCCACTTGCCTACTGGGCACTTTTACCCCCTTTGTGCCCAGGCCAATTTAAAGCTTTCAGCGCTGTCGCACTTTGAATGACAATTGCTCGGTCATGGAACACTGTACCCATATGAAATTTTTGTCATTTCACACAAATAGAGCTTTATTTTGGTGGTATTTATTGACCACTTGGTGTTTTATTTTTTTCACTAAAAACAAAAAAAGAGCAAAAAATTTGAAACAAAAGTTTTTCTTTGTTTCTATTATGAAATTTTGCAAACAGGTAATTTTTCTCCTTCACTGATGTGCGTTGATGAGGCAGCACTGGTAGGCACTGATAGGCAGCACTGATGGGCACTGGTGAGGTGGCATGGATAGGCAGCCCTAATGGGCACTGATAGGCTGCACTGATGGAGTGGCACTGATGAGGTGGCACTGGTGGGCATTGATGAGGAAGCACTGATATGCAGCAATGATGGTCACTGATAGGCGGCTCTGATGGGCACTGATAGGCAACACTGACAGGCACTGATAGGCGGCATTGATGGGCACTGATGGGTGACACTGATGTGTGGTACTGACTGACAGCACTGCCTGTCAGCACTGACTGATGGCATTGGCAGGTGGCACTTCTGGGCAATGATGGGGGCAACTGTTGGGCAGCACTGCTGTGCGCCACTAATGGGTGGCACTGCTGGGCACTGGCGGGAGGCACTGCTGGGCACTGGTGGATGGCACTGCAGGGCACTGATCATTAGGGCACTGATCATCAGTGCCAATCTGCTCGGTGACAGCTGCCGGTTATTGGCAGTATGCTGTGACAGCATGAGGAAAGTGCTGCTGATAACTGGCAGCTGTGTTTACTCCGTGATCTGCTGTGTTATTGGACACAGCTGATCAAGTGGTAAAAGGCCTCTGTGATTGTTTTTTTACCTCATCACGTGATCAGCTGTGTCCGTAGGACACAGCAATCATGGAGATCACTGGGTGTGCATTGCTGGGGGCGCGTGGGAGAGCAAGTTCTGGGAGGACATCATATGACCAGGGGTGGACTGACAACTCATGGGGCCCCCGGGCAATAGGGGATCATGGGGCCCCTGTGTTCTTGAACCAAACTCAAAAAACCCTATGAAAAAGGTACCAGGGGCATCTCATGGGGCCCCCTACTGACCCTGGGCCCTCGGGCAGTGCCCGAGTTTCCAAATGGTCAGTCCGCCCCTGCATATCACGCCCTCCCATAACTCGATAACCGCACTGTAGCCGTCATTCGGCTATAGCGCAGTTAGTAAGTGGTTAAATAGTGTTTCCAGATGTTTGTCTGAGGCATCTTAAAACATTGGCACCTCATCCACTGGACACAAAAGGTTTTTATTGAGATAAGAAACTGCCAGATCTACCTAAGGCATACTGCATTTTTCCATGTGATATTGCTGGTTGAATCTCAGAAAGGACACTTAATCAGGGTGAGCCCAATCCATGTACAAAACATCCTTTAAATTAGGATGTATAGGGAAAGTTTGCAGATGATGTGGTAGCCACCATGATTCAAATCCTTGACCCAGGGGATGCTCGGTGGTCAACACCTCAGACAAGGATTTTTCTGCGTCCTCTTCTACTGGAATATTATTGTCATTCTTCCATTTATTCTACCCTAGTTCCTCCACTGTAAAATAAGTTTTCATTTGCAAACAAGGCGATCCAAACCAGCAAGTATTCCCGCAAAGCTATACCTCAGCAAAAGCAGATGAAAACTGCTCCTTTGGCATAAACAAACTAGAGAAAGGTTCCCAAAGATTACTGGAAATACCCAATAAAGGTAGAGAGTCAGAGCCACCTGAAAAAAGCTGACCCCCCCCAGGGATATGTTGCATGGGGACGAGGGGCGGACAGACCATTTGGAAACTCGGCCCCTGACCGGGGGCCTGGGGTCAGTAGGGGGCCCCATGAGATGCCCCTGGTACCTTTTTCATAGGCTTTTTTGAGTTTGGGCAAGGACACAGGGGCCCTATGATCCCCTATTGCCCAGGGGCCCCATGAGTTGTCAGTCCGCCCCTGCCTGGTACCTTTTTCATAGGCTTTTTTGAGTTTGGGCAAGGACACAGGCGCCCCATGATCCCCTATTGCCCGTGGGCCCCATGAATTGTCATGACGGGGACTACATACAAGCTTCTTCCTACTTACAGACGTTTAGGACTGCAAGCTGCCTACACCCTCTTTGCTATTTGTGAGACATGGTCCATGGACACATAACAGATCCCTTGCTAATAAGTATGGATCTGTGTCAGCTGAAAGTCCCAGAATTAAAAAAAACCCTGGTGCACTTGTATGGAGAAAAAGGTATTACCCCTGTATTCTGCAATGCCCTGTCACCCCCAGAAAATGTTTAGAATACTTGCTGTTCCACTGAGAATCTGCTGTGACCTGTAGTCCAACTGAGGATCTGCTGTACAAAAAAAACACATTTAGCACTGTTGTTTGTTATGTCAAACTTAAAAAGTTATATAAAACTTAAAAAAATATATATTGTTGGAAAGTTTGCCTGTTGTAATAGCTAAACTGACTCTCTTCTGTTCTAAGGCCCAGTGTTCTAATGATCTCAAGTCTAGCAATTCTTTTTTAAAAGGAACATGTCACAGGACCATGATAGAGGCTGGCATTGTGGAGTTGCTGTTAACATGACCTTTTGACTCCAATTCTTTCTGAGTCATTGATATAAGCAAGTATGCAGAAAAAAAAGACTCCTAGCACTTCGCCAACTTTCCTAATCTGCAGATTTACTTTAGATCAGTGACTGCATCGATATTAAAGCTAGTGGGTAAGCAGAATAGCCAATAACTTGCATTTCAGATTAATTCTAAATTTATCTAAACCCAATATCAAAAATATATCATATTGCTGAATTATTTTTTTTATGTTATGCTTACCAGGTGATCCCACCAGTTAAGCACTTGCTCTCTTAGGGTGACAACCCTTATACACTGTACTGTATCTACAGAGAAGCAGCTTTGTCACCCTAGACTGCTCACTCCTGATCTGAACTAAATAATACCTCTCTCTCTCTTTTCACTCCATAACATGAGATGTGTTCTGTACAGGGGCGGACTGACCATTCGAGCACTCGGGCACTGCCTGAGGGCCTGGGGTCAGTAGGGGGCCTCATGAGATGCCCCTGGTACCTTTCATTGGCTTTTTCATAGGCATTTTGAGTGTGGGTGAGGACACAGGGGCCCCATGATCCCCTATTGCCTGGGGGCCCCATGAGTTGTCAGTCCGCCCCTGGTTCTGTAGGTCCCAAAGGTGAACTGTGCTATGCAGATAACACTGCATAATAAGTTATGAGGTCACTGGATTTCTAGCAGGGTCAACATGTATTTTTTAACAAAATGCTTTCTATTTTAGATTTAACAGAACAAAATGGAGCAAATAGGAAACAACCATTGGAAAATGTGACCTCTTTGTCTAACTGTGTTAATTTTTCACACACATTTTAAAACCAACATCTTTTTTCCTAGAATACTAATTTGTACCCCAAAACAATTATATAGTTTCTGAAAGTATGGCCTTGTAGAAAAAGTGATGCTTTTTTACCCTAAAATTATTGCTCGCTCTCTGAAATTTACTGTGTTACCTCACATGTGTAGCGCAATTGCTTTGTACATACACGTGTGCACCTTATGCTCGTGTTTGCATTTGCATGTACGTGTGGGGTGATGAGGGGGCTTTAGCTTTTTATGTTCCACAAAGTTTATTGAGAAAAAGTCAAAACATATACAGTTGCAAGAAAAAGTATGTGAACCCCTTGGGATTATGTGGAGTTTTGCATGAATTGGGTATAAAATGTGCTCTGAACGTCATCTAAGTCACAACAATAGAAGAACACAGTCTGCTGAACATAATACTACACAAACATTAGATGTTGCCATGGTTTAATTGCACATAACATGTAAACATTCACAGTGCAGGGAGGAAAAAGTATGTGAGGCCCTAGCTTAATGACTTCTCCCAGAGCACATTGGAGCCAGGAGTGAGCCAACCTTGACTCCAATCAGTGTGATGATATTGGATGTGTTGCTGACAGCTGTCCTGCCCTTAAAAAACACACACCTGTTTTGGGTTTACTGGTTTCAAGAAGCACTGTCTGATGTGAACCATGCCTCGCAGAAAAGAGCTCTCAGAAGACCTACGATCAAGAATTGTTGACTTGCATGAAGCTGGAAAGGGTTACAAAAGTATCTCCAAAAGCCTTGATGTTCATGTGTCCACGGTAAGACAGACTGTCTACAAATGGAGAAAGTTTAGCACTGTTGCTACTCTCCCTAGGCCTGGTCATCCTGTAAAAATGACTGCAAGAGCACAGCGTAGAATGCTGCATGAGGTAAAGAAGAATCCCAGAGTGTCAGCTAAAGACCTACAGAAATCTCTGGCACATGCTAACATTTTTGTTGACACATCTACAATAAGGAAAACATTAAACAAGAATGGAGTACATGGGAGGACACCACGCAGGAATCCATTGCTGTCCAAAAAGAATATTGCAGCACGTTTGAAGTTTGCAAAAGAGCACCTGGATGTTCCACAGCACTACTGGCAAAATATACTGTGGACAGATGAAACCAAGATTGAGTTGTTTGGGAAGAACACACAACACTATGTGTGGAGAAAAAAAGGCACAGCACACCAACATCAAAACCTCATCCCCACTGTAAAACATGGAGGAGGGAGCATCATGGTTTGGGGCTGCTTTGCTGCCTCAGGGCCTGGACAGATTGTTGTCATTGATGGGAAAATGAATTCCAGAGTTTATCAAAACATTTTGCAGGAAAACGTAGGACCATCTGTCCGCCAACTAAAGCTCCGCAGAGGATGGGTGATGCAACAGTTCAATGATCCAAAGCATACAAGTAATTCAACAAAACAATGGCTGCAACAGCACAAAATACGCCTTCTGGAGTGGCCCAGTCAGAGTCCTGACCTCAACCCGATTGAAATCCTGTGGCATGACCTTAAGAGAGCGATTCACACCAGACATCCCAAGAATATTGCTACACTGAAACAGTTTTGTGAAGAGGAGTGGTCCAAAACTACTCCAGATCATTGTGCAGGTCTGATCTGAAACTACAGGAAATGTTTGGTTGAGGTTATTGCTGCCAAAGGAGGGTCAACCAGTTATTAAGTCCAAAGGTTCACATACTTTTTCCTCCCTGCACTGTGAATGTTTACATGTTATGTGCAATTAAACCATGGCAACATCTAATGTTTGTGTAGTATTATGTTCAGCAGACTGTGTTCTTCTATTGTTGTGACTTAGATGACGTTCAGAGCACATTTTATGCCCAATTCATGCAAAACTCCACGTAATCCCAAGGGGTTCACATACTTTTTCTTGCAACTGTAAATGGTATAAATTGTACAATGTAATACAATGTGCCACAGAGAAATGCGGTAAAACACAAATCGCACATGCCAAACAATAAGAAATATGCAGGCGAACAAAATAATAAAGCCCTCTCGTGTCACCTGTAACAATAATGAAGTTGAACTTGGAAAAAGAAAAAAAAAAAAAAAAAAACACGAGAACACAGCAAAAAAAAAAAAAAAAAAAGGCAAACACCAATCATAATCACCACATAGCATACAAAATATCACCAAACGAGCAGGATCATTTATTTGCACCCCCAGATATCTTTTATCGTCGAGTAGCAGAGTAGGGGGGAAGGGGATAAAGCTAAAGGTGCTGGGCTTCTGGTGCAAGGAAGAAGTAGCGAAAATATAGAAAGCTCGGTGTTATCCAGAAGGAGCAGCAAAGGTACCACTCAAAGGCAGCCAACGCATATGAAAATTACTCCATGGAATGGGAGAGGCACATGTGCAAGTGTAATCCGGGTGTGAGATTAGGTTGCCTATGGACAGCGGAATAAACATAAGTGTAGAGGAAAAAGAAAAAGGGAAAAAATGAAGTGGAGAAGATGTGAAAAACAGCAAAGACAGTAATGGCAGGTACAGGGCACAACGAGGAAGGAGTCGGGAGGAAAGAAAAAACAAAAAATGGTGAGAAGCTGGAAAGCCAAAGAAGAAAAAAAAAAAAAAAGGGGGGGAAGGGGGGTAAGGGTCAAAGGGGAAGGAGACTAAGGGGGGGGGGGCGGTATGGATAGACATGTCATATAGGTGGAAGCTCCAAGGACAGAGCTGGTGTGCTCGTCCCCTAGGGGATAGAGACATAAAGCAGACAATCGGGCACCAGGGAAAAGGAGTGTCTCACTACCTGATCAGTGAAAAGGATATAATAGAAAAGTGTCATCGACAGCCTAGCAAGGGTCGAGGAGTCAGTACAATACAGAGTGTAATATAAAGCCACAGGTCTGGCTCAGAGTCAGGTAGAAAGACCCATGAGGGATTGGTATTCGGGGGTCGTTCGGAAGTGGATCCAACACGACCAAGTATGGGAGAATTTAGTCGGGTTATCTTGGGAGGAAGCAATCAGCTCCTCCATCTCTGCAATTCTTCCCAGACGAGTGAACCAATCTTTTATTGAGGGGGGTTGAGTAGATCTCCAAAGCACAGGAAGACAAAGTCTAGCAGCATTAATCATATGCATTGCTAACGATCGGAAGTATAGACGTTTGGGGAGCGGTGTATGGTGGAGGAGAAATTGGGCCGGGGAGAAATCGAGAGGTAAAGTGGACACTGACGAGGTTATACGGTGGACTTCCCTCCAGAAGGGCAGGACGATAGGACAGGACCACCAAATATGGAGAAGGGACCCATCAGGTGCTCCACATCTCCAACAATTATTAGGTAGAGAAGGGTTAAAACGATGAGTTCTGGAAGGGGTAATGTACCAACGGGAAGCTAGCTTGTATCCGTTTTCATGGGTCGATACATTCAGCGAACATTTGTGGGAGTATGTAAAAATTTGGTCCCAATCTGAGGAAGAAAAATCTATATCAAGGTCTCTCCTCCAAGCTCGGCAAGCGGGGAGCGAGTTAGGATTCCCATCACCGGTGAGAAGGAGGTACATGGATGAGATTAGATGCCGCTGGGGTTCAGCCTTAGAACAAATTGATTCAAAGGGGGTGAGAGGACGAGTCCATTTGTGGCGGTGAGCAGAGGATATGAGAAAATGCCTGATTTGAAGGTAGGCCCAAAAGGGGAAGGTACGATCTTTCATGGTGCTCGCCAAAGAGGAGTAGGATTTCAATTGGCCTTTATGAAAAAAGTGTTCGGCTTTCACCTGGTCATACGGCCAATGTTCTGACAGGAAGGCCTTGTGCATACCCGGAGGGAAGTCCGGGTTTAAGCAAAGGGAGGTTAAAGGGTTGGGGGCATCCGAGATGGAGGCCGACTTGCATGTCAAGCGGAAGATGCGCAAGGTAGGGCCAATCAGTGGATGAGTGAGAAGGGCCTGGGGGGTATGTTTCGTCAAGAGCCACGGGATCGAAGCTATAGGAGAAGGAGAGAAGGAGTTTTCGAGATGCACCCAGTCTTTGGTAGTCGAATGAATATTCCAATCTATAATTCTGCAAAGATGGCAGGCCCAATGATATTGTCTGAGGTCTGGGAGCCCAATCCCACCCCTGGATTTGGGGAGAACCAATTGGCAGAAAGATATGCGCGGACGCTTGTGGTTCCAGAGGAAGAAGGAGCACATTCTCCTACATGAAGCGAAAAAGGCGGGTGGCAATTGGATAGGTAAGGTTTGAAATAAATAGAGGAGGCGGGGGAGAATGTTCATTTTCAATATAGCAGCTTTGCCGAACCAGGAAAAGCATGGTCGATGCCATTTAGTGAGATCTTCCTGAATGGATTTAAGTGCTGGGATAAAGTTTTTTACATAAAGGTCAGAGAGGTCGCACGTAAGCTGAATGCCCAGGTAAGTGAGAGTCTCACTGTCCCATCTAAACGGGAACTGCGATCGGCAAAATGAGACTACATCAGGAGGGAGGGTGACATTGAGGGCGTATGACTTTGAATGGTTGATTCTAAGGTTCGACATGTATTGAAAAAGTGAGAAATCTTTAAGCAAATTGGGCAAGGTGGTCCGAGGTTCCGTTAGAAACAGCAAAATGTCATCCGCATAGGCGGCGAGTTTATACTCTTGAGCCGGTGCGGAAACACCCTTAATATCTGGGTTGGAACGGAGTTTACGCAGCAGTGGCTCTAATGATAGCACAAAGAGGAGAGGAGAAAGGGGGCAGCCCTGGCGCGTGCCATTGCCGAGAGAGAAATGGTTCGATAAATGGCCATTCACCCGAACCTGTGCCGTGGGTCCAGAATACAGGGTCATGATGAAATTAAGCATGTGTTCTCTCAAACCAATCGCCTGAAGGGTTGCCCTCAAATAATCCCAGGACACTCTGTCAAAGGCCTTCTCAGCGTCCAAAGAGAGAAGGAACCCAGGAGACTTTGATGTGCGAAGCCAATGGATAAGGTTGAGGGCCTTGATAGTATTGTCTCTCGCTTCCCTGCCAGGGATGAAACCCACTTGATCGAGGTTAATCAAAGAAGGGAGTAAGGGGAGGAGACGGTTGGCCAGAATTTTAGCATAAAGTTTCACGTCTACATTCAGAAGGGAGATGGGCCTATAATTGGAAACCAAAGTTGCATCCTTATCTCCTTTGGGTATGACAGTGATGTGCGCTTCTAAAAGGCGATGACACGGCACAGGGAGTGAAGAGAAAGTGTTGAAAGCCGAGAGGAAGGGGATGGACAAGACGGGTAAAAACTCCTTGTAATATACCGCAGACAGGCCATCAGGGCCCGGGCTTTTACCAGACTTCATTTGTTTGACGGCCCGCGACAGTTCCTCTGCCGTGATAGTTTGCTCCAGTTCCAGGGCGGATGTCTCAGAAAGTGCAGAAGGGCTATAAAGATGAAGAAAGTCCGAGATCACCATGGCTCTGAGTTTGTTGGTTTCAGGTGGGGGACGTTCCGGAGGGAGGTTATATAATGCCTTATAATACTGCTCAAAATGAGAAGCAATGTCAGCATTAGTGGTGGCAAAAGAACCGTCTGGACCCCTGATTTTGTGGATTGTTAAGCTCGACTTTTTCGCTTGAAGGGATCTGGCGAGGAATCGCCCGCTTTTGTTCGCAAACTCATAAAATAATTTTTGAGACAAGACATATCTACGTTTAGCCACCTTACCCAGTTCGGTCAAAAGCTGCGTGCGAGTGTTTGTGAGTTCAGTCAAGGTAGAAGCCGCTTGACTGTGTTTGTGAACTCTTTCCAAAAACTGGATGCGCTCCATAAGTCGTCGCAAATGTGCTTGTCTCTCCCTTTTACGCTTCGTAGCCATGGCTATGAGAATCCCGCGAATTACGCATTTATGTGCCTCCCATTGCGTCAAGGAGGAGGTATCTGAAGTCTGGTTGGTCGCGAAGTAATCTACCAATTGGGAGCGGATCTCGGCTTCGTGTGTTGGGTCAGAAAGAAGAGATGCGTCCAATCTCCAAATCTTAGAGCGGGAGTGTTTTTCAGGAAAACGCAACGTCATGGTTATGGGATGGTGATCCGATAGGACCATTGGTTCAATGGAGGTGTCATGAAGAAACGGCAGATCCACTTGCGAGAGAAAAATGTAGTCAATTCTGGAGTACTTATTGTGTGGAGGAGAAAAGAACGTATAATCTTTAACGTTCGGGTGTAGGATTCGCCAAGAATCGTGAAGTTGTAAATCCTGGAGTTGTATGCGGATCTGTCTTAGGGATTTGTATGGTAAAAATGAACTGCCCGAGGAAGAATCCAATAAGGGGCATAAAGGGACATTAAGGTCTCCCCCCAAGATCAGTACACCCGACTGAAAAGAAGAAAGAGAGGTGGAGATTGAGCGGAAGAAGGGAACCTGCTTGGTATTGGGCGCATATAAATTTGCCAGTGTAATGGGTCTGTTGGCAAAAGTGCCTTTTAGAAACAGGAACCTACCTTCTGAGTCAGGGAGCGACTCCGTTATAGTTAAAGGGAGATGTTTTGCAATCAAGATGGCGACACCTTTTGATTTGGCATGAGGGTTAGGGGCATGATAGACTGTCGGATAACGTGAGTTAAAGAGCTTGGGAATGACATCCTGTCTAAAATGCGTTTCCTGAAGGAAAACGATATCCGCTCTTTGTTTAGATAGATAGGAGAGCAGAATGGAGCGTTTTTCAGGTGTGTTCAAACCCTTCACATTAAGAGATAGAACTTTCAGTGACAAGTGTCCTGACAACGATTTGGGAGAAGACATGTCCAAAGAGGAGTGTGAAAGCAACCTAAAAAAAGGGAACACGGGGTACTAAAAGGATGGGAATAGGATTGGGGGGGGGGGGGAGAGAAGAAAAAAAAAAAAAAAAAAAAAAAAAATTAAAGAGATAAATGAAAGAAAAACAAAATAAAATAAAAGAAAAGAGAAATAAGAAAGGGGAAAGGAGGAGAGTAGACACAGGTATGAAAAAAAACAAAAACAAAAAAAAAAACAAAAAAAAAAAAAAAAAACACAGAACTACCAGCGGGAGGAGTAGACCAGCTAATCCGCCTAGATATATAAGAAAAAAGGAGAAGAGAAAGGAAGAGAAGATGGGGGGGGGGGTTAAGGGGTAACAGAAAAGAGAAAGGAGGGAGTAAAAACAGCCGGCAAGAGTCAGTAAAAGCTCTCCGAGCTTACTGTGTGGGGAACGCAGTGGGCCGAAATCCAAAATAAAAAAAGAGGCCCGCCGTACGGAAGACCTTAAAAAGTGCAGGGAATGGAGAGGTAGGGCGAGGATAGGGCATGCACAGAGAGGGACTACACCCAGCCGGCGAGGGAGATGTATCAACCCTCACCTGGTAGGACGTATGGCTCAGGATTTAGCGAGAAATTGGGGTCAAGAACAGAACGGTAGCCTGCGCTAGGAGGGAAGTGAGGGAAGTGAGACAGACAACAAGCCATATCAATGTTTGGGAGATACCCATATGAACAAAGCACTACGTAGGAATTCTAAAGCGAAAATATAGTGTCACGAGTATACCGTGGTGGAACTACTAGGAATGTCGTCCTCAAAGGTATGGCTTCATAGAACGGTCAGACCGCCCTCTCCTCAGGGAGAGAACAGGCAGTGTCGCACAACACATGAAGTCACAAAATATTGGCAAAGGAACAGAAAGGCATAACATGTGCAGAAAAAAAAACATACAGCTCAAATATCGCATATCAAAAAAACACAATATACTAAATTGAGAACAACTAATATGACAGAACGACCCCCCCCGGCCTGGACTCTCAAGGTACTCCTGGACCCGAGCAGCACCTCATATCAGATAGGAGGAAATGCGTGGGGAGGGAAGAAGAAGGCACAGGCAGAGTACCTACATTGGAGCCTCATCAGAAGTACTCATTAGTATTCAGAAGGTGAAAAAGGATATAGAGCGGGATGGGAGAGACCGATTTCTGCAAGGAGTCTCCATCCGGAGAGCTCATTGAGGTGATGCTCGTTCACAGGTGCACAGCAACAATGTGAAGGTTAAAAAAAAAAAAAATAAAAAATAAAAAAATAAATAAATAAATTATAAGCAAAGGTTTTCCCCCCCCCCCCCCCCACCCCTCCCAATCCAAACTCAGCAACCCGCTCATCAGAGTACGTGAAAAAGGATAATTGGTGCTGAGGAACTCTCTTCATCCTCTCCCAACTCGGTCTTCTGGAAACGGTGCAAGGCGAGATGAATACGATGCGTGTGGGGGAACCTAAAGTCCTTCATTGGTGAACTCGATATCCTCGGAGGTCCCCAGGATAGGCTCGGAGTCAGCTGTGCAGGAGATGGAAGAGGATCGGAGCCCTCCGGAGTCCACCCGGGGTCTCTAGATGGCAATAGACCTATCAGAGGTGTCATGGAGGAGGTTAGGCACTAAATTGGTTGTAGATCCGATATTCCCGTTGCGAAGCGACAGCGGTGGTGCAGAAAATGGGCGGGTAGAAGGGAGGAACTTATAGGAATATTCTGTGCCAAACAATCATTAAGGGTCAAGAATCGTAGGGATGAGATCTTAGTGGCCCCAGATGCATAGGGCTGCCTGTGTGCAAGAGTACCAATGAGTCCAGTCCAGATCATGTGGAGGGAAGATCCCAGGATGATAGATCAGAAAGCTCCATAAGTAAGGCGAAATGGGACAAGGAATTTGCAGACAAAGTCCGAAGAGTGGCTGAACGGATCGTGAGTAATGAAACCAGCGGTAGCGCACAGTAAATTAAGGAAATCAGGACAGAATGTAGAGAAGGGTCTCTAAGCCTCATGACGAGGCCTGCGATGAGCAGGAGAGGCCGTCGGGCTGGTTATGCTGGTAGAGCCACCGGCTGGAAGTCTCGGCGGGGTTGCGGGAATCAATCGGCGTCGGCGAGAGCCAGAGCCCTGCCATTCCATCTCACTTGGCGTCGGTCTGGATTCCGGAACACCTGGGAGACGCATATTGCTATACCAATCGGGGAGGTCGATTAGTGGGATATCTAGGGAAGTGTAGAAATTAGGCAGATCCTCCGGAACTCGCAGGTAGGCTGTGCGCCCCTGCGCCTGTGCGGAAAGACAAAATGGGAAACGCCACCTATATGGTATGTTATGTGAACGGAGTGCATCCAATAGGGGGCGAAGTTCCCGTCTTTGTTGCAGAGTAATATTGGAGAGATCCTGGAATAAATGTATTTCAGACCCCTGATATAAGAGGCGCCTTTTGTCCCTGGCGCGCCTGAGGATGTCCTCTTTTAGTGGGAAGCTGACTAGGCAACATATTACATCTCTTGGGGGATCAGAATCTCTGCCCCTGGGACGGAGTGCTCTGTGTGCTCGTTCCAACTCTATAGGCGTGGCCGGCGGGCGACCCAGTAGGTCATTAAAGATCGCCACAACCGTTGTAGAGATGTCGTTCGGTTCCACAGATTCTGGCAAACCACGGAGTCTAATGTTATGTCTGCGTCCACGGTTATCCAAATCCTCTATTTGTCTGTAGAATTCACGGATATGCGATGCGTGTGAGACTGTTGTCTGCTGTATTTCTGCTATGGCGTCTGTATTATTGCGGCTAGCAAGTTCCACTCCCTCCAGCCTTGTGCCTAAGGAAAGTAAATCCTCTCGCAGGTCACTGAGGGCGGTGGTGAGTGTGACTTTAATATCTGCAGCCACCGCCTGAAGATCTCTGAGGGATAATGCCTGGGAGTCAGAGGAGAGGTCATGCTGCGGGACTGTGTCAGTGACATGCTCAGTGTCACTGCTTTGAGCACAGGCTGCCGTGGAGGAGGAAGGAGGGGGGGGAGAGGGGGAAGCTGCTTGGGCCCTGTCCCTCTGTTGGGAGCGGAACAGCTCCTGTATATGCCGCGATTGCGGCTGATTAGGGACCCGTGGGGAACGGGAACGGGAACCGGGTGTGTTCCGGTCCGATTTCCCCATGGTCATGTGCCCCTGCCTCACCCGATCCTCCGTGCAAAAGAAGGAGAAGTCCTCGGCCGGCGGGAGCTCCTGGCTTAAGCGGCCATTCCGGATCGCGGCAGACCAGGCCCCCGGCTTTAGCTTTTTAAAATTATTTTTATGTATTGTAATTTAATTTTTTTTAACTTTTTTAATTTATTTAAATTTACTGCTATAACAAGGAGGGCAATAAGCCCCAATGTGATAGATTGGGCAGGGACAGGTTCTCTTTATGGAGCCATCAGTGTTATATTAAACATCCAATGTCTCCCCTGCCCTAAACTGAAGGTAATAAAGGACAGATCAAGCTTGATAAGCAGCTTTCCTGGACAAAATGTTCATCGCTTTCAGCTCACAGAGGAGATCAGGGAACAGATGTTCCTCAGTCTTCTACCTCGTCACTGCTGATTTCTGAAATCACACAGTGGAAGGAACAGGATCAGTTCATTATGTTTGGGAAAGCCAATCATGCTGGTAGCATCCTTAGCAGCAATCGCTCAGGGGAGCATGGTAAAGGTGGCATTCCGAGGGGGGTGGGACCCCCTTTACTCCACCTGTAAAAGTAATCCATTGGCTTCTTAGCCCCTAGGATTACTTTTACATGGAAGGAATCGCTGGCTGAAAAGAAATGATATCTCGGTGATATCTCACCATGACATTATGTGTAGGACATGAACGGGGGCAGACAGCAAGCCACAAATGATGCGTGCGGAAGCACTATCCCATTTTCTGTGTGATTTTTAGCAATTGATCAAGTTTTTTATTGTAAGTGCATATTTGTAAAATAAAACTGGAATATTTTACATACTTCACCATTGGAGGCTTTCTCTTTTTGCCTGGTTGGGTAAGATTTATAGAGCCTTGCTTACTAGTGGGCCTTAAAGGGACCCTGAGCCACCCATCGGTGCAGCAGAAGTGATACAGGAGCAGGACCCCTAGTGGGGAGTAGATGTTGTAGGTGTCATCTGGAGAGGGAGTATAATGGTGTATCGTCTACAGGCACACATATATTCTCACTAAGGTGGGAGTTTTGTGAGCACTGAGATGTTGGAGTTGGCACTCTCCCCATCACATTAAGATTGATGTTAGATCACCACCTTTATTGAAGATGTCATCTACCATCTCCTGTTGATTTAATCATTAATACTGCCATAATTAATTTCACAAAGACTTTATTAGGAATGTATGATTTACGTATGTCACAATTTTTTTTGTGCACTATTTATTTATATTTCTATAGGAGAGATGTTATTCAATTAATTTTTTTTTTCACATATGAGTGTATTAATTTGGTCATGTATGCTACTAGCTAGTGGTTTATTTTTATTTTCACATTGATTATGTTTAGTTCATATAGTTTACCAGCAGTGCAGCATTAATTCTCTATTAGCATCTTTACAGTTGTGAGAACACACAAACTCTAGCAGCAGCATACATGTATTCACCTTGTTAATAATTAGCACATACAGACAGCGCAGAAGTCACACTTTAGCTATATCTCGTAGCTGCAGCGATGACCAAGAATATCACCCTTCCAAACCAGCAAAGTACTGGTACGTCGCTGGTCATCAAGTGGTTAAAATAAAGCTGCAAGTACAGAAAAATACCTATTGGACTGCCAGAAAAACAGTGTAGTCTTAACTTTCTGTTTGGGCTGAGAACACAGTGCTTGTGTTAGACTAAAATCCAAGCAACATTGTGAAAACTGTATGTTGGACTATAGAAGTTAGCATATCTCCCGCCTTCTCTGTCCATGTGCACATGCATACTTTGATTTCTTTCCCAGCAAATCAGTGCTGCTGCCTTGGTTTCCAAGAGCTTGCCCACACAATGAGACAGATAAACGGAAGAAGTTAAAAATGCACTTATATTATCCAGTGATGTAAAAAGCAAATTTCTGTTTACTTATTTCATTTGCACATGACTGGGTATTCAAAATGGACAGACATTTTCTTTTCACATGATTGAATAATTAAAGTGAATATTTACATCACTTAGGAACATTGGAATTAGAAACAGGAATTTGGAGTGCATTTTTTCTGGTCTGCGAACTCCTAGCAAAGCAGCATTGCTGAGCAACAAAAATGAAGCTACATGACAAGTCTTGTCAACTCCTTTCATTCAAGTCTATGGTAACATGCTATAAATGTGTCTGTAGTGTTTACAGCGAGTTTATGGCACATTGCATTTACAGTTCATTTGACAAGTGTTTATCAAACAAAAGTGAGATGGAAAAGAAATATCCTTCCTAAAAAAAAAATCACTTGGAGGGCATCTGGGATGTGTTTTTAATGCACTTTAAAAACTTGTTAAACTCATAAAAATGCATGTTAATGCCATTGGTGTGTAGGCAGGTGCAGCAGGTTAGTCTGTCACTAGGTGGTTCTGTGCCAGAATAATGTCGGGTTACAGCAGTGTCATCAAGGTTCTAGTCCCATTTTAGTTAGAGCCCTCCTATAGTGATGTCATGGGAAAATCAGGGCCCACTTATAAGCCTGGATGGTAGGAGTCCTAGTGCATTTGGGGCATGGTAGCCAAGCACCCCAAACCAGCACAGATGTAAACAACATGTGGAGGCCATGTGAAGATCAGGAGGCCAGGGAAGAGCAGACCTGCACCCAGGAGAGCTAGCTGCAGACGTTCTGACCCTTATCAAGGTGGGGGTTAGGGCAGATTGCAAAAGGCCTTTACAGTCATGCCACTCAGTTCACTGAGTGAGACTATTCCCTTGGAGGGTCCCAATAAAGCTGTACCTATGGAGGAGGTGTCTACACAGAGCCCAGTTCTGTTAGTACTGACCCCAGTTGAAGGAGATACTTCTAGTGGGTGAAGGCTGCTTAAGTGCTGCCTATGCTTTCATATGTGACTACTGCAGATGGTCCACTAAATATGATTGTCTTTGAATTGTCAAGTGACTCCAGAATGTATGTCGATGTTACTGTTATGCCATTCCCTGAATTCCATCAGTAAAGTACATCAAATCTACTAATTTGTGTGGATATTTCTTTGTTGTGCTATAAAGGTCAATGACTGGAAATGTCATGTGGAGACCTCTGGCATAATATGGTGAAGGGTTCAGCCTCAGCAGGAGGGGTAGTGTTTTAGCAAAAGGACAAGAGTGGGGCAGCTCTAGCCAATCACAAAGCTCCTCTTACAGGAATGTTGGTTCATGTTAATGTCAGCAAGTGTGAATTGTTTGCAAGTGCTTGCTAATGTGAACTTAGCCTCATTGTGTAAAGATTCTAAATTGCTTCATTACACCAACCTCACTATGTGTAGGAAAGGTCTTTAGGAGATGCAGTTTTGGGGAGTGCTCCTATGTCAATTAAAAAAATGTACAAGCCTGGCGATGACATGCCCTTATAGGTACAGGGAAAAAAGAAAAATGAATGCTGGTACATACTTTAGAGGAGGAGAGGGAGCTTTGGTGATAAATTAAGGCCTATGCACATTCTTTAAATTCTGTTTATGCTCTGTCTGCACTTTTGCCTGTTTGTCAGAAATAAATAGTAATACAATCTGAAAAAAACAATAAGAAAATCTGAAAGATTAGTTAAATATGGTTAAAGAACTGGACATTTGTGAGTGAGACAGAACATAATCACTAGCTTGTCTTTCTGTATATATGTCTTTCTGTAAAATGTATTAGGCCTCTTTCACATGGGCAATTGTTCTGCTGCTTGTAAATGCATGATTTTTTTTTGTGAAATTCCAGCAGTCCTGGTTCAGCAATCACTTGTACATTGCGATTATCTGTGATTACGAGCTCTTGCATGCGGCTGCATTTACAGGTAGTTCTGGTAGTAAATTCTTCTTTTTTCTATAGCAACTGTTTGGTGTACTATTTTTTTCCCTGTTTTGTACATTGACTTCCCATAATGCAGTTTTTCTCTTCCATTTCCTGTAACAGGATTTTTACCTTTGAAAGAGTGAGTGTCATCAATGAAAATGGATTACAGAAGCAATCTGATTGCCATGATCATTTTGCTGCTTCTGAGGATGAGAAGGAGGCAAAAAATGGAACTGATTCAGTGGCAGAGATGTCATTCCCACTGGGTACATCCCTTGACCTCCCAGCATCCATCTTATGGCCACTTGTTCTCATGTTAGAGGAAATGCATAACCACCTTGACAAGTTCCATAATTTTACCAGGATGACAGTGGCAACCTTCACTCAATTTTTAGATCTTGTAAGTGGATGCCTGAGCGAAACCAATGCGAACATGAGGCAAAGCATAATCGCTGTTAGTTATTTTGAGGTTTGTTTTGCAGGAATCATTTCCTTCATTCCCACAACAATCCTTTCTAGGCTTTGTATAATTGGAACCTGTTGAAACTAGGTATACTACCCCCCCCCCCCCCATGTAGTTTCCTATACAATTTCTTGGTAAGCGTGATTTGTGATCCACTGCTGAAATCTAGCAGACACCCTTGTTTAATTGTCTTCTTCGGGACCTTGAGAGTACCTTCTGCTGGACAACCAATATGAAATGTACACATAATACAGGCTGTAATGTGTACCTTACAAGAACTGCCCTTCTGGATGTAAACGGAAGAAAATAGAACATTAGGGTAGCAGCGTTATGTACTTCAGGTAAGTTATCATATTTTTCTTTACAGGTTGGGGATGGGGAAGTGGAACATGTGTTTGATAATGTCCTAGTGTTGTGTTTTTGTGGTAATATGTTAGCTTTTAAAAAATATTCTTTATTTCAATTTCAGATAACATGCAAGTCTATTCTGTATTGCAGATACCTTGCCACAGGTGTCGGTTTCATCTCCTTGCACCATACATTTTTAATGGGAATCTCTGCAGTCTCAACCATTGTCCATGACACTTGCCTAGCACTGTGGTAAAAAATGAAAAAAAAAAAAAAAAAAACAGTTATGCAGAGCCAACAGCCAGTTTGTGAGAAGAAATTGCCGATGAGTTTTGGGAGAAAACTAACTTCCCAAATTCCAATGAGATATTAGATGGGAAACATGTGCATCTGATTACCCCCCCCAATCATAATCCCGCTATTTAAACTATAAAAAGTATTTCTGAATAGTTCTACTTGGACTTTACAACATGAAATTTATAGCAGTGAAGTCAATGATCATTTGCTTTATCTACCCAACTCATCAGGCCCTACAATAGGCATGGCTGAGATTCCATAAAACATATTTTTAATTATTAACTGAGTAGAGCATGCCACATGGACTGTGAATTTGGAATCTGTACATCCAAATGGCATGATAATGTAACTGCAGGTGTAGCATGTTATCAAAGTAATGTTAGCATGCTGTGTTCTACAGAACTGTCTTCTCATGAAGGAGAACATTCCCACCAAATTTATTGAAGAGATGGAAAATGAACATGAAAGTCACCATGCTTCCCCACATTCCAACAATAATGCCCTACAAATCTGTGACCAGTTTGCTTACTACTTCTTTACCGATGAAGGACAGGTGTCTTGACAAAATAATTTTATACAACCATGTTTTTCAGTGTTTACCCATGTTGAATCCAACCAATTGTTGTTACCATTGTTACCATTTTAACCATTTTTACTATTTTAGATTTACGCATTTTTCCATTGTTACCCTTTTTACCATTGTTACCATACTATTTGTAATATTATTCTATTGTTGATAAAATAACAAATACTCCTTGTGGACCTGTTTAAAAGACCTTTGGCAACTCTTTTAAAATTATGTTTGTTTTTTCTATCTATAAACAAAATACAAATTTTGTATACATTGATAAATTTGTATACATTGACAAGACCTTAGGTCTTAAGAACACAATCCTACATTTTGTAACAGACACGTTTCCATGGTAAAAAAATAATAAAATAGTTTACACATTCATCAGAATGTTAGGAAAAGTGGGGGCGTGCCCAGAAGCCAAGCTGAATAGAAGCGTGAGCCCATAGCTCCTACCGAGCTCACGATATACAACTCTCGCTCTTACAGCGGTGCCTTTTCTCTCTCCATTAGCAAACCCAGGTTAGCCTGGCCCACTAAATCAGGGGGACTCCCTGCACCTGCTCAGCCAACCTCTCAGAGTCTCTGCTCATTTTTAAGGCCTTTGGTGCTGGAGTTCTCCCGCAGCAGTGCAGCCGAGATGGCACAAGATAGCTCACCACCTGGTGGCCAGCAACTACAAGGAGCAGAGGTGGAAGGTGAGTCCCGGCTACTAACTGAATTCTCCCCTGGACAACAACCCCGGGGTGCAGCTACATATCCTGTGAGTACACTTTTAACCCCGGAGCACAAGCTGATGAGCCAAGCCCGCAGTGTCTCTCCGACTTCCTTCCATAATGCAATCAGCCTAAACAGAGTCTCTCCCTTGGAATAGACTCTCTCCTCTCCATCTTTAATCCAGCCTGCAGCTGTTACTGGGATTCCCCGGATGCATGGTAGCCAGTCCCTAACATCTCCTGGCACCATGCCACTCTTCCCTCTACACCATTCATGGCAATATTGGCTCTAGGAGAGGGGGGACCTTTTCCTTCTGCTGATTTGAGGTATGACTCTTTGATCCCCAGTTCTCCTAAGCCACAGTGAATAAGCAGATCCAGATATTCCAGTCTCACCTGGAGGCTAGACACTATTAGTACATATACTCGTTGGCCACTTTTAGGTACATCTTTTCAATTGCTTGGTAACACAGATTGCTAATCAGCCAATTGCATGGCAGCAACTCAATGCATTTAGGTATCTACACATGGTGAAGACAACTTGGTGAAGTTTAAACCAAGCATCAGAATGGGGAAGAAAGGGGATTTAAGTGACTTTGAACGTGTCCTGGTTGTTGGTGCCAGACAGGCTGGTCTGAGTATTGCAAAAACTGCTGATCTATTGGGATTTTCATGTACAACCATCTCTATGGTTTACAGAGAATAGTCTGAAAAAGATCAAATATCCAGTTGTGTGGACGAAAATACCTTGCTGATGTCAGAGGTCAAAGGAGAATGGGTAGACTGGTTCAAGATGATAGAAAGGCAACAGTAACTGATGTAAATATGGACCAAAATCTCTGAGGAATGTCTCCAACACCTTTTTGAATCTATGACATGAAGAATTAAGTCAGTTCAGAAGGCAAACGGGGCTCCAACCCAGTACTAGCAAGGTGTACTTAATGAAGTGGCCGGTGAGTGTACAGTTGTGACCAAAATTATTCAACCCCCAATGCTGTAAAGGGGTTTAGGGACTATAGTGTACATTTGGAATTGTATTCAGAATCAAATCCTACAAGGACGTTGTAACTACCCAAATGCAACTAAAATGACATCAATTGTTTATGTAATACAGTAGTAAATGGTTCTTATGTGGTTTCTTCATTGCCACAATTATTCAACCCCTTAAAGACTACCACTCTGAAGAACAGAGGTTCATACAGGTGCTTTCCATCAGGTATTGAAAACACCTGTGGATGTCACCGAGCAGCAATCAAGCATAATAAGCACCAATTAGGCAGCTTTAAAATGACTGTGATACTCAGCTCCTTCTAGACATTTACTGGTGTGGTTACAAACATGGTGAAGGCAAGAGAATGGTCCAGGAAGACAAGAGAAGAGGTGATTTCTCTTCACAGGAAGGGCAATGGCTATAAGAAGATTGCAAAGATGTTAAACATACCAAGAGACACCTTAGGAAGCATCATTCGCAAATTCAAGGCAAAGGGCACTGTTGAAACGCTACCTGGTCGTGGCAGAAAGAAGATGCTGACTTCGACTGCTGTGCGCTACCTGAAGCGTAGAGTGGAGAGAAGTCCCCGTGTGACTGCTGAGGAACTGAGAAAAGATTTGTCAGATGTGGGTACAGAAGTTTCAGCCCAGACAATAAGACGCACACTGCGTAATGAAGGCCTCCGTGCCAGAACTCCCAGGCGTACCCCCTTGCTGTCTCCAAAGAATAAGAAGAGTCGACTGCAGTATGCCAAAAGCCATGTGGACAAACCACAAAAGTTGTGGGATAGTGTTCTGTGGACTGATGAAACAAAATTAGAACTGTTTGGGCCCATGGATCAACGCTATGTTTGGAGGAGGAAGAACAAGGCCTATGATGAAAAGAACACCTTGCCTACTGTGAAGCATGGTGGAGGGTCAATCATGCTTTGGGGCTGTTTTGCTTCTGCAGGTACAGGGAAGCTTCAGCGTGTGCAAGGTACCATGAATTCTCTTCAGTACCAGGAGATATTGGATGGAAACGTGATGCAGTCCGTCACACACCTGAGGCTTGGGAGACGTTGGACCTTTCAACAGGACAATGATCCCAAGCATACCTCCAAGTCCACTAGAGCATGGTTGCAGAGGAAAGGCTGGAACATTTTGGAGTGGCCATCGCAGTCACCAGACTTAAATCCGATTGAGAACCTCTGGTGGGACTTAAAGAAAGCAGTTGCAGTGCGCAAGCCTAAGAATGTGACTGAACTGGAGGCCTTTGCCCATGAAGAATGGGCGAAGATACCCGTAGATCGCTGCAAGACACTTGTGTCAAGCTATGCTTCACGTTTAAAAGCTGTTATAACTGTAAAAGGATGCTGTACTAAGTACTAAGATTGAATGTCACTTGGGGGTTGAATAAAACTGATAATGCTGTGAGCACAGAAAAGACATTTGTGGTTATTTCATTATAACTGTTATGTTATATTTGTCTGACCTACAAGTGCCTCTTTAATGTAAATGTAAGCAAGATGACTGAATGATCAAAAGCAATGTCAAACTGGCCAAAACACTCAATTTCAGTGGGGGTTGAATAATTTTGGTCACAACTGTATATCAGGCCTCTAATATCTGTAAGAAAGCTGGATTGGCTAATCTCATTAAGAGAGGTTCTCCATTTACTTGTCTGGACTTAGATTTGAATTCTAAAGGCCATTTTATTATACTCAGAGGCAAATGGGCAACCCAAGATATTACACTATGTAACATTTGCTTACCTAATACTAATCAAACAGTGTTTCTCTCTCTGATTTACATGTCTTTTCGATCGGATTTTAACCTGCCATTTTCCATGACAGTGGATTGATACACATTTGGAACTCGGGTTTCGAACTCTCCTCTATCTAAGCAAACACAACTTTTACACCAACTGACTCGGCGACGCACACTTTTTGATGCTTGAAGAGTAGACAACCCTTCGATGAAACAGTTTACTTTTTTACTCGCATCCACATTTGACACACTCCCATATAGATAATTTTTTGGTGAATAATCCTACGTTATCCGCCCTCAAACATGCCATAATCATGTCTATATTTTGGTCAGACCACACTCCTATATCCCTCACATTGTCTCTCAAGGCCACAAAATGTACAACTTGCCATTAGCAACTTAATGATTTTTTTACTAAAGCATTTACCATCTCAAACTGAATTGGAACAGGCACTTGAACAATATTTTGTTAAAAACAACACATCAGATGTAGCCTTGAACATGATTTGGGAGGCTCACAAAACAGTATTTAGAGGTTAGTATCCTTATCTTCGACCATGAAAAAACAGGCCAATGTGCTTACATTTCAGACTGAACAGAAGTTTGGAGCACTTGAAACACAGCTGAAAACCGCCCCGTTGCTGAGCAAATTGAAATACATTATTGACCTTTTATTGAACTACCCTTAAAGAACTAACCTTAGGTAAAACAGTAAAAGTGCTGACTGGCCTGAAGCAATTTTATCATGAAAACAGCAAGAAAGCTCACTCTCTACTTGTGAGTCAATTGAGAAATAAAATATGTCTGAATACTCCACATACAGTCAAGGATGCTGCAGGAACACTTCAGTCTCATCCGGCCTCAATAGTGCATGTTATATTATTTAGCTTTATATAATAATGACTCAATACTGCATAATCTGCGCTCCCAGGACTCTCAGCGTCAGCAATACTTAGAACAGAGTGGTATTCCTAAACTATTGACCTCTGCTCTTCAATCACATAATGCCCCCATAGCTGAGGAGGATATTGAGGCCACACTTAAACTTCTCTCTAGACAAAAGGCCCTTGGACTGGATGGTCTGCCATACGAATATTACAAAACTTTTTTTTACCAGTTCTCTACCCTTTATGATAAAATTGTTTAATGGTTTTACGTGTGATGGATCAGTAACTCAAGATATGCAGCGTTCTTTTATTATTATTATTTATTATTATCCCTAAATCTGAAAAGGATCGCACTAGATGCACCAATTATAGGCCAATTGCCTTATTGAACTAAGATTTTAAAATGTGTACTAAATCACCCCCTCGCCTTTGGGTCTGGTATGGATTTAGATGGGAACTTCCACACCAAAATTTAAAAAAAATGGCGTGGGGTCCCCCCCAAATCCTTACCAGACCCTTATCTGAGCATGCAGCCCAGCAGGCCAGGAAAGGGGGGGCATGAGCAAGCGCCCCCCCGAATCATACCAGGCCACATGCCCTCAACATGGGCGGGTGCTTTGGGTCAGGGGAGCTCCCCCCCAAAGCACCTTGTCCCCATGTTGATGGGGACAAGGGCCTCTTACCCACAACCCTGGCCAATTGTTGTAGGGATCTGCGGGAGGGGGGCTTGTAGGAATCTGGAAGCCCCCTTTTTTTTTCTTCACTATAGCTCAGAAATTCAGCTGTCACTTTCCCCCAGCTAAAAGACAAAGTTTTCTTTGAGTTTATTTCCTTTACTTTTAGTTGCTTAAAAGAAACAAAGTTTCCTGTAACACTGGTAAAAGTGACAGCTAATCTTGTGAACTATAGTGAAGAAAAAAAAAGGCTGGCATTTGCATTTAAAAATTAGCACCAACGTACACTTCGTATTGCAAAAAAAATTATAAAAAAATTTGTAAACAGAGGCATTATTTTCAATGGATTTTTATTTGTAAACCGGAAATTACATTAACCGAGGCGTTTGTAAACCAAGGTACACCTGTATTAGTATTGCAATCCTTTGTATTGGGATGCATAGAACCAACATACATCTGAATTGGCAACATAGCACAACAGTTGTCACATTTGAGATATCTGGCTATTTACAGTGACCTTGCCCAGGGACTTAGGGTTGATTCCCACCACAGAAATGCAGGCTGGATGGGTGTCAAAGCTCAGTGGATAAGTAGTTACACTGCTGCCTCACAGTACTAGGGTCATCGGTTTGAATGCCAACCTCGGTAATGAAGTTGCATGTTCTCCCTGGCCAGCTGCCCTAACATACTGTAGATGTGCTGGCAGCATCTTTGCCTTCTGTATAAATGATCCCTAGAATGTGAATTAGAATGAGGCCTTGTCTGTGTTCAAACACCTTCAAAGCTGCAACTTATGTGAATATCAAACGATGGGGTGAGATAAGGGCCTGGACTAATGATTGATTTGATATTGCTGGTTTGCACTCTGCCCCCTTTTTGGGAAGGGTTTGTCAAGCCAAGAGCTGAGAAAGAGAGAGAGAGAGAGAGAAAGAGAGAAAGAGAGAAGAGCGAGCGAGAGAGAGAGAGAGAAAAGGATTTGGAGGGGAATCCCCACACCAAAATTTTATAAAACAATGGTGTGGAGTCCCCCCCAAATCCACAATAGACCCTTATCTGAGCATGCAGATACCGCATGCCTTCAAAGAATTATTTCCCTTGTTGAATTGCCTGCTTGATTCACACTAGATGCAATTTAAAATTGTGCTTTTTGTTGGCAATTTCACCATGTATTTTGTAGATTTCCCAACAAGTTATTGCATTTTCAATTGTGTTTTGCATTGCAATTTCTATTGTAGTCTATATGTGAAATCGCTACAAAATGTAGAAAAAGTTAGACAAGAACTACTTTTGAAATTGTGCTGCAGCAAATCGCGTATGTTAAGACACTCACATTCACATTCATTAGATCCGATATCAGGTACAATTTCAATAACCAAATCGCACCTGAAATCGTGCACCCTTGATGTGACTTGGCATGCAATTTGCATGCCCTGCAACTTGCAAATTGCATGCCAAATTGCACACGATGTGACCGGGGGGCTAAGACCACAGTCACATCTAATCCAATTTGGAAATCGGGCAACTTACAGTGAAGTCGTACAATTTCAAAATCAGATTGGATGTGAACGAAGCCTATAGCAGACAATAGGCTGCGACTTGGCCTATGATTTGCAAGTCACCTGGCATGCAACTCACATGTGAAATCGCACCTGATGTGACTGGGAGCCACCCCGGTCACATCAAAGTGGATTTTGAAATCGTGCGACTTACACCACAGTCACATCAAGCCCCATTTTTAAAGCATGTGACTTACAGTGAAGTCGCATGATTTGAAAGTCGGGGGACATGCCAATTTCAAGTGCGATTTGCAAGACATCTGACACAGATCTCTCTGCAAATCTCACCAAAAGTAGTTTATTCACTACCTTATAAATTGTTGTGGCTCCAACCAAGTTTGAACCACACCAATATGAACTCTCTAATAGGGGTCACATCGAGTGCGACTTGGCATACAATTTGCATGACATGCGACTTTCAAATCATATGCCAAGTCGCACCCTATTGTCTGCTATTAGAGCAGTCACATGGGTGCGTTTCCGACACCGATTTCTAAAGTAGTACATGTACTACTTTTGTGGCGATTTGCATAGACAACTGTAACTTCACTGTAAGTCACACGATTTCCAAATCGGCTTTGATGTGATCGGGGTGTAAGGTCTTTTTATGTTTGATTTCATGAGTGTTTTTCTGATTTATGGGAAATCCCGCATACTAGCAAAAGTGAATTGACATTTTCAGTATTGCATGTGATATGTGGTCATGTGACTGCCTTAACTCATGCGATAATCTGGAGTGAATTGTGGGGAAACATTACTAATAATTGTTGTATTTTCAGTTGAAAACATGTCTGATTCCTAGATACATTGAGGTACATAGCAGAGGTTCAAGGTATTCCATAGAAGCCGTTATTGTTCTTCCTAACTATACAGGTGGCATAGACACAAGCATACACCCAGGGCCACTGTTAGATATCATGGGGCCCCATACAGCCTACCTGACAGGCTCCACACCACCAGCGAAAATATCAAAATTATATTTATGGTAAAAATACACTAAAAACATGATTAATGGATGCAGTCCCAACCAAATTCCTGAAATCTAAATGATAAAACTGTACTGAGTTAATAAATAAACCTGTGTGTGTAATTGAGGTCTTTGGGCTCATTCTTATGGGTGCTGTGGCCTGTAGAGTGTGAATCAGTGGTTTGTTTTGTGGCTGTCGCCGTTTGCAGGCAACCCATGTTACACTATGGAAATGCTGCAGGTCCTAATTTGACAAGCATATGAGTGCAGGTGTACAGCCCTGAACACAGACAGTGAGCATTCAGGGCCACTTCCCCACACCTGCACAACTGTCAGATTAAAACCTGTGTTATTACAGCTGTTGTGTCCCCATAGTGTAACAGGTGGCTCCAGCCACATGAGCAACCCACTCATTTATGCTGTACAGGCCAGAGGACCTGTGTGAATGTGGCATTTTTTACTTATTTTTCTCAGCTCATTAATTTCAATGGTCTGCCTAACATGTGGGAACATGCAAAAATACTGCAGGCATATTATTTTAAAAGTGTGTTGCACCTAACCACACAGTAGTAAAGTGGTAACATGCCATCAATACATTAATGTGATAAATATTTCAATTAATTTGTAAAATAATAAAAATAAATTATGCCTTATTAAAAATTATTATAACTTAAATGTGATAAACTCAAATAAATAAATAAATAGATTTATAATTGTGATAGTCCCATAAATCATTATTGTGATCCAAAATCGATATTTTAAAAATCTTGTGTGCTCCAATTTGTAACAATAATATGCGCTCACCTCCATGTATGCCTAATATTAAATACAGGCAAACATCACTTTGTGTTCATATTTTAATCCTGCTGTATTCACTTGCTGAACCATTGGGATTTGATGGATAATGGGTATCCCCTGGGAGCTCCTTACTGATCCTCTCCTTGTCTGCAGATATGGCTGGGATTTCTCCCTGTTTATGCTGCGTGGTTTCTCCTCCGTTCCTCCGATCCTCTCCTAGATACTCCTCTGCGTAAGGTGTATGAAAGAAAGGAGATATAGTGCCTTATCCTTTTTAAAAGCTTTATTTAGTGCCCACTACTGTATATTATTGCACTCACATTTAAATAAAACATCAATCGCTTGTGTACACAAACAGAGCCTCCACTGTGTGTGTGTACCGCACACAGCCTTTACTCCCCGTCCTGGGTGTGTGGTGACGTCAGAGCCCCTCCCCTACGCGTTACTCCACAGGTCCACGAGGCTTTTCAGCAAGTGAATACAGTAGGATCTGTCAATCTCCACTGAGTGGATGATAGGACCGTGTCCGCTTATGCAGAGCGGACATGGACACAGACAGCTGTCCTTTATGGGCTGTGGGATGGAAATGGACTTCCTTTCCGTTTCCATGCAGCTGTCATCCGATCTGATCATGGCGTGATCATGATTAAGGCTGCAATGGCAGAAATGCGTTGACTTAGCTTTCCTACTGGAGTGTGCTAATTTCTAAACATCTGTGTAAAAGAGGCCTTACTGTCCATGAACTGTACCAACATTTCTTGTCTTGTGTAATATCATAGCCCTTTATGGGCTGTCAGATGGAAATGGACTTCCTTTCCGTTTCCATGCAGCTGTCATCTGATCTGATCTGCCAGATGATTGGGGAATGGATATCCATCCATCTATTTTTAGTGGACAGGATCAGAACGGATGCAGGCAGGTGTAAATGGACACATGTCCGTTTACACCCATCTCTCCATAGAGAGCAATGGAGCATCTGATCGGGTCCGCTTGAAAAATGGACAGGCAGACCCGGTTGGTGTGCTTGTGTGAAAGGGGCCTTGTGGTTGAAGAAAATAGTCATATGTGGGCAAAAATATAGTATAAACAAAAAATGTTTCTTGCCTAAAAACAGATGTAAATGGATCGGACTTAAAGTGTTACTAAACCCACAACAGTAAAATCAGTCTGTATATGCAGTAAAGCATGCTTGTTATACTCCCTATGGAACCTAAGGTGTAAATCCTCTGCATTGGGCAAAACTGCTGTTTGATCCTGATTTCTCTGATAGTCCCCTTCTTCCAGTGCCCCCCTCTTATCTCCTGATAAGAACTATTGTGTGGAGTCACTCTGCACATGCTCAGTTTAGTATGTATTGCTAGAGAGGTTTTTTTTCTTGAGAGAGTGCAAGTGATCAGCACAGGGCCAAGCAGCACTGTCCTGACAGAGGTCAGGGGTTCTGCATCCTCCTAGAGAAGCAAGAAAACTCCTCCTACAAGCTTTAACCAGTGCTCTGATGGACACTGATAGTAGTCCCAAGACTGCTCTAACTTCTGATGAGAAAAGGTATTTAGCAGTTTATATTTACTAAAATGATTGCATTTCCATGTAGTGCGTACTGTGGGAGATCAGATATAGTGAATGCAGGGTCCTGGGTCTAGTAACACTTTAAATGCAGGATATGTGTTTAAATCCCTTTCTGTTTGAAAAATTAGAAAAGTAGGAACCTTTTTTCAATTTATTTTGCAGACATAAGATGTAAACATACTTCTGTCTGTTTAAATCTTACATCTGCTTATATTGTGGTTCAATCTGGATCCTTCTAAAAAGACAGACAGATGGATTCTGACTGAATGCCTTTGTGAAAGAACCCACAGACGTGCTTATTTGTAAATGTTAGTATTACCTATACGGCACTAAACTTTGTAGTCTTTAAGCAGACATTTACATACATTAAATAAGAAACAGCCTACCCAAACAATTCAGTGTAATGTTGCATTTCTAAGATTGAATCCATTATACTGAAAAATTAATAAGTCAACAAGCACGATTAGTTCTCTATGTGAATGAATTCTCCATATTGAGCTTCTATCTGGACTGGACCAGGCTTCTCTTGGAAATTCTATTTTGTTGCCAAATCAGCAGTGTCTAGTCAACTAGCTTTATGTGTTTATTTTTAATTTTTTAATTTAGCTCGAAAACAATATTTTAAAAAAATTCACCACAGCTCTAATATCTCCATGACAGGGCTACAGGCATATAGGTTCCATGTTGCTAATTTCACTCAGGACAAATGTTGATGAACACCAGGATTTTTCAGTCCTCCAGTTCCCAAGATAGTGCAGGAATGTTGTGTGCCTATGTGCAATTTATGTGTTGTTCATACCCTAGTGAACTGTTAAAAGGGTACTTTAGGTTTCATACCCATTAGAGTGGTTCTAATACCAAGACACTTTTTATTTTAATGCATTCCTTGTATTAGGGTACAAAATGTTCAGTAGTTGTATCGCACCCTCACTATATACTTACTTGAGTCCTATCTCAATCCAGCTTTGTGCACCTCTGCAGTGGCTCTGATGCTGTAAATCAAATCCTGTGAGGACGGAGCAGCTGAGCCATTCTGTGCCTGTTTATTGATGCACGCAACTCAGCTTGGGAGCGAGCCTGCAAGGGTGCCCCAATAGCAAGAGGCTTGCTATGGAAGCACACACAGAAGAGGAGAAGCAGAGGGGACCATGAAATACTATTGCACAGAGCAGCATACATATTGTAATGAATCTGCGCTGTGATAACGTGTAGCTGGCTGCTAGCAAACAAAGTTTTCTATATCCAAACCTAAAAACTTACAATATCATAAAATGATGCAGTGCCAGCAAATATAACATAACCATACACAGTGTTTAATGGGCCAAACATGAAGCTAAAGGCAACTCCCACTGGAACAGATAGAGCTCACCAAGAAAGCAGAAAAACAGTAATAGTGTAATAGTTTAACTGAAGGTTTATTGTAGAACAGAGCCAGTTATCCAGTTAAAATAATGTAATGGTGAAAAACAGTAAAAACTCACTAAGAAACCTGCCGTGGACCCGGAATCATGGAGTAGTGTGACATCAGCACTAAGACTCTGTCCTGACTAGTTTCATCCAATTGGACATTCCCATGGGGACCCCTTTCTATTGGCTCCTTGGTGAGTTCAAGCTGTCCCAGTGGAAGTTGCCTTTTGCTGCTGCCTAAGAGGATTGATTCTGGAGTGGAAGTGCATACACCTGAGGAGGATTTGTGCCCGAGATACATGCTTTACCTGCAGTACTTATTACAGCTTATGGTCTGTTTAGTGTGCATTTGATTAAGGTGGTGGCACTCGGTGATCTACTAGATGGTGAAAGATCTTTTTTTTTCATTTGAATATACTGTAAATGGACTTTGAGTGAAGAGAGACTTCATGTTTGGCACATTGAACACTGTTTCTTTATTTTCTGTATGTTTTTGTTAAATTCACTGGCGCTACATCATTTCAGGATATTGTAGGTAAGTATAACATGTTTATTATGTTAATAAAAGAAAATATCCTTTACAACCACTTTAACCCATTGCCTACAGGACACTTACTGTATACCCCCTTCATGCCCAGGCCAATTTTCAGCTTTCAGTGCATTTGGACTTTGAATGGCCATTGCGTGGTCATGCAACACCGTACCAATATGACATTTAAAAAAACAATTTCACACAAATAGAGCTTTCTTTTGGTGGTATTTAATTGCCGCTGGGTGTTTTATTATTTGTGCTATAAACAAAAAAATACCAAAACATATGAAAAAAAGTTTTTCTTTGTTTCTATTATAAAGTTTTGCAAACAGGTAATTTTTCTCCTTCACTGATGTGAGTTGATGAGGCTGCACTGATAGGCAACACTGATGGGCACTGATAGGCAGCACTGATAGGCAGCACTGATAAGTGGCACTGATGAGCTGGAACTGATGAGCTGGCACTGATGATGCTGCACTAATATGCAACAATGATGGGCACTGAGAGGCAGCACTGATGGACACTGATGTGTGGCACTGACTGATGGCACTCACTGGCAGCACTGCTGGGCACTGTGGTGGCACTGCTGAGCACTGATGGGTGGCACTGCTGGGCAGCACTGATGGGTGGCACTGATGGGGGGCACTGCTGGGCACTAGTGGGCGGCACTGCTGGGCGGAACTACTAGGCACTGATGGGCACAGGTAGGTGGCACTGATTGGCAATGATGGGCATAGGTGGGTGGCACTGATGGGCACTGATGGGGGCACTGCTGGGTACAGGTGGGTGGCACTGGTGGGTGACACTGCTGGGTACTGATCATCAGGGCACTAATCATCAGTGCCCTGATGATTGGCACCAATCCGTCCTCTGACAATTGCCTGTTATCGGCAGTACTTTCCTTATGCTGTGACAGTGTGAGGAAAGTGCAGCCGATAACTGGCAACTGCATTTGCTGGTGATCTGCTGTGTCATTGGACACAGCTGATCACGTGGTAAAAGGCCACTGTGATTGGCCTTTTACCACATCACGTGATTAGATGTGTCCATTGCAGTCAACAGGACTTACAACAGGAGAAATTTTACAATGTATTTTACTCAATGTCAGCAGTTAGGTGGGGCATGGCCAGCATTTTTCAAGACTTGAGAAAGGCAGGCTGTGTCCTGCCAAAATGTTGGCAATGAGTAAAGTACATTGGAAAATGTATCCTGTTGTCCAGTATGTCCAGTTAAGTGCACCTACTGCCTGCTTCATATTTTAAAGTAAATAAATAATAAACATACAACTTTCACTTTCAGATTGATTGTTCTGGACAACTGTCATAAGGTACTTAGATGTACAGGTAAATAGTAGGATGTTGTTATGCTACTTATACAGCTATAAAAAAACATTTGCTAAGGTTGCACTTTTATAGTGGTTAAGTAATATAGTAAGTAAAGACTAATAGAATCACTATGTGCAGGCTGGCAGTATTATCCAGGCTAATCTTGCACTTAGTTCTTGGGGATCTTTTTTCCAATATACATTTGTTCCTATCAGGTCATCTCTGAATTTTAATGTATACAGTATATCACTGCATGATAAGGCGTTTGAAATGTAGAAGCTTAAAGCAAGATAAAAGGAGGACAGATGGACAGAAAGATGAAGGAAAGAACAATTATTTGGCCAATTCAAGGTTAATGGGAATCTTGCAACACTTTTGCAATGATGTTAAGTGTCCCTTAGTTTTGTCTATTAGTTAGTGTTAATTATCCTTTTCAATTAATCAAAGCGTACTTTAACCATATGTTTTCTTGCATCTTTTTATTGAGAATATTATCTGCTCAGCAGGATATCAGTACAGAAAGGTTTTTTTTTTCTTTCTTATATTGCTAAATAGTCTGCTTGAATTTCCAGTAAAACAAAATAGCACTAACAGCTCTATGCAAAAAAAGTGAAAACTGAAAATTGCCCATGACTGATTGTAAATATAGAACATTAAGATACAGTACATGTATGCTTAAAATCAGTGCACAACATATTTTGTCTAGTCTAGTCTAGTCTAGTGATCCAGAAACCGTTATATTGTAACATGAAATCACAGCTCTGGATTTTAACCAGAATGCCACTGGCAACTTTTCTTCAATAGAAGTTTAAGAGTATATTGGCTAACACAAATTTTGGCTAACTCAAAATTTTAAAGACTCAAGCTTTCAAATGTATTAGGTTAATCGATCTAAAAAAGACATATTAATTATTAAAACAACAATGGAGTCTACCTATAGAGAAGCTGCATACTAAAATGGTTGACACGCATGCATTTTCTGCCAGATGTTTGCCAAGTGATTGATTGGCAAATTGGCATAATGGAAATTGGTCAACTGGTCCTGGAACCAACAGAAATTATGCTGTAATGAAATTCTGAAAAAAGAAACAACTAAAAATGTTTAAAACATTACAAAGGATTTTACAGTAAGTACAAAAATCTTATTTTCTTTCTTGTTCATTGAAGGTCACAGGAATTCAGCCTCCTGTGGTTAGCAGTACTTTAGAAGGACAGTTGACGACTTCCTGTACCTCTCAATAGACTCCACACTTTTATGAATAGAATAAAAAGAAGAAAAAAGATGAAAAAAGCTGTAAAACAAATTTGCCATACATAACACTTTATATAAATAGCAATCACACAGAAACAATTAAATTGAGCAGTTTTTTCCTTATGACCTTGGTTAATGTTAATTGTAAAATTTTTGTATATATAGATTAATATTAGTGTTCAGGTATGTTTCTGAGAAACTGAACATGGTTAAGGGCTCATACACTGGGTACATTTGCTGGTAGCTGGGGAGGATTCAGAATGGGGTGATGGTGACAGCTTAGTTACCTCTACCTCCTCTGTCTCAATAACCGTATCTGGTATTCATCAGAACCACAGTCCCACTCAAAAGCCTACAGTAAGGTTCAGGCAAAACACTTCCACATTGTATTGTCGTATGCCTGGAGCACAAGAGCCATATTTGGTCAGAGATTATATCAGGTCTCCAGGAAAGGGTATGTGTGACAATGTTACCAACCTGCTGTCAACTCTTCAACAGGGAAAATTCACACACATGCCTTGCCTGGCACACATCATAAAGCTGGTGGTCCAGAGGTTCTGTGTTGTCTCTTTTCTGTGAAATAAATACACTCTAAAGCTGTTTTTTTTTAATTAAAAGCTAACTGTTGTCCCTCCTGTTCAAAGTTCAGCTTCAGTGCTTAAATGTTGTATATGGAGTCACTAAAATATATCTTCCTTTTTATGTTAATTATAACATCTTAATATGGAATTTTGGGGCTGTTAACCCACATAACATTAGAGTGCATTTATTTCACTGTAAAAATGCACTAAATATTGTAGTCACTATGTACAAAGTATTTAATCACCTTCATACCAGACACATTTAACCCCTTCCAGGCCAATTTTCAACTTTTAGAGTTGTTGCATTTTAATGATATTTACATGGTCATGCAATGCTTGATATTTATCTTTTCTTTTCACACAAACTTTCTTTTGCTGGTATTTAATCACCACTGGGTGTTTTATTTTTTGCTAAACAAATGAAAAAAGACCAACAATTTAGAAAAAAATTACTTTTCTTAGTTTCTATTATAAAATTTTGCACACAGGTAATTTTTCTCCTTCACTGATGGCCACTGATAGGCAGCACTGATGGGCACTGATGAGGCGGAACAGATAGGCAACACTGATGGGCACTGATGAGGCTGCACTGATGAGGTGGCACTGATGAGGCTGCACTGGTGGGTACTGATGCGGCTGCACTGCTATGCAGCACTGATGGGCACTGATAAGTGGCAGTGATGGGCACTAATAAGCAGCACTGAAGTGGCACTGACTGGCAGCACTGCTGGGCAAAGATTGGCAGTACTAATGGGCACTGACTGGCAGCACTGGTGGGCACTAATTGGCAGCACGGATGGGCACTGACTGGCAGTACTGAAGGGCACTGATTATCAGCAATGATGGACACTGATTGTCAACAGTGATGCACCCTGATTGGCATTGATAGGCAGCAGTGATGGGCACTGCTGGGGGTGCACTGACAATCATATCCTAAGGGGTATATTTATTCAACATGGCTCCTGACTCAAGAATGGACTGCCGATCATGGGTAGTTATTGCACTGCATTACATCACTCGAGAACACCCACAAGCATACTCTTGACCTTATCACTTTGCTTGAACTTTTAAATGAGAGATGTGACCTCCTGTGTATTTTTTCTGACCGTTCACTTAGCGCCAGACACAAGGAGCATCATCTCTATTATTCTCAAACCAATAAATGTGGGTGTCATTTGGCACGGGTCATCCATCCCCGTCAACCTCGGCAACAGATTTCACATGTTCTGTTGTGTTACAGTTCACAATAATGAAATGATAGCCTCTGAATTCCATCCATACTATACCCAACTATACAATCTCACAGTCAGACTTATAACACCCTTCTAGACATGAATCTGTATGCGCTTATACATTCAGTAAAGGCACTACCGACTTTCTCATATGAGGACTTCATGGACTTAGATGCACCATTGACCAAACCTGAGTTCCTAAGCACACTAAAGGGCCTAAAAGTAGGTAAACGCCCGGGACCTGATGGGTTCACCCCACGGTTTTATAAAACCCTTACGCCACTCTTCATTACTGGCCAAAGTGTTTGAGTTGACTGATGAATCACATTTTCCATCATCTCACCTTCTGCAAAGCCAGGTTGTGGTCCTGCCAAAGTATTAGCCAATCGTCTCTCACCTTTGCTCCCAAATCATCCCTGAGCGTGAATTTAGGGACAATACCACTAAGACCATACACTTGATACTATTTGCACAAACAACACAAGATTCCTGTTTGTCTCCTTTCATTCGACATGGAAAAGGCCTTTGACTGCATCAATTAGGCCTTCTTCCACCAGTCACTAGAACGGTTGGCATGGGTTCCAGAATGCTTTTCCATATCATGTTACTGTACTCTTCTCCATCTGCGACTGTCTTGGTTAACGGATCCCTTCCCCATTACTAATGGGACCTGCCGGGGGTGTCCTTTGTCACCTCATTATTTGCCATAGTCATAGAATGTTTGGCTCAAGCACTTCACTGGAACACCTTGACTAATGGCATTCAGACCCTGTCTACACATCGTAAACTTCCTTTTACACAGGCGACATAGTCCTCTACATTACTCAACCTCACATCAGTATCCCCTCTATCTTGGCGGAAATACGATTCAATTCCTTCAGTAATTTCTAGTCAAAATCTAGTCAAACAGAAGCATTAAACATCACCCTTTCAGGTCATGTCCTATTGTCTATACGAGACAATTTCCCATTGCACTGGCAACATAGATATATAACATATCTAGGGACTGCTATCCCCTGTCAGTTAGTGGATTTTTATGCCTTCAAATATAGCCCTCTGCTTACCAAAATATGCAGATCATTAGAAACGTTGCAAAATATAAAAATTCCTTGGTGTAGCAGGCTAAACATCTTAAAAATGGATGTTCTCCTTAAATTATTATACATATTTCAATTCATCCCTATATCAGTGCCGACCTCTTTCTTCTTTTCTTCCTTTGCTCCCTAGCGATCAACTATATTTGGCATCACAGAATGTTACGTATAAACTATAGAGCACTATGTAAACCTAAACTATCTGGTAGAGTTGGGCTTCCAGATTTTGAATTATATCATGCTTCGGCATTGCTTTTTTGCATGCTGGACAGGTTTCTGTGCCCTTTTAGGAAAACCTCCATATTGATGGAACAAAACATGTCCCCAATTGATCTGAGAACTTTACCAAGGCATCATCACAGCCTGTTCCGTACTTTTCTCACATGCTCTCCATTGACAGTGGCCACTTTACATAAATGGCACAATGGGCGGCCTATAAACTCTCTCTACAGATCTGAGTCCACTTTCCCCACTGTTCGACAACCCCTTGCTTCCAGAAGCACAACCCACACTTGCTTTCGGGAAGTGCGATCGGTCAAAATGGCCTTTGTACACTCCACAACAGGATCCCTGAACTGGTTAACACCACTTATTGACATTCAGCAGGACTCTTCACGCCTCTGGATCAGTAAACAGACCTCTTATCACATAAAAACCTATGCCTCCTCTCAAATCCACCACACCATACACTCTCTACTGTCTAGAAATATATACTACAATAAATTCACGGGACCCTCCCTACCTCCACTAGTTTGTAGTCTGGATATCTAGGGAAAGAGATCATACTCGAGGAATGGCATAAAGCTTTTACTTATACACATAAATCCTCTGTCTCCTGCTATGCCCAGGAGAACAATTATCTTCCCTTCAACCTTGGAGGACTGCTGGCATTGCCACAGTGGATGAGGTACATACTGTATCTGCATATCTGGTGGGAGTGTGCCTGGATAAGACCATTTTGGAATACCATTTTTCAGATTTATAAGGGTATCTATGATGACTATCTCACCTTAGCCCCCTTCATATCACTTTTATCGATGCTTCTGAGCTCTGTAAAATCCCAGAAAATATGTCTTCTACGGTTCTTCCTTTTGGCAGCTTGACAACTGATTTCCACATTCTGGAAATACGAGTCAACTCCCTCTTTAGCACAGTGGATGGACACAATTAATTATATCATGCTAATGGAGCAGATGCAGACACATAAAGCGGACTCCTGTGATAGGTTTACTACCGTATGGTGTAGCAGGATACACTATTCAGCTTCAGAAACACTTAAATGCCGACTCCTGTAACAAATGCATTGAAATCTCCAGGCACAGGGATCCCCTTTATAGTTCTCTTCTTTGTAGTCGAGCTAGGGACACCTTCCTTTAAACTTTAAGTGGGGCATTATTAAACAACTGAGTACCCACGGATGGGCTTTCTCTGCCTCCCCCTTTATTCATACAAGCTATTTCTGCCCATGGTTTAGGCTTTATAGGCTGTAATTTAAAACTGGATGGACCAATCTAATAGCCCAATATATCTTATATCTTCTCTCTCTTTTATTTCTCCCTCGCTCTTCTTCTTCCTTTTTCCTTTTCCTGTTCTCCTCCTCCATCTTGTTTGACAACTATATCCTCTGGATTCCAATATACACTTATAATGGGTCCATTGCACTCCATAGTTTATTTTTCTATTACCACACATGTGGCACACTACTGACTTCTGGGCCCATACCTCTATCACTTAATATTGCCTTTTGTGTACGTTACCCTTATGCTTCACCTTGGCCATGGGTTTTACTAATTACATGTGCTATACGTTTTTTTTACTGTCGTATTGGAAAACTTCAATAAACATATATTCAATCTTAAAAACTGCAGCAAGTACATACACAGTATCTAAATACTTCAATAGACTGCTTTTGGAGCAGGACAGACATTAGACAGCTTTTAATCAAGAAATCAACATGAGATTGTTTCTATTTATCTGAAAAGCCTCTCAATTATTGTATTGAAAATGTTCCCTTCGAAATACTTCAATAGACTGCTTTTGGAGCAGGACAGACATTAGACAGCTTTTAATCAAGAAATCAACATGAGAGTGTTTCTATTTATCTGAAAAGCCTCTCAATTATTGTATTGAAAATGTTCCCAGACTAGGCCACTTTTTCAACAGAACCCACACCATCCGGTGCTCAATAAAAAATATTAGAGTATTTCTATTTGACTGAAAAAAGCCTTCAAAACATTGTGATGTCTATATGCACAGTATTTCTTAATAAAGAAATCAATACAAATAACTACTACTTTCTCCATACAAAAAAGCAAGGGGAATTAAGCAGCTAAACAGCAACTGTTGCTGACACACAAAAATGTATATACCCCTGCAAACACTCTGTAGTATTTCCCTTGTCTGATAGAGGACTAGTGATGAACAAAGCTACTTGGGTTCAGGACACATCCCACGAACACATACAAATATCCACAAATTATCAACTTTTATAAACTATCAAGCAAACCCTGTTGAAGTTATTGGGAGATGAATCTTGAAAATCAGTTCTCTTCACTTTCAAGCCTAACAGGCAAGGGATTGTCAAACAAAGGACATGGGTAGCTGGAAACTCTTAAGACATACCAATAAAAAAAATAGCATTTGGCAGGGAGCAGATTTTTTATTATATTAAAAGTACACAATCACGGGTTATGGTTTCACAGCAGTGAGTGAGGTCACATTCATTAATGTCCCACTGAATGTGAAGTCTGGTTTGTACAACATCTCTGCAAATTTATCACAATGCTGAAGGAAGGAAATAAGTCTCATTGACTAGGGTTGCTCGGTAGTTTTCCTCCCTTAGTCTCTGCATCACACAAGGACACTATGGTGGCTACTCCAAATGGAGCCAAGCGTTCACAATCCCAACTCTCCAGCTTGAGAAAATTCCCATTTTCTAGCTGAAGATACCACATAGGGAGCACAGTTAAAATTTTAGGTCAGCCATTGGATCCCCACCTGATCATAAAACCAACTCTACATGTGCCATGACTTAGGGAGAGCTGACCCACGGCTCTTTTCACAAACCTGGAAACTAAGACCTTCTTTAATGTCTGCACAACTAAGAAGGACCTAGGCTCTTTTACAACTACATTGAGAATGCTCACTGTGACAAATGCGAGAAGCAAAAGACACAGTGCAACATCTCACCTCATGGGTTGCCATATAGCAATTGGTACACCTGTCCACCGAGACCTGTCTCACCTACCTAGAGCAAGCCAATGCATTAATAGGTCACCAAATCCCCTATCTTCAACTCCACCAAGACAACCTAGAAAAAAGGAGTTGGGATAATAACCTGAAACATAGGAGTATTTCTGTGGCCACTGCTGGCCAGGAGCAGAGAGCCATAGTGACTGCTATCCTGAATACAGTTCTTGGCTGAGACCCCTCTGTGGACAAAGAAATAGACAGAGTACATAGGACCCAGGATTTGCAATATTCTGGTGTTTGCAGACTCAGAGAAACCCTCTGCTGGGTTTTATAGGATAAAGTAAAAAATTCTACCCAGGCTTAGACAACAGACTGCACTAAATTGATGGGCTATCCTTTCCACCCACAGCAATGGTATTAATTTTTTTTTTTGGGGGGGGGGGGCCCTATGTCTTTTTTTTCTTGTTTATATGTATAGCAAGTGACAAAGAGCAAGTGTCAGTAATACAATGGGAATCCCCCCCCCAAAAAAAAACATTCCACACCTTTGTTCTTAATGAAGGTCTGCTTTGATTTTGATGGTTCCCATTGTTTTATTTACAAAGTAAAGAACGCTTTCGGGTAAATGTAAATTACAAAAACAATTTTTTTCTTTGAAAATGTCATTTTTGCTATACTAATGTGTTTACATGGTAGAGACATGCCACTTCACAGCCAAGTTTAAGGGTCTTCAATCAGGTTTTTTTAAAGGAATAGTGGATTTTTAGTGTTGAACTTTCATTATTATTAAATTCACTTTTTTTTTTCAATGGTACATATCCCCTGAGGCAGTATCTAGCCCCCCATGCACTTTTTGCCAATCCCTTGGCTATCAGCTCTAAAATTGAGAAAATTGATTTAACAGATTTACCTCCCATTGACTTCAATGGGGTTCAGATTCAGCACTTGAACCTTTAATTTGTTTGGTCAGACTTCTGTGAACCGAACTTCTATTGGTGAAGTCAGAGTCAACCAAGAAGAGTTTTCCAAACACCAGAGGGGAAGCACATACTGTATGCGGAGTTCAGATGACAATGCAAAGAAAATGATCAGAATGTTTCTGCTCTAGACAGTCCAGATTCTAAATAGAATTAAGCCCCCTACAAAGGTACAGTATGTCTGTTGAGGCTTTTTGTGAAATGGCAGATGAAGTCATCCTGGCCAATCGAAGGTAAAAAAAAAGGAATGGAGAGTAAGCTATTGGATTGCCATGACTTTAAGATAAAGTGCAAAACTCATTGTCACTATCTCTATTCATCTGTGGCTTCCACTCAGCAACTTCCAGTGGTAATCCTGACATCACTTCCGGAGTGTTGTGCTGGCGCAAGCGGTTCTGACTTTTACAATCCCCCAGCTGGGATATACACAGCAACTGACCGGTTCCAAGTTTACTTGGGATAAAAGAGACATGTTCCATAACAACTATCACTGCAGCTTTTGACAGCTCTCTGTCTCTCTGTGTAGCTGATAATTATTTTTTTGGTACAGATACACAGAGAGTACACAGATTGCAACCATCCCCACACAGTACACCAAGCACCATCTGTCCCTGTCCACATCAACATCTGTCACAATGTCCCATCCACATATGTCAATATATGTCACAGTGTGTAGTACACATCAACAACTGTCACAGTGTACACTGCACATCAACATATGCCAGGGTTCCATCAACATCTGTCAACATCTGTCACAGTGTACAGTGCACATCAAAATCTGTCACAGTGTACAGTGTCACATCAACATCTGTCAACATCTGTCACAGTGTACCAGTGCACAAAAAAATCTGTCACTATGTATCAGTGCACAAAAACATCTGCCACAGTGTACCAGTGTACAAAAACATCTGTCACAATGTATCAGTGTCCCATCAACATCTGAAAACATATGCATACGTAAATGGCAATCACACCACACATGTAAGGTATTTCTGCATGTCAATGCGAGAGCAATAGTTCTGCACCAGACCTCCTCTGTAACTCTAAATTGGTAACCTGGTAAGGCTTATAAAGCATCGCCTATGGAGATTTTTAAATACCATAGCTTGGTACCATTCCATAAGCGTGTGAAATTTTAAAGTGTGACATGTTTGGTATCTATTTACTCAATGCAATACCATATTTTATATTTTACCAGAAAATCTGGTATTATATTGTGTTTGTGTACATTAAAATTAATTAAGGAATATTTTTCCCCAAACAATTGTGTTAAAAAAACCATTGCACAAATACTGTATGACATAATAAATTGAAAAACCCACCATATAGGGCCTCCGCTAAAAAATATATATAATGTTTGGAGTTCTAAGTAATTTTTTAGCAAAAATACTGATTTTTTGTCAGAAGAGGATCTTGTCTGAAAGTGGATAATGCCCAAAGGTGCTCCTTGGATGTTTGGCCTCTCTATGTGGCTAAGCTGTGAAAAAGTCTCACACATGTTGTATCACTATACTCAGGAGGAGTAGCAGAACGTGTTTTGGGGTGTAGTTGCAAGTATGCCTATGCCATGTGTGAGAAATAAATTGTAATATGAAGTTTTTGTGAAAAAAAAGTACTTTATTTTCAAAAAAATTGTAGAAAATTACAACTTCAAAAAACTCATCATACCTCTTACTAAATACATTGGAATGCATACTTTCCAAAAATGGGTCATTTGGGAGGTATTTATACTGTCCTGTCATTTTAGGGACTCAAGAAATGAGATGGGTAGGTGAGTACATCAGGTGTAATTGATTTTCAAGGTATCATAGCTTGCAGACTCTATAACTTTTACACATACCAAATAATATGTACTGATTTGGGTTATTTTTTACCAAAGAAATGCAGCAGTATAGATCTTAGTCAAAATTTATAAAAAAAAATACTTATCTGCAAATTTTTACAACAGAAACTAAGAAAAACACTTTTTTTTTCAAAAATGTTGGGTCTTTTTTCATTTATCACATAAAAAAATAAAATACACAGTGGTGATTAAATACCACCAAAAGAAAGCTCTATTTATGTGAACAAAATGATACAAATTTCATATGGGTACAGTGTTCAATGAACTGGTAATTGTCATTCAAAATGTGAGAGCGCTGAAAGCTGAAAATTGGCCTAGACAGGAAGGAAATGAAAGTGTCCAGTATTGATGTGGTTTATCTCTCCCTATCCTCATGCATCCTATTTCCAGTTTAAACAATTTAGAACACATCTCCCTGCTACCATTTTCTTTCAAATGTCTCATATGCCTTGTCTACAAACAATTGAGCTGCTACCGCACTGATAACAACCTTCTCGACTTCATACAGTCTGGCTTCCACCACAACATATCAGTGAACTTGCCCTACTAAAAACTAATGACTTACTAACTGATAAAACTATTAGATACAGTTGACCTCCCACCTCTTCTCAGAAAAGTCCACTCCCTTACCTCTGATTGGGATCTTTCTTGGTCCTTCACCTACCTATACCATTGCAAATTCACTGCCATTTACAACTCCATCTCCTCCTCCCATCCTCCTCCATACCTTATCTAAGCCAGTTGATAACCTCCCTTTACTTCTAATATAATTTCTATATCATTGATGATCTATCCTGTCTCTTTGCTCCTCACCGCTTTATTTATTAATTACATGTACTTGTGCAGCGCCATCAATTTACGCAATGCTTTACATATATATTGTACATTCACATTGGTTCCTAACCCTCAAGGGGTGTACAATCTAAGGTCCCTAACTTACCTTCATACATACACAAACTAGGGCCAATTTAGACAGGAGCCAATTCACCTAGCAGCATGTCTTTGGAGTGTTGGAGGAAACCCATGCAGGCACAGGAAGAACATGCAAACTCCAGGCAGGTGGTGCCGTGGTTTGGATTCCAACAACCCTAGTACTGCCAGGCGAAAGTGCTAACCATTTAGCCACTGTGCTACCCAACCCTTCAATTTCCTCACACTTCTCTAAAATAGTGGGTCACATATCAGAATGGATGTCACACCACCTAATCTGCCAAAAGCTGAGTGTGCTAGCTGTCATCCTAGACTCTGACCTCTCCTTTGGGCCCACATCCAATCACTCTCTAAATCTTGCCACCTTAATCTCTGGAACATTTCAAAAATTCACCCTTTTGTAAAGCAGAACTTCACTCTTCCTGGTTTCCAGGCCTAGACAAATGATCCAGCAATGAATTCAAGCCCCATGATACCTTCAAAAGCTTTTTGGAGCTATTTTTGGGGCCTAAATCTATTGTTGGCTTGAGGAATTTATGACACAGGGCCATCATTACTGGGCATGAGGCTGGAAAAGGAGGATTCATTACTGACAGGCTTTGTCCTGCATTGTGGTGTTGTTGACCTAATTTTTAGGTCAATTCCCTTCAGTAAGCAGGTGGATTTATTTGTAGTGGTGGTGGACCACTTGATCAGCATCAGTTTTTGCACTTGTGGTTCGTTGTTCTCACGTATGGTTCACTTGCTGCACGGACTATTTAAAACTTCAATGCACTTTGTTTTTGTACAGTATGTTGGAAGTCAGGACATGACATACCTTTATAATAAACATTTATTAAGATGGTTTGATGATAATCCCAAACCCATAATTCCTAGTGTGCAATCATTCTACCCAGTGACTTTTCCATACTTTAGGCCCCCCCCCCCAAGAAATATAGGGAAAATAACAGTTTATTTGAATTGTCTACTATACCCTAATTTTCTTGTACTTTGCTACCATGACCTTTGTATGTCATTAGTATGTTCGGCTTGACAGTTTATGACATCATCAATCGCTAAGAATTTTTATTTTCATGCTGTGATGGTGTTTCTGTGTACATTGTTATTTCACTGCTTGTGTGGAAGTCATTGTAACACATATTTCTCAGCAAATTACAGCTTCATCAAACAAAGTTCATTATTTCTCCCTTGCACATTCTTTTTTCCCCGCATTGTGGATATTGATGCTTTATTTTGTATCTGCAACCCATATATATACTATATACTTCTGTTTGCTTGGTCTGTCTTCCATATAGAAAACAAATCAAGCCACCCAGTGCTACTGTAATGTTTTTTTACTTTTTATACCAATGAGACAAATAAAGAATAGAAATGACAGCTGTGAGAGAATGTCTTGCATTTTGTTTTAAAAGTTATTACTACCATGCATCAAACAGTTCTATTTTTGTCAAATAATTTTGTCAGTATTTTTTTATGTTATCAAATATCGTCTACTGTATGCATTAAATATGACTGTATAAAATATAAAATACTGTATGAAAATCCAAGATTGCTGTTCGATCCAGTTTTTTTTTTGTTCACTGTTTCCATAATGTTTAGAGATTTCCACACACATCCCCCACCCCATTAGGCTTCCTTTCATTCTCCTGTGTCTTTGTGATTTGGTCTGTGGTAGCATACTATTACTTGAATGCAAATGAATGACTGTAATTTTACTGTAATGTAGAACTAATACTTCAAGGTGGTTATGAATTTTTCATTTTACCAAATACAAAAAAGTGTAATAAACCTTTTAATGGCAGCTAAACAACACAGTAACTAATGATCAAACTGACACATAGCAGACATGGATGCCTCGCAAAAAGAAATCCAGAAAGACATAAATAATGAATACATACAATTTTACTAAATAAATGATCCAAAAGCCATGAAAACAATTGTTTTTGAGGTTGTGTATCAGACAGGATTTATAACTAGCATACAATACAATATTTAATATAAATATACATGATGCTGCATACCAAGTTTACTATATTAATATTCAACAGCCACTATTGTTTGTTGTATGTTTAAGAAATCATCACAAACACACACATATGTACAATATATTGAGTCTCCTAGAGGAATTACAAAACACTGTGTATGTTTTATAATGAACAGTTGACTGCTACAATACACTTTGACTGACCCACAGGTTCTGGCCTCCATCTCATAACAACTAATTAGGTAAAGTCAAACTGAAAACATGCTGGTAGAACAACAAGTCCCTGCAGAGAATATATGATAACAATGGATTATTGCTGCATCTTGGTATAAACAACCAATGTACCTGTCTTAGGCCTGTCTTGGAATGTAGTTGTTTGTATTAATTGGCCCCCCTGTTGTGGGCCCGTCTTTTTACTTCTCCTGGTTACTCACCTTTTATTTGTCAATTGTAATCTCGATGCTGATTATTCTGTTATTTGTGTTACTTTAATAAATACACAATTTAAAAAACACAACCAATATACCTAAGAGTTCACACGAAAAACAATAAACCAAAAGGTTTTTCAAACTTGAAATTTTATATATTACAAATTAATGAATAACTGGACATTTTGGACATTTTCTCCATCTGCTTGCCAACTGACTTGAACCATGGACAGTTGCCCTAGATGTTTTAACCCCCTGGGGGATAAAGTGCATATAGACCTACTCTAATGCAAGGGGTCATGGTTATCTGGTGAGTTTTCCAGTGTGGTGGTGGTACACAGTGGTGGAGTGAAACACAGAAAAAAATCTCTAATTCAAAGAACCGTCCATTCTACAATGTATATGTTTGTGTTGCACAATTTTCATGGAGCACTTCGCACAGTGAAGTCAATATATTATACAGAACAGGATATTTGAAAGTTGCACTTTGAATGGAGATTTATAGCATTTTGATGGATGGTTATACTGTATTGTGAATAATGCACTTTGTTTATAAATACGTTTTATATGATTTATATTTAGTTTTCAGAGTGCTGTATATTGTACTATTATCATACACTTTGCAGTGTTTGCTATAAAATTTACTTTTGCATGGATGTCATTAAAAATCATATAATGGTTGTCTTTCAGGGTCTATAAAGAGTGCTTGTGGCATATCTACTAAGATTCCGGCGTTCAGTTAAGTCAGCTACAGAGCGGTGATAGTTTACCCAAAGGAAATACAAACTGCATTATGCAAGGCCAGTGTATCTACCACAAGTATATTGACCAGTTTTGTAGAACAATGCTGCTTTCCTGAAGGTGCATGGATTAATTTTCATTTATTGTATGGAAGTTATATCTACTAGATTCTGAATCCTACAAAGTTGGTATCACTCACGGTGGTATTAGGATGCTCATTATCCTCCTACATTGCTTTACCCTCATTATCCCCTTCTGTCTGCCATCCCCTTTTCTATTTTTTTCTCCTTGTACTTCTTATATCATCATAAGGTGGAATTGTCCCCATTTTGATACAGAGCACAAATAGGTAGTCAGTATATCACACGTATCTAACTAAAATGTATTCCATTCATTTGTTGTTGTTTTAAATATGTTGATACAATTAATGATTGAGATTTTAACCATTTACCCTCCAGAGGATTTACCCCCTTTCCTGACCAGGCCATTTTTGCTGTATTAGAGCAGCACTTATCAGCTGCAGGTGCCAAAACCAAAAGCAGGATCCTTTGCCTCCCTCTAAGTTGCTCATTGTCCTCCTACACTGCTTCACCCTCATTATCCCCTTCCTTCTGCCATCCCCCTTTTTATTTTTTTTCTCTTTGCACTTCCTATATCATCATAAGGTGGAATTGTCCCTATGGTGATACAGAGCATAAATAGGTAGTCATGCAACGCTGTACATAAATTACATTTATGTCCTTTTCCCCCACAAAGCCTTCTTTCGGTGGTATTTGATCACCTCTGTGTTTTTTATTTTTTGCGCTATAAACCAAAAAATTCCAACAATTTTTTTAAAAAAACAATATATTCTTTTTTTTGTAAATTCTTTAGTAGCAGCTTTCGACAACAGTACAACCAATAACAGTGTCCGTAGAAATGAACAGCATATAGATACAGATCTCTACAAATGTAGCATATAAGTCGCCATTTATCTTGAAAGAATAAGTCTGTATCCAGAACCTAAACAAACATTGTTCACATGCTTGTAAGCACTCGAAGAAAACAAACAATCTTTTTTACTTTTTGCTATAAACATATCCAGTAAAAAACATAATAAATCTAATTTCTTCATAAATTTAGGCCAAAATGTATTCTGCGACATGTCTTTGCTAAAAAAAAATCCCAATGCGTGTAAATTAATTGGTTTACATGAAAGTTATAGCATCTAAAAATTGTGGTATATATACTGGAATTTTTTAAAAAATGTTTATACTAGTAATAGTGGCGATCAGCGGCTTATAGCGGGTCTGCGGAACTGCGAGACTGCGGCACGCATTCTGACACTGGAGGGAACTGACTAACTACTACTGACATCCTCAGTAACACTAATACAGTGAACAGTGCTAAAAATAGCACTGACACAGTACTAATGACACTGGGCAGGAAGGGTTAAGATTTGGGGTGATCAAAGGGTTAACTGTGTGCTGTGTGTTTTACTTGGGAAACATACTGCTGTGTATTTCTCTGCTGTGCAGAGAAATAGACAGCAGCATGTTACTGTTGGCAGGATAAAGACTTGAGTTGTTTACACACAGGTCTCTCCCCTGTCAGTGTTACTCAGCGATCGCTGGGTGCCGGAGGGGAATCTCCAGCCCAGACCCGGTGATCGACATCTGAAGCCGCAAATGACGTGTCCCCTACCCGGAAATGCAAAAGCACACACATATATATATATATATATATATATATATATATATATATATATATATTTATGTGATTTTGCACAGCCCTGCCACCTTGTAGCAATAGTTCTGCTATAGGGCAGTAGGGAAGCGGTTGGGGGGGGTTAGTATGAGAAATTGTTTCTACTTTGCTATACTTTTATTTTGCTCTAAGTGTTGGTGATACTTATTACACCTAATAAATTATGATGACAGATGTGCCTGTACATTTTTAATTGTGATTAGTTTACATGTTTTTATGCCTCTACCCCTTCCTTCCTTCCCTACCTATGATGTAGCTCTCATATAGAGTGACTCATGTCAGTAGATGACCTGTGTGGCAGTAGCAAATATGCATTGTTTTTGGATTCTATGTGCAGATTGGGAATCACTGTTAGGGATTCTTTGAGTAAGAGTTCTGGAAGTCCTGTCAGGGATTCTGAAAGTGAGAGTTCTGGAAGTCCTGGAATCAGTCCTGGTGATCCTGTAAGTACTGTAACAACAACTTAATCCTAACTCCAGTTTGTAGAATATATTCTAAACTACTGCTATTACTGGCCAAAATAACATTTTGTAAGATTGTTTTGTATAAACATATACATAACATTATGCAGGCTAAGTGTAAACTGCGGCAAATCTAAAACAACACATTGTACATATATTTAATACATGCGCAATTCCTCATGTTTTGCTGCAAGAACAGAAAACTACTCACGGTAGAACACCTCCTGCCTATTACGGAGATGAAGTAAAAGTTGGGTGTTCTGCAGTCCAAATCAGGAATGAGAAGCCTAGGGTGAAAATATTACTCCTCTATAAATACAGTACAGTGAGGAACCGTGTCAAGCTAGATGATAAGATCATCAAGTAAAGATTGAAAAAAAAAACCTGAAAAAAAATCAGCTACAACTTTAAAGGGCTGATGAGTTGCAATATATTACATTTTTTTTCTTGAGTTTAGGCACACTTTAAGGGTTTATCACAAATATTACATTTATTTCGAATGCAATTAGTATAAATACCTACATTTAGCTTGATTTCAGCTTCTTATAATCCCCTTGGCAACAGCACTTAGATTGGGAGAAGGGAAGAGCAATACTTGAGGCCAAGCACGTGCCCTGTATTCACATTTTCCAAGAAGGATTATGATGATGACAAAAAGAAAGATCAGAGAAATGGCATTAGCCTTCTGCTGCTCCTTCACTGTCCAAGCACAGGTTGTTGGTAGAGTAAGTGATGTAAATGTGTTACTGGAAAAGAAGAAAATCTGGTCACATAAGGTCATGTCAGATAAATTTGCTAATACTGTTGCTCATCACTAACTCCTTTGTTGAAGTGTTATAAATTCTGGCTACCATAGCAGTAAAGAACTCCTTTCTATGCTGGTGACAAAATGATTTCTCTTTTCCTCATAATATGTAATATATCTGAAACGTACATAATTATTAGATTATACCAAATTCATATACATAGCTTAAGTTTGAGTATTTTTGTAATATTAGGTTTAGAGTCTCTTTCTGTTTTTGATAAAACTGCCTGTTATAGATCTGTTCTTATTCTTAAACTGTAGATAGCAACAAAATATTGTATAGTATCTTTTCATGTCATCTGACAAAATAATAAAAATAGACCTAATTCGCTTACTAATTTCCCACTTTTATAACTAGGACTTTTTTAAGCCTGTAGACTAGGTGCTTTTTGTACTTACTACTCACCTCTGAAGTAATTCTTAAAATTTTTTTGCCCTCAGGCTACCCCAGAAATTTCCACTGTTCAAGTGATAATATGATTATGCTGCGTTAAACGTTATATCCTTTTTCAATCATCTAACATTCTTTTATAGTGATATATTAACTCACAAGTCTGTATAATTTACTCTTATCCATATGGATTTATTCAGCCCTTCAATCCAGTCAGTAATGAAAATATGAATACATATGCAAGCCTAAACTAATCCATATGTTGACTACCCAAGACTGTATTTTTTCACTTAATTTTATCATTTAAATATACCGTATACATATATTACATTTCTCTTGATTCATTTCTGAATTCACTATCTAACAAACATTGATAATAATGCTTGGTGTACAACGCTCTTCATGAAATTATTAAGTAAAATCATATACAACCTTTAACCTTTCAAATGCAGTATGTGATTTCACATTAAGCCTCTAGATTAAAAATCCAATATAGATTGATCTGATTAACTTTTGCACAATCTTTATCCTGTAGGTAGTAGCTTGTGCCAGATACTTTTTTTTATTTTTTTCTTAAATACAGTTATTTAGGCGCTTAAAGCATGAACATCTAGCCCTAATCCACGCTGATATGCAATGGTTGCATATCATGTATTATTTTTATTAGGATGTTTTTAAAAAAGACTATAACTCAACATTGGAAATTTAGTGCTTAAAGGAAAAGACATGTTAAGCACCTAAATTCCTAATGGTTCACGTTATGTTCAAAGTTTGTCTTTGCAATTTTTCCCAAGAGAAGAGAGCACAGTAATTTTGCTTCTGCACAGGCAATAATCCTTTGAATGCATGTCATATTGAAAAGGGACAAGTGTGGAATAGACAGCATTTGGAGTGACCTTCTACTTTCAAAAAAAATAAATATTTGTTTAGCAGCTATACTGTAAGTGCAGAGCAGACTGAAGCAACAAAAATGGCCTTTATATTTAGGTATGTTGTTATAAATGAATGAAATCTTCAGGTAATTGTCATATGGATTACCTCTCACCATTCACAGCCTCCCTGTACCCAATCTAACGTCTGCCCACACACAGGTAATTGAACTTATGTGCAATTTTATCTGAATGAATGATCAAGTGGCACACATTCCACTAAGTGGCATTTCAAGTAAAATCTTAGTTTACAGCTTCCACTTTTATGAACATATGTAAGATTCAGGATGCAGAAAAAGCTGAGTATGGCCTGAGAGGCTTCCACTTTTGTAGTCAAAGTTCTTTAAAGTAACAGAATACTCATTTACTTGCCTGGTTACTTCTTTTTTTTGTACATCAATATCCAAGAAAATGGGCCACAAACTGTAATGGTGATGGATAAAATAAAAATCCTCACTTTAAGTTCCAAGAAGTTTTTCATTTAAACAGAGTAGTTTAATCGATGGATTACAAAGATTTTACCATCTGTTGTTCCTCGTAATTACGAATCTAAAAAAGAACATAAGTCACAATTGAATCATAAAAAATGATTCAAGTGATTTAAAATGAATGTGCATGTTCATTACTCAAAGCAGATTCCATCTGTTGTGTGTTTTGCCTTTTTGCCATTAATCAGTGCACAAGCATCTCTTTAGTGATTGAGAGATTTCCCCCATGTAACATCTTGTTTCTCCAGATATCCCATCAACTAACTATACTAATCTGTGCAATCCTATTATCTGATTTCTATTATATTAATCCACTCTGCACCATAAGTCTCACTCTGTGTTTATGCTTTTGCGCTTGGTGGTTCTTTTGTTAATATATATATACAGCCTCAAACTTTAAAAGTATTTCCTTATCAAACTGATAATCCAAATATTAGACTTGGAAACAACATAAACATGTTTTAAAAGGTAATGTAATAAAACAAACACATTTAAAAGTTATATTTTAATGCAGCAATATAAGTAGGAACTAATACAATTTAGTGAGCTTTGCTGTAGGTTTCAACACAAGAAAAAATACACACTAAACCCATGTCACTTTAGTAGCCATGTCAAACTAAAGATGACTTCTTGTTTTTGTTTTTTTTGTTTTTTTTTTCCTTTTTTTAAACCCTGTAAAAGGTTAGCTCTGGGACATAATGTAGCTCATCTTTATGAGGTAGATTTTATGTAAAGTATCTTTTTGAAGTGTCAATGAATAATGAGGTTATGATAGATTCTTATAATTCAGTTATACCAGTTAGTTTCCTCATTTAATAGATACATTTTCAATTACACTAAAACAATGTAAGACTGGGTGGTATAGATGCCCTCACATGACACAAAAAAGGACATCTTCCATCCCAGATACTTGGAGGTGCAGGGGAGAAAAGGTTACAATAAACCATATGTAGCAGGGTTGTCCACATATTCAACCTTTTGGACAAATAATTTCTTTATATTCCCCCAAATCACTTCATGTGACATATCACAAACTCCTTATATTGCTTTATTATCAATCATACTGGGATTTGTTTTTCATATTAAGAAGTGCCTTCTTCATTTCTTCCTATTATCCACATGAGTGGTAATGCCTCACCACTGAAAATCTCCAGCAAGACCAACTGTTGATGAATGGGCTTAGGAAATGCGTCATATCATGAGAATGATCTAATAGTTGCATGAAAGAGATACAGCTCTTTTGAAACCTAGAGTCCTAGATTGGTATACTTGGACTTAGAATGCTTTAAATCTTTTTATAGTTTGTTTTCTCTAAAGGAATAGTGCAACTTTTGTGAAAAATAAATAAATAAATGTATCCATTTTTTGCACTAGAGCAGGGGTGTCAAACTGGCGGCCCTCCAGCTGTTGCAAAACTACAAGTCCCATCATGCCTCTGCCTTTGGGGGTCATGCTTGTGACTGGCAATCTTGCAATGCCTCATGGGACTTGTAGTTTGGCAACAGCTGGAGGGCAGTCAGTTTGACACCCATGCACTAGAGTCTCCAAAGTGATGCAACTGTGAACAGTGCATGATGGGTGCTATGCACAGGCTGCTGCAGCTGTTGGTCCACACAAAGGTGCAGACCTACCTGTAGACCTATCATTATGGGGCTAAAGGAAGTAATAAATGGACCAGGAGTGAGGAAATGTCACTGCACTTGTGCTCTCTCGAGCTTCATGAGTCCCTTTGCTATGGTGGCAGCTGAGGCTTCTTGTATTCCATTCACAGATCCAAGTGATGAATCTGTGAATGGATGATATGACTGTGTATGCGGAGCCATTCACAGCCATATATGATTAAAAAATTACAGGATGCTATGAGAAGAAGAACCTGCAACTAAAGCAAGGGAGGATGGTTTGAGGGTGGGGGAGCTGTGGAACTTTACCATATTTCATATTACACCCTAGAATATAGGTCTAACATGGTCAGAAAGGAGGGCTTGGTCTTTAAAAGAAAAGGGTTGAGCAAAGGAAAAGGAAATATTTGGACACTTAAAAGGTTGTTTGGGTATTTCTTTTCATTCCACATATTTTTAAAACCATGAATGCTTGTATTTTTTATTAAGACTGAATACCCTAAGGGTTAAAGAAAAGGTATTCGAACGACCATATTACTAGTTTACCAAAAGTAGAAGCAGCTTACCTACCCAATATAGGTAGCACTTCCAAATATCTTCATCACATATTGTTTTTGGTTTTGCAGAATACCTTGGTACCTGCCAACATCAGGCTTTTGTTTTAAAATGGTGCTCCATTTTAGGTCTTATAATGAAGCAGTCAGTAAGTCCAGAAGGTCATCCTGATTGTCACCACAGGGTCACTTCCAAAAAAGACCAGCCCTGTGAAAGAAGTGGTATTGTAATTAAAGAAAAACTAAGCTCTCTCAATCAACATTAGCTGTTTGTAATCCTTATGTTACTAGCATTAGTAAATAGAAGGTCTGTCATATTTACTTGTTTTAAACTTTTTTCTTTTTGTTTTACATTTCTTCAATTGCTTCCTGGTTTCTGGTCTAGGCCAAACTGATGTCATACATCCCAGGAGTCTTCAGAGGCATTATTTCCCTTTCATTTGGTTTTCTCAGTTAAGCACACCCTTCTGTCTGCATGCCGGGCAGATGGATCACAGGTCATAATTGCTACATAAATCATCTGCCCTTATGCAAGATGGCCATGGCTAGAAATGCTGGGGGGGGGGGGTTCAAAGTGATTTTTCAACAAAATAAAGCACAGAGACATGAATGAATAGGCGACTTTGCTTTAAATACTATTAAAATTTACATAGTCTTTTCAGTTTGTGGGGCTCAGATACAGTTAAGTCCCTCTTTAACTTTCTGCTTACAGGTGTCTTGAAATGTCATCCTTTCAGTGCTGCCCAAATGCAGCATTTATTCCAAGCTTCTGGATGTGTGAATATCTGCCCTTCCACTGCATGCAGTGATTTATCCTGTAAGTCTGTACATCAACACAGGTGTAAGAGCCAGCTGGAGGAACCATTGTGTGTGGCTAGGGAGCAGGTATTTGACCAATCTGTTTGGTCAAATACCTGAAGTGGCTTAGGAGAAGTGTAGAGGTGGGGTTTCAAGACATAGGCCATGGGAAGGTTAAGAAAACTGCTTCTTTTGTGGCAACAGAGTCACTTTATCAAGAGGCTTGCACATATGCAGCCCATGGGAATGCAGCCTGCATGTGTGGATTGTGGACTGTTATTAGTAGAAAATTGCATGTCTTTTTAAATATAATTTTTGAAAATATTTTAAGATAAAGAATTTAAAAAGATTGCAGGTTAAATGCAAATCGATTGGCAGTAGATTGGTCTATATTGGCAGTTCTCTGTTGGCTACCCATTTTAGTTTGAAAGTCCAGGTTTAAAGACTGATTTGTAAGCTTACATCATGTTTATTTTAAACCTACTGGAATTCCTCCAGAGCTAAGTTTTTAAACTTTTGGACTGATTTATTGCTTAATGCTATGCAAGCTTAAAGAAACTTTATACAAACTCTGAATTGTGTTGTAGTTAATAGATCATTGTGGTTTGACTGTCTTTTAAACAAAAAGAAAGCATGCCCCTATTTGCTCAATATTATCAGTTGGGCAAGTGTCTGTGTTTTAGCATGCAAAATTGAAACAATTAGGCAGCATTTTAATGTGTGCTTTTAATGTATTTGCATCTTTTATCACAGCACTAATCAGCTCCTGTCTCACACATGGGGCTAAACATTTGAAACCAACTTTGCAGCTGGTAACTGCTGAGCATTTCAACTTGGCAATAAACTTTGTATCCACCATTAAACAGTTGGAAGGCTTTGTTTTTTATCAGATGGCCTCAATTGGTAATAAACATTTATTATAACTCACTGTTGGGCATGAAATTTAGAGAATTTTGCAATTATCTTTACATCTTATTTCCTGGTGATTTTTTTTTAAAACTCTGTTCTTTCAATTGCTTCGATATAAAGGTATCTCAGTGCAGAAAATATGCATCTCAAATTAATCTTTCTAAAGGACAGCATTAAGACATATTTTCCTTTTCATCTTTCTTCTCATCGAATGTTTTTGTAAACTAAATCTTTTGCAATGTGGCAGGAAATGCCTGGCATTTTCCATTATCAAGATTCATTTATACATCCTCTCCTCATTTGCCAATTATATATGCATTAAATACATAACAACTAATCTGTAGTCTTTGCATCATAGCCAAATCCCATCTGCTGCCCTGCATAACATTACACAGAGACATTTGAACATGTTCTAGGATCTCACAAAGCTGCTCTTCTAAAGAAAGCCATGTTGCCATTAACCTATATTTTTTGTCATTAAGCTTATAATAAAGATCCTACCCCATTTCACCTTCCAAAAAAAAGTCTCTTAAGAACAAGTGCCAGCATTTGGCTGATTTCAGTCATTTTTTGTTTTGAAAAAAAATATATATTTGCTCTCAGCAATCCATGCCCTCCCTGTGTTCTCTAATATGGTAGAATTTTGGAAAGCTAAACATTATACAAAGGCAAAATAAGAAATGATGGGAACATATGAATAAGTGTCCTGTGCACAGCATAAATTTGTATAAACTCTGTTAGAAGGCATGATATATTGGGTGAGAGAACAAAGTGATTCTGTTAGAGAACCATTGTGTTTTTCTGTAAGTCTAATTCATTCACCATGAATGCGCAAGCTGCAGTTACCCTTTACTAAATCCTACAGAAAAATCAGTGAAAAAATACCATTTATGAAAGTAAAACTACATGTATTCTTTTTACAAACCATCTAGTAGTCAGAATATTTATGAAATGTGCCAGGTCAACTAAAATAGTGATGAGTGAACTGGTTTACCTGAACTTAAACATGCACCTAAACTATGAATGTTTGCCTTGAATCACTGATTTTCAGAGATGAACCATGAAATTATTTATTTACATAATAAAGGGGGTCTTTGGTCCCTTTATCAGCCCACTTCCTAGCACCCTTTGTTAATGAAGGGTCAAAACAAGCTTGTGGTTGCAATTGCAGCTTAGAACTGTTTTACCCTCTTAGCGCTGGCGCCTCCCAGCCATTTCAGGGGTTTGTGACGTCGGGAGGTTGTGCAGGGTAAAGGGTCATGTGACCAACGTGATTGGCTGTCACATCGGTCAGCTCCCCACCACAAGTATCAACTGGGACCTTTCCGTGAGGCTTGGGTAAATGTGCCAGGAGCACGCAGGGCACGCGCTCTCAGCACATCCTTTGTTTACATTGGCTACGCAAATATGTGGTCCCTCAGCACTAAGGCCCAGCCACTGAGAGACAGCATATTTATGGCACCAACAGGTTAAATTTGTTCTCTTGGCTGTGCCCTTTAATATAAAAGTGACCAATCACTTCTACAAATAGGGGAAGGATCCCCTGTGACCCCCACCCATGCTTCCCTTGCTCCTTCTGGGAACCCAGAATCACTAAAAATACCTTCAGGATGGCTAGTGAGTAGAGATTAGGAAGATGTGTTTCATGATATCTCTCTATCTGTAATGTGATCACAGAAGCATTCAGCTCTGAGCATTTCTGGGTTCATGGCTGTCACATATCAGTGGCTATAGAAGAAATAGAGGGAGGTAAACTCTCTGTCTTCAATATGCTCAGGGACTCTATAGGGAAACATTAGGGGTCCAAAAGACCCTTGATGTCTCATTAAACAAAATGGTGGCCCTATCACTCAGCAATGCTATCACATTGTGATAGCAATAAAGCTAAGTAAAAATTAAATTTTATGCATGCACATGCATACATAAATGATGATTACATAATATATATTAGGTATCACCATACATACCAGAATGAAAGGAATAATTCTAGATAAATCATTTATTGTCAAATTTGAATTGATGAGCTGTTAAGGCTTCTAAAGATCTGCTTATAGTGATTTTGGGGTAATGCAGTTTTTCTTCATTTTGTATGTGTTCACTGGTTTGGGGCTTGACATATTTGGTATCTATTTGTTTGGTAAGTCTTATTTTTTTATGTTTTGAAAAACCCAGAGATTATATTGCACATCTGTTCATTAAAATCAATTTAATGTACTTTTACTAAAACTATAAGTTTGATAAACAATAATGCAAAGAAGGAGGTTAATTTGCTAAAACTAAAGATTGCAAAAACTGGTGCAGCTGTGAATGGTAGCCAATCAGCTTCTAACTTGAAACAGTAGGCATGCAGACTGGTAAAACAGGCACCCCACCTTACTGGCATTAGCCCATGCTGTATATTCCAGAAGTTGGCCGAGCACTAAAAAAGAGCTCCCCTTCCCTGTGTTCAAAGCTCAGAGCTAAAAATTTCTTCATATCTATCCTGCAGGCTCAGCATTGTACCTGTCCTACCAAGCTGGTACTCCAACCCTATGTGAACATGCAAAAAAGGGCTCTTTGAATTCCTTACCCAATCACTTGACACAAGTACATTTTAAAAACAATACATACTATGTAAAGAAAGTAGATTTATAGCAGTAAACATGAGAGAAAGAAAACAGAACTCACCAGCAACTGCAAAGTATTGTACCAAAATACTGTATTAAAGACCTTGAGCAATACAGCAAGTTTGTAGACAGCGGTCACTAACTCCTGTTTTCACTGCTCATAACCTCAGAATCTAGCAGGGTTGGAGTGACATGCCAAGTGATAGTGATTAAATTCTTGTACCTCTGTTTCCTACCCTTGTGGTGTCCATCAGATGGTTCCTCTCACTGCCCTGCACACCAGGTGGGTAGGTGGGGATGCACAGGAGAGATGTTTGTATCACTAGTGCAAGGCATGAAAACTCTGCTTGTTTCTAATCCCAATGGCTGTGAGAAGTGGTACCAAGAGCCAATAACAGTTGCCTACACACTTACAGCACAAAGTTTTTAATATGTGAGTGCAGTATTTTGCTTTTTTTTATTCTACATTATGCTCTTTCATCTCTTGTATTTTGTTGCAACAAATCACTCCTCATTTTACATGCTGAGCTGCAAGGCTGGTTTGTTGGAATTCTTTATATTGATGGATTAGAAACGGGGCTGACTTATTAAAGCTATTCACAGTTTATTTTCAAATCAAAATATCAAATTTTGATTTAGTTTTAGTCATAGTCTTTTGACTAAAATGGCATTTTAGTTTTAATAGTATTTCAGTCATCTGAATTGTTTTAGTTTTAGTTGTATTTTAGTCAACTAAAATCTCCAGTACTTTTTAGTTAACTAATATCTCCAGTAGCACTGACTCAGTGAAGCAGGAATGTGTGATGAGGGGGGAGGGAGTAGACTTAGAAAAATTGGATAGGAGTGTGCAGTATACTTTTCCGGGATGGGGAAGTGACCTGAAAGTGGGGATGGAGAAGTATATGAAGGTGAGGGACAGCACAGGGCAGTGTGCATTATACTTTGGAGATGGGGCGGTGAGGTGACCTGAAATTGGGGATGGGGAAGTAAATGGGGTGAAGGAGTGCATAGGGCAGGGTTTAGTATACTTTGGAAATGGGGAGGTGACCTGTAAGTGGGGATGGGGAAGAAAATGAGAGTTAGGGAGAGCACAGGGAAGAGAACTGGATGGTTTGGGGAGGTTGTTATTTTACACAGTGCTAAGCAGTGTTACCTTACGGGGAGGGAAACACTCGCCACCTCACATCCAGACAGACATGAATCAGACATATGAGTTCCTCTTCTGTGGTTCACAGGGCATTGTTTCAGAACTCCCAGGCAGCAGGCAGACAAAGAGAGCCTGCATTTTTCAGCCAATACAGCTTGCCGATAGAGGCAGGGGCCTGGGGCTTTACCAGACAGGAGGAGTTTTGGGGAAAGTAGAAGTTCAAGTGGATTAACATCCCTCCCTCACATTTTCATTCCGTTTTCATTTGTTCATGAAAATTGGAATTGGTTTTTGTCATAGTTTTGTCAATTGACTTAGTTCTCAATTTATTTTCATTTAGTTTTCGGCACTGAAATATGCAGCTGACGAAAACTATGAGGAAAAATTTGTCAATGAAATTAACACTGAGGTGAAAGTTATCCAAGGCAAAAATTTAGAAAAAATGCACTTACTGACATTTATTAAACTGCACCAGAGTGTCACCAATTAACCAGGGTTTTAAGGTGCAGGAACACTCAATTTAGGAATCTGTAGTACAATGTGTGAAGGTTCGACAGCTATGTAGTGGCAAATCACATTTTAAAATTGACTTTGGTTTTGAAATGTGTGATAGCTGTATAAAGTGGAAGTTTTCCTAATTTTCAAAGTACAAAAGGAATAAATATACAGTAAGGACTTTTTACACTTGCTTACAAAATGTGGCATTGGACACGCTTTTTTGAAACACTCTGAATGCCAATCACAGCACCTGTCACTAAATAAAATGGTAAGCTTACAGTCCTGTTTAGTTTGTTTTGCTTTGCTTCCCTTTGTTTCAAAAATTTTACCCCAAGTCTATGACAATGCTCACTAACAGAACCTGCAGCTTTTAAGGGGCTTTTATTCAAAGTTTGCTTTCCTTTGTTTTGAAGGCATTGCAGTTATGAGATATCCCTGGATGCATTGGGAAAACAAGCAGTGAACCAGAAAGACAATATCTGTACTCACTTTCAGTTCTTGTGTATGTATTCTGGGAGTGTCTGGGGCAGATGTCACAGCTGGTGTGCAGGTTGGAGCTGCAGGAAAGTGAGAGGGGTCTGGACTGGAGCGGAGCAACTAGCAGATGGTGTGCAGCATTGGAACGTTATAGTGGAAGGTGGGCAGGTACCAGAGAGAGAGGACTAAGTGACAGAGGATCAGCAGAGCTGGGGGACCAGAGCAGCAGAAACAAGCAGATGTCATGCATGGTGTACAGTATGGGTGCAATATAGTAGGTGGTGAACAGGGACCAGAGACAGAGGAGAATCAGAAGAGCTGGGAGTTAATACTGTGTGGGGGATCAACAGAGCTGGGGGTTACTACTGAGCATTGGATCACCAAAGCTGGAGTACTACTGAGTGGAAGATCAGCAGACTTGGGGGAACTACTGAGCTGAGGATCTGCTGAACGAGGGTACTAATGAGCTGGGGATCTGCTGAGTGGGGGTACTAGTGAGCCGAGGTTCTACTGGGTACCTTTAAAACAAATAAAATATCAACATACACACACAGGGCATTTACCAAACTTCATTAAAGCTTTAATAAAGCATCACGGAACCATAACAGAAATATCATAAACACATTGAAGTGGTAGGCGTTTTAATCTATGTTAAAGATCAAGCAAGTGTAAATGAGTCCAAGTGATGAAAACATAAGAAACTCACCTAGACATAAAAGTATGAGAGGTTGGGAGATACACACAGGTGTAGTAGCTAGCTAAAGGAATTAGGCTGGGTTTTGGCTCATGTGTGCTGCATAAGCAGCATTCCTTCCTAAATACCCATGCATATGGTTTTGGTGTTAACACAATATTCTGGTTCACTCACTGCCAGCTAAGACTATTAGTGGAGGTGCATGTTGCCCATAGCATTTACAAGGAATTTCCATTTTTTTCATTCTTTTTGTTAAAATTATTTTTCAACATTTTTCAACATTCTGGAGTCATTCTGGAGCACATACCGCTGTAGTGGATTGTAGCTGACTCGGAAGGAACAGATTCCTTAAGATTGTGTAGTTACTCATTGGAGGTTTTTCACACTTGGTCCGGTCTGACACCTGTCACATGTGAGTGCATAAGTAGAAGTTTCTGTGTTAAATAAAGCTTTTTAAAGGGTAAACACTATGTGAGGTTTTTTATTTATGATGAATACTGCCGATAAAGGGTGCTTTTGGAGCGAGCCATTGGGATCCATTTGCATCAAGTTGATCTTCAGAGTCCATTATGGGACCAAAAGTGCGGTTTGACCAAGCATTTTATATGTGAAGTCGCACTGCTGGAGGTGAGCAGACATCTGATGGAGGAATTGTGCACAATTTTTGTCGGTTGGAGGACCAGGGGTTCACGGGAGGAAGGATTTTCCATTCAGAAGCAATTATTTTGGGACCTTTTATATGATTATCACTTTTAGTATTCACTAATTATTTAATAATTATTTGTGTTGTAAAGCGCTGCATGGTATTTTTTATTTATTCATTGATTGTGCCCATATATGAGATAGGGTTTTGTGCTATAGCAGCTATATATGTATTTTGATGTGTTATTTTCACACATTTTTAGTTGCACTTGAATTTTGATCCATAGTAGCGCGTAAGATGTTTTTTATTTAATTGCATGTTAGATGTTAGTTGTGGATATGTGCACTGTTCTATACACACTGCACATTCCACAGTCCATAGTCCCTAGTACATCTTAGGAACAAGCAAGAGAGGGTAGCTGTAGTCTTATTTACAGTGGGAAAGTTTAAAACTAATCTCAGAAAGTTCTAAAAACAATGGAAAATATCCTCCTGCGCTTATAATGAGTTATATTAAACCTACTAATAGCTGCTGCCACTTAACTTGTACCATAAAGTATGTGCTCAAATTATTAGAAATAGTGAAGCGCTATATCAATATATACTCCTAATGCATATTAAATAAATATAAACAACATATTGGTGCTCAGTGTGAAATATAAATTATTAATATATAGTGAACCAATCTCTAAAATAAAGTGAACACTCAAATGTGATAGTGGTTATACTCAATATTATTAATAATAATCCATAAAAACAGAAATCATTAGTGAATGGTGATTATACTAAATAATATTATTGTAATCCATAAAATATAAGTAAAACAAAATTCATTAGTGAAATATCAAGCTGTAAAGTCCATGCAAAAAACGTGATGGTGCCCACGTGATCTTCATCCTCCTCTATAAGCCGCACCTTATCCACTCCACTCCAGGGTCCTGAGGAAGTCACGAGGGACGTGACGCAACGCGTCGGTACGTCATTTCCGGTGTGAGTTGACGCATTTCCGGTTGCAGCGACCATCTTAGTACATCCAGTTACCATGCAGTACACCCATAGGAAGTGGTGACAGGCGTTTTTTAACTGGATACACATGTGAGTGCAATGTGAATTGTTTTGTTCGGTTTTATTCAATAAAATACTGCACAATGGAAGGCTTTTTGCTTTGTATCTCATATATATTACCCTGAGCGGAGGTGGAGTGAATAAGGTGCGGCTTATAGAGGAGGAATTGTTTATTATATCCTATGGTCCCTGTGATGAGAAGTGGAATCCAGAGGACCTGACTGTCAATTATAGCCTTTTGGCCTTGTGTGGGTCAGGGTGTTGAGATGAGCAGGCATTACTGCCATTTGAGGATTGGTGTTTGTTTCTCCACTAGAGTGAAGATCACGTGGGCACCATCACATTTTTTGCATGGACTTTACAGCTCGATATTTCACTAATGAATTTTGTTTTACTTATATTTTATGGATTACAATAATATTATTGAGTATAATCACCATTCACTAATGATTTCTGTTTTTATGGATCATTATTAATAATATTGAGTATAACCACTATCACATTTGAGTGTTCACTTTATTTTAGAGATTGGTTTACTATATATTAATAATTTATATTTCACACTGAGCACCAATATGTTGTTTATATTTATTTAATATGCATTAGGAGTATATATTGATATAGCGCTTCACTATTTCTAATAATTTAATCTCAGAAAGTACTATTTTACTGAAAGAGTACCTGATGCTTAGAATAAACTTGCAGCAGAGGTAGTGAGCCAGTCAACAGTAAATAGCTTCAAACATGCTTGGGAACAGCATAGGTCTATACTCTAGACTCTATACTCTAATCTATAAAAAAGTTAACAAAAAAAAACAAAAAAGCAACCCCCCCAAAAAAACAGCCCCCCCCCCCAAAAAAAAAACCACACATAAAAAAAAACACGGGCAGACTCCATGGACTACTCGGTCTTTTTCTGCCTTCACTTTTCTGTTTCTAAAAGTGAAATGGATTTCAAACTCTCTATCACGGCTAGGCATATTTAAACACATCACCTGATAACATGATTGAGAAATGCTGGGGTATGACCCATTTTTTTTATGACCCATTTCACTGAAAAAAAAAACAATTCACCCATTAGAAGATCTAAAAATGTTTTTGGTACTTAATCGTCTGTTCAAGAGTAATTGTTTCCTTTTGTTTATAAACATTTTTTTAAATGGAATTAGCATCTAATCCCATCAGAGCTTTTTGGCATGTATTATACTGTACATGCATAAGGGTTTTTTTGTTTTAAATATTATTCTACTTTGTTCAAGTTTTCTATGTATACTGTTCATTACAATTAAGAACAAATTCAAATTATGTTTCATGTTCTTTGTAATTTGAAGAGTTTTGTTTTAGATTTGGTGCATTACATTATCTTGACTGACAAGCATTCCTTTAATTAGTACTTTTTTCTAGAGTTAGAAAGAAAGTTTCTAGATTCTTTTAAATAATGGATATAAAAAAAGAGATAACACAAGATTACAGCAAGCAATCATGTGTAACATTTAATATATACAGAACATTTTGGGTTTTGTGTGTAATGATCAACCATAAATGAAATAAATTACATTCACAAGTCACACCACAATATAAAAAAGGACATTTGATGATGCGGATAAACATAACAGTGACATTTAAAAAGCTTATCTCAAGTATAAACATTTTCTTTTAATTCTAAAAGGGTTAAAAGCTGGAAAGTGTTAGAACCAAGGTGAGCGAATCTGCTTGGGTTTGGTCCAAGTTTGTTAAACTGAGAGGGATGAGCGATTCTGACTGGGTTCAGATGGTGTTTGTCAAACTGATGTCCTGTGATGTAATCCATGTCAATTACTGTATTAAGCATTGTTATTCTAATCAATTATGATGACCCAATGCATGGCGATGTTTACATGCCACACTTATGTCACTAAATTATGCTTTCTCTGCATGTGATAATGTGGTCAATTATGTCACCTGGGATTCCCAGCTGTCTATTTATTATAGTGTAGTCAGGGAACCTGTCACTTAGCTTTAGTGTGTAAACATAAGTTGGCATCAGGTCTTTGTGATTCATAAGGATTACATCCTGGACACCATGATTGACCTGATTTACAAACTTAGGTGGAGTTATTGTGGTGGATTTACATAAAGAGACATTCATAAAAAATAATTGTTATTGTGTTTTGTATTGATTTTTCAAGGTTTGTTTGTGTTTATTTACTGTCAACTCTTTGTGAAAATGAATAAGGTGTTCTAAGGGACCCCTGTACTCATTCCCCTGTAGCAAGCAGATATACTGTATAGGTAAAACCTAATTATAAGTTAGAGATCCAGATCACACAATCATTTTACACCTCTTTTTTTGAGAATCTGAGGTGGAGATGATGCCCCACCCTTCCTTGGAAGGTACCCTCTCAATATTGAAAGGCATATGACCTGGTCTGATACAGGAGGTGGAAGCTGCATGTTTGCTGCCCTCCTTTTTTCGGGCTATCTAAGGGCCTTTTTACATGGGGCAGATTCCATTTAGATCATCAGGGGATCAGCTTACAGATCCCCTGCTGATCAGGGCAAGGTGGGCAGATTAAACATCCATGTCTGCCCAGTTTCTGCAGAGTGGACATGGACCCGCTCTGCTCTATGGGTGACCAAAAATAAACAGAGTTCTGTGTCTGTTTACACCTGACTCCTCCGATCCGATCCACCTACACAGTAGAGGATGGATCCCCTTCCATTTTTTTAGTGGACCAGATCATAGGTAGGTGGGTGTAAATGGACACAAGTCTGTTTACACCTGTCTGTCCAGAGGAATGCATGGGCCTTCTGATCAGGTCCACCTGGAAAATAGAATTTTTGATTGAAAAGATACTTTTATTACAGAAGCATCAAAAACAACATGATACGTGTAATCGGGGTACATCTCACCCTGTACTGCGACGCAGCGCACCACATAGCAATACAGTTCAAGCATACAATAAATACATTCAGAAATAAATACATTCGCTCAGCGGTATGATGCCTGACGTGATGTGCAGAGGATGAATCCCCAGACCGCCACGTCATGCATGACGCCGCTTACCCCAAAAACCATAGCATCCTGATACACAGTACTAAGTCATGCAATAAACGAAAGCGAAAAAAACCGAAAAACCGAAAATCAAAGTTAACAATAGGCATCGGGTGTGTGGGGGGGGGGGAGGGAGGGGGGGAAACACAGGCCCGAAGCTTTATTGAAAAGACAAAGACACGCAAGGGGGAGTAGGGTTAAGGGGGAAATCTTCAGACGTCCTCTTCCTCCTTAAAGTCCATCAAGGAATGTGCCTCCAGGAGCTCTTTACCTTGGCCCTTTTCAGGCCTCTCGCCACTGCTAATTGAAAGGGCAGTCAAGTCCTCTGGCTTTCACCATTATCTGCCCAGTGTCTACCTTAAGTTCTTGTTAGCAACTCTGCCCCTGGTGGGAGCAGATTCCTTGGTCATGACAACAACACAGACCCAAAAATCATTTGATGTGTGGAAATCATTACTGACACTTTACCCACTTTGGGTCAGAAAAAGATTTTAAACGGCTTTGCACTGAACTCTTGGTATACCCTTAATCTCTACAATGACTCCCTGGTCCACCTTTGGTCCTCCTTTAGGTTGTTCACATTGGAATTTTTTTTGTTTTCTTTTGCATGCGTCCTATTTTCATGTATCATTGCGTATGCGTATATTTTCATGTATCATTCCCTTTGTATAGCCCTCATAGGTTTTTTTACTAATACAGTATGCTTTTTGTCCTCAAAAAGGGTTTACAAATAAAGACAATTAAGATAATATTATTATTATTAATAATAATAATAATAATAATAATAATATCAATAATAAAAGGCAGCAAAGGGGTTGACTACTCAAAGTATGGTTTCCATATTGACCCTAATCTTTTCCTGTTCAGTTTTTAAGCTTTCTCTATACTTTCCCTGCAACAGCTTTCAATACACTGATGCTATAATGGTGGTTTTTAACAAAGCCACCATCATTGGCCCTTCTAGGCCAAATGACCAAAGTTAAAAAGGCCCTGGCAGTAAATTAGGCTTCCCTCAATGGAAAAATCAGCAGCCTGTTCTGTACAAAGCGATAACAGCATGAGAGGAGCTATTACTGTTTCTATACAACCTGTGGATACTTGCAGTAAGGGATGGGTGAGCAACCTTTGTATGCAGACTGAGCCAGAAGACGCAGAAGAATTTGCTGATTCTTGCTTCTGGAACCCCCTGTATGCATGTAATATTCAGTGGTCTTATCATTGCAATGGTTTTGGCCGGCTGAATTGCTACATAAGTTCACTAGACTGGCAAACTGGGAACAGGCAGGGTTTGTCTCAAATCCAAACCTCATCACTAGCTAGAACCAGAGCTATATTGTACAACACTATACCAAAATACTTTTTATGCAGTAAGGACTTGAATAATGTTATTGGGTTCCAGATTGCATGCCTTATTGCAATAGTGTCAACTCACCATTCAATAGACACCAACAGAAAATGTTTGGCAATAGGGGTGTGAGCATGGCGTTCTGCGGCTGCATGAGCTAGGAGCTCCCATGCCTGCCGAGCAATGGTACTCGTCTGACCTCTTCGTTTGTCCATTCTGCCTCGGAGAGTGCCCAGTCTGGGGTGTCCGGTGTGGATGGAGGGTCTGTTGAAGCTAGGATCCTTGCTGCAAAAGGAAGCCAGTGGGTTGATGTGCAATGGGAGGTGGAGAAGGACCCGGCAGAGGAGTGGAGGACACCGGGGAGACCCATGTGATCGATCAGGCGACTGGGGCAAGGAAGCCTGGGAACCTAGGAGACTGGTGCTGGAGACAGGCGGACAGAACTGTACAGAGCCAGCCACGATGTCCAGAAAAGAAACCAGAGGCAGAGGCCACCAAGCCTGGCAGCCCCTGACCACCAAATGAAATCTCTTGAGACCCCTGAAGATAACAACCAACAGCTGATGACCAGCCGATGGATGCAGTACATAGGAGCTGGTGATTTGCCGCTCATAAGAAGAAAGGAGGGGGCACCCAGGAAGTGTAAGATGAAGAAGAAAAAGAAAGGGACACCAGAGAACTGTAACCCTCATAAAGATCAGGAGGGAAAAGATTTTAAGCAAGATCAGTATTGCAAGTAAGGACCCAGGGATACTGGCAGTAAATTTCTACCTAAAGTTATAAGTAATTGTACATCTTAAAGAATATGAAGAGTAGATCTGTCAAAGGAGGAAGAGAAAAAACTCCTGAACCGAATTTAAACACAAGTGCAATAAAGAAGTATATGCCTTTACATAAGAAAAGCCCAGAATAACAAACCCCAGAAAGTCATGGAGAAGCAAATTGTACCGGAAGCCAAACGAGACTGTCTATTGAGGTATTGGATGGGAATCAGTTGAAAGAAATCTTAAAGCTGCAGAGCGAAAGGGGGAAAAGGAATATGGATGAGCAAGAAGCAAGGTTACAAATGACGACAAAATCAGAAATTGTAGAAATGTTTCAAAACTCCAAAAATGTTAGAAAACTCCATAAAAAATGAAATGGTGGTTTTACACTGCAAAATGGGACAAGTCCTGTCATGAGTAGAAGAAACGGAAGGGAAATTGGAGAAACAAATCCAAGTAATTAACAAATTAGAAGCGCTATTGGAGGAAATGAGAAGAGAACACAGACTGCTATCATATAAATTAGAAGATCAGGAAAACTGAGATAGAAGGAATAATCTAAGGATCAGAGACTTACAAGAAGTGTCTCAAGGAGAAGATCTACAGGACACTATGATAAGATTGTTTAATTCAATAATAGGAAGAGGAGAGATGGAACAACTGAAAATGAGTGCACAAAGGAGATCCCAAAGAGTTACATCAGATACCCCAAGGGATGTGATAGTAAGGTTCCATTATTATGAAGATAAAGAAATTATTTGGAAGAAGCTGCGTGGGATGCCAGACATAAAATATGGAGAAACAAAGTTGCAAATTTTCGCAGACACAGCACAGGAGACACTTGCTAGAAGAAGATCTTTGAAACCATTGTTAGATCAGATGAGGGACAAAAATGTCCGCTATAACTGGAGATTCCCTGCTTTCTTGATCGGGTGGAAGGATGGGAAATCGGTGAAACTGAGATTCCCAGAAGAAGTGACTTTTGTGAAAAATTAGAATTACAGACTCTAGATAATTTTGGGTGGTCTGCAGGGGGGAAAGAGAATGTAAGGTTAGAAGAGGAGAAATGTCAATAAGTTTCTAAAAAGAGATAGATGGATGAGGGGGGGGGGCTGCTTTGGAGAGGAGGTAAGAGGGGAGGTGGCAGGTGGCGGGAGGTGGCGGACCCAGGTATTCCATTACCCACCACCCCTCACCTTTTCCTTTTTTTTCTCCTCTCACTCCTCTGTCCCTTGCCCTCTCCCCCCCCCCCACCAGCCCTGTAATACTCTTGGGATAAAGATCTCCTCCTCCAAGGACAGGTTAAATGGGACCCTTAGGTATAGGGAAAAGTGTTTACTAGACAGGTTAGAGAGTTGAGATAAAAAAGGATTAGGTAGGTGAGTGAAGAGCTGTGAGGAAGATAGAGTACCACAGTGGGTAGTAGGGAGGCCAAACATGCTGTTGAATTTCAGACCGAAATATGAGACATTGGGGCCTGAATGGGTGTGCGTGTTCAAAGCCTTACCCAGGAATCAACTGTGACAGTATGTCACAACTGATTTAAGGGCCAAAAATAAATCATAGGGGTTTTCAAGAGGGGGGTGTGGGTAAGAGGGGGGGATAGGAAAGGTGGTGGGGGAGGGGTGGAGGGAGAAGGGTAAATGGAGAAGGTCTTCTTGCTCCAAATCGTGCTTATTTGTACCCCCTCAAAGAAAATATAGAGGAGAAAAGACAAAATGGGAGGAAGGAATATGGTCAACTTTATGACATATAATGTAAAAGGATTGAACACTCCAACAAAAAGGTATAAGGTATTAAGTGAAATACACCAACGCTCTATTGAAGTGGCGTTTCTTCAAGAGACACACATATCCCAAAATTCAAATGTTAAGCTATATTCTAAATATCTCTCAACTTGGTACAATGTGGATTCACCAATAAGAAGGGCAAAGGAAGTGGCAATAGGATTTGGAAAACATATAAAATTTACTTTGGAGGAAAGTTTGGCAGATCCAGCAGGCCGGTATTTATTTGTGAGAGGAAACCTGAAAGGAAGGGTGTGTACATTAGCAAATATCTATTGCCCTAATAAAAATCCAACGGTGTATTTGGAAGGAATATTGGGAAAACTTACAGACTTTATTTTCAAATGATTTTTATTAGGAATTTTTAGGTTTCTGAACAAAACATGTTATGTCATTATATAGAAACATTGGAGTACAAGGTTCACATAAATGAAACAACATATAGAATGAAAAGATGAGGTAATAAACCCCCACCATCTGGCTGGGAGTTCAAATTATCATAACCATACTTACAAGAGAGGTATTCTCATTGGATTGTGAACCTTATCAATGAATATGAAAACATAAAAGAATTAAACAGGGAATGAAAAGGGGTATAGGAAAGTGTGAGGGGGGGAGATGAGGGCACCAATGAACTACAAATGTAGCATCTTATAAGGTTTAGGATTCGTAATCAGACAATTGAACATTTGGGATGTTTTAGCCATCGAGACCAGTGTAATGTGAATTTATGGTAGGAGGAATTGCGGAGGGCCGTTCTTCGTTCCATCTCACATTGCAGGTTGAGATCAGCTAGTAGGCGGGCTAATAGGGGGGGTGAGGTAGAACGCCATAGTCTCGTAATGTTAGTCTTTGCAGCTGCCAGGATGTGTATGATTATGATGCGTGAGCAAACGGGAAATTGATCTATCGTTAAATGAAGAAGGGCTAGCCCTGGATTAGGGGGTGTTGGGGAATCTGTGACTGAAGAGATTAATTGGAACACTTTATTCCAAAAGGACTTGAGGGATTTGCATGACCATAGTAAGTGGAAGAGCGAACCAGTGTCACCACAACGCCTCCAGCAATTTTGCGATTGCTGTGGGTAGTAGATGGATAATTTGGCAGGGGTTAAGTAGCATTGATGGAGAGTTTTCAAATAAGATTCCCAGTGGGAGCTACATTTCGAGGCTTTGTGTGTGATGGAGAACGTCACTTGCCATGTTTGCGGGGTTGTTTGGAGAAGGAGATTTGTCTCCCAATTGGTAAGGGATGATGTATGAGTTATAAATTGTGCTTCGGTAAGTAATGTATAAAAGGTAGAGATTCCTTTCTTTGGATAAAAAGTTTTGTGGTAGAAATGGTACGGAGTAGCAGGGAAGTCTAATTCAAGTGGAATAAGCGTGTTATGGAGCAAATGGGAAATTTGCATAAAAGTGAATTGTTCCGTATCGGGAAGACGGAATCTTTCTTGAAGGGTCTGAAATGACTCGGGTTTATGATTGTTGTGAATATCTTGGATATAGCGTATACCCAACGTCTTCCAAGATGTTAGGTTCAAGTGGGGGGATAAGAAGCACAGGGAGGATACAGGAGTCGGGATTCGTAAATTAGTCTTATGTGAATGAGTGTAAGTCAGGAAATCATGCCAAGCTATCAGAGAGGCTTGGATGCATGGGTGAGCGTGTGAAGGTCTAATCTGTGTCGTACGAGGTGTAAATAATAAGTCTGTTAAGGTATTTGGCGAATACATGGTGGTTTCCATAATAGTCCATGTTTTGTCTTGGGTCGGGTGCCACCAGTAGTATAGCTGGTCCAATATGGCTGCCTGATAATAGGATTTCAAATGTGGGGGGCCGGCTCCGCCTCTGGAGGGCGGGCGTATCAGAAGGTTTGTAGAGCATCTAGGCCATTTAGAATTCCATAGGAATTTATTTAAGATTTTTTGAATTGTAGAGAAGAACGAGGAGGGTATAGGAACAGGCAATGTACGAAATATATATAAAATTTTAGGCAATATACACATTTTAATAGTAGCTATTCTGCCCAGCATTGATAGCGTGGTTGTACGTAGGTTCCTAAGCTCCTGTGGGATTGTGTCAAGAAGTGGCTGAAAATTAGCTGCATAGAGTTGATTGGTTTTGGGAGTAAGTTTAATCCCCAGGTATGGGATATTATGTTTTTCCCATTTGAAAGGGAACTGTTTTGTAAGGAGGTTTTGGGTCCGAGCAGGGGTATGAAGGTTTAAGATTAAAGATTTGGGTTCGTTGAGCTTATAATAAGATACATCTGCATAGTTTTGTATGTGCGTACGTATTGAAGTGAGTGATTTGTAGGGGTTTGTAATCATTAGAATAATGTCGTCTGCAAAAAGGCTGATTTTGTGTTCGTGCTGGAGAAATTTAATTCCCGAGAAATTGGGGTCATTTCTAAGGTTGGATGCCAGTGGTTCAATGAGTAAAGCGAAGATTATGGGGGAAAGAGGGCAGCCTTGTCTAGTACCGTTAGATATTTGAAATGGCTGCGAGAGCGTACCATTAGTGAGGACTCTAGCTGAGGGTTTGGAGTAGAGGGATAAAATCGCTGACAGCATCCAGTCCGTAATTCCCAGTTTTTGTAGAGTAAGTGTCATGAATTGCCAGTGAATGCGGTCAAATGCTTTTTCTGCGTCAAGAGATAGGAGAAGTGAAGGTTGTTTGTTCGATTCAAGGTGGTGTATCAATGATATAAGTCGTCGAGTTGCGTCAGGGGCTTGCCTACCTGGTACGAATCCCACTTGATCAGAGTTGATCAACGTGGGAAGGTACGGGAGGAGTCGTTGAGCTATTATCTTGGCATACATTTTTAGGTCCGTGTTTAGTAGTGAAATTGGTCTATAGTTCTGGACTAGTTGGGGGTCCTTACCCGGTTTTGGGATGGTAGAGATTATTGACTGCAGCATGTCAGGGGGGAATTCTCCTTTAGGGGCAACGTAGTTATAGAGATCAGATAGGTGTGATTTGAGATGGGGCGCGAACATTTTATAAAATTCATTAGTAAAGCCGTCATTTCCCGGTGATTTATGCATGGGGAGTTTGTTTATGGTTTTCTCGATCTCTAAAGGTAAGATCGGGACAGAAAGGGAGGCTAGTTGGGAAGGTGTAAGATGAGGAAGCTCAGTATGACGTAGGAAATTCTCGATTGACGGGTCCGTTGGTTGGGTTGTGTTTGGGTCATCTTTTATGTTATATAGGGATTGATAATAACACTCAAATGCATTAGCTATATCTTGTGGGTTAGTCAATGGAACATTAGAAATTGGGTGTTGAATCGTGACAATTTTGTTTTTAAGCCGTTTTTGTTTGATGGTTTTGGCAAGAAGAGAGTTAGTTTTATTGCCCAGTGCATAAAATTGGGATTTTGTTTTTTGGAGGTTAAAATCATAGGTGTGTAATAGAGTAATGCGTAGTTTGTCCCTATCTCGGCTTATCGCCACAGTTGTGGTAGCGTTTGGATTCTGTTTATTGATATCTTCATTTGTGCGTATAGAGTCAAGGAGTTGTTCAATTTGCTGAGACCTTTGTTTTTTAATACGAGAATTCAATTGGATGAGGATACCTCTCATATAAGCCTTATATGTCAACCAAAGAGTGGTAACAGAGATCTCCGGGGTAGAATTAGTGTCAAAAAAGAGGTCATGTGCATCTAATATAAATTTCTGGTTTTCCGGGGTATTTAAAAGTGCAGAGTTAAGTCTCCAAATAGGTGGAATCGCCAACCTTCGGTTGTCATCCAAGACTATGGTGATCGGTGCGTGGTCAGACCAGGTGATAGTACCGATGCTGGAGGAAGTCACGTGTTGCAGAGTCCATTTATCGGTGATAAACATGTCAATTCTAGAATATGAGAGATGGGGGATGAAAAGTAGGTGTAATCTCTTTCCGTACCATGTTGGCATCTCCATATGTCGTATAGGTCATGGTCGTGCAGGAAGGGGTTGAAGTTAAGGTTACAGGATTTCTTACTAGAGGAAGAGTCTAGTAGTGAGTCACTGATAACATTAAAGTCTCCGCCAATAATAAGTCTACCTTGTTGATGTTGGGAGATGAGAGTATAGAGTTTCCGATAGAATTTAAGTTGCTTACTATTAGGGCCATATACGTTCACCAGGGTGTAAGAGATCTCATTAATTTGGCACGTCAATATGATATAGCGGCCTTGCGGGTCGATTAGTGTGGAGGTAAGTTTAAAAGAAAGAGCGTCGTTAACAGCGATAATAACACCATTCTTCTTTTTGATATTTGTTGCCATGAAGAGTTGAGAGAAGCGATGTAGATAGAGTTTAGGGACTTTTTCTGTGGCGAAGTGCGATTCCTGTATGAAGAATAGGTCCGTTTGAGATTTCCGGATTTCTCTTGATAGCATCAATCTCTTGAAAGGGGAGTTGAGGCCCCACACATTAAGAGATGTGATGGTAATCATTCGTAAATGAGTTCTCGAGGTACAAATATACTTGGGGTGTTTTTTTTGCTAGTGTTCGTTACGGTCACGAGGGTGAAGGTTTGTGTCAAAAATGTATAGTCAGTGGTGCCATTGGAAGGGATGGGTGGGGAGGGAAAAATAACAATAAAAAAACACTTGCACATAAAGCAAGTAAACAGTGTAGCCAGGATTGCTACATCAAAAAAAGGGGGGTCAAGCAGGATATGACCCTCGGATGGGTCATATCTAATCAAAACCTTGAATTTCAGAGCCATAGGGTTTAGGCCGATCGCCAGAATTAGGAGTATTCAGGTATCGCCTCCAGAGAAAAATACAGAGAGAGAGATGTAAACGCGGCTGGTGCCGCTAAGCCCTTCAGTTTGCTTCCATGTTTTGAACGGAACCAGGGTTGTTCTTCTGTGGATCAGCAGGTAAAATGCTCCAGGCCTTAAGGAAGTCCAAACCGGCCTCTAGGTTTTTAATAGTATAGATTCTGCCCTGGTGACGTACGATTAATTTAGTGGGGAATCCCCATTGATAGGTCATATTGTGGTTTCTAAGCGCTTTCGTGATGGGTATCATTTTTTTCCTGTTGGAAAGCGTGGCCTTAGATAGATCAGCATAAAGACGCAGAGTCGCATGTGAGGATGGGAGTGGAGGTGGATTTCTAGCCGCCAACATGATTTTCTCCTTAATATGGTAGAAGTGTATTCGGACGAGCACGTCCCTAGGAATGGTTGCTGACAAGAATGAAGGCTTAGGTAGTCGATGTGCTTGATCGATTATGGCCTCTACGTCAGAGAGTGTTGGGATTAACAGCTTGAGGAAGTGATGTAGATATGGTAATAATGCTTCGTTAGATACCGTTTCTGGGATCCCTCTGAATTTTATATTATTGCGGCGTGATCGATCCTCTATATCGGCCAATTTTAGATTGATTTGTTCGATATCTGACGTGTGGTCAGAATGAGCATCAATCAAATCATTGTGTGCTTCCACTATATCCGCTATGTTGGTTTCAATATGGCGGATCCTGCGTTCCTGTCTTTGCACCAGATTGGTAATTTGGGTCATTGGTGCAGAAATATCGTTATGCAGAGTTTGGCGCAGTAGTGCTAGCATGTTCTTCATGGAGATTTCAGTTAGAGGTTGGTCAGATGCTGGAAATGTGTCTATGTCAGGCAGGGTGGGGTATGGAGGCTGAGGCGGAAGGTTTAGGGCCTGGCAGGTGTCAGCAGGGTCACTATCAAGTCGTGGCCTTGATTTAACTGGGCTGCAGGACGTGGGTGACAGTGGGGGTGACAACTCACCCGGGTCCCCTGGATAGAGCTGTTGCTGCAGCCTGGGATCCACAGGCTGGGATCTGTAGTCCTCCTCCTGGTTACTGCAGTGTCCCTGCATGTCCGCATGGCGGCCGCCATCTTGGATTCCCGTCTGAACGGCCGGGAAGAAGTGGGTTAATTTCCCTGGTTGCCCCAGGCTTTTTTTCCTGCGGGGCATGTCCAGTGGCCTGCGGGCACCTTCCGGGAAGTGCCGTGAGTAATTTGTTTTCCCTGGGGTCGTAGTGTGCCGCTTCAGCGCTGGCGGGTGGACGGAGCTGTGCTTATACCGCGTCCATCCCCGAGCCGGCCGCGCATGCGCCCCCCAACTTACAGACTTTAAAGGGGTAATCTGATTGTGGCAGGATATTTAAATTTTTGCATGGATCCAGAGATGGATGCTTCATCATGCTCACAGAGAGAGGGATATAGGAGCCTAAAGAATTTAAAAAAAAAGTTGCATCAATGTCAGTTGATGGACACTTCGGGGGTTAACCATCCTAGAGAAAAAGTCTATACCTTCTTCTGTGTGGTGCATAGGTTGTATTCAAGATTGCATTATATGTTGATTGAACATAGACTCTTGGGGGTTTATTTACTAAAGCTGGAGAGTCCAAAATCAGACTCCCTTCTGCATAGAAACCAATCAACTTCCAGGTTTCATTGCCAAAGCTTCATTGAACAAGCTGAGGTTAGAAGCTGATTGGTTTCTATGCAGAAGGGAGTCTGATTTTGGACTCTCCAGCTTTAGTAAATAAACCCCTTGGAGTCCTTGGTGAAAACTAACATAGAATTAATATCTATATCGGACCATGCCCCTGTCACAATGAGACTATGGTTTGGAAGGGAACAAAACAAAATAAATACGTGGCGATTAAATGAGACTATTTCACAAGACCCGGAAATGGAAATAAGAGTAAAGCAGGAAATTGAACAATATTTTAAGTTTAATGAGCCTGGGGAGGTTTCAGTTGCCACCGTATGGGAAGCACATAAGGCCTATATTAGGGGTACACTGATTGCGAAAGGGGTGGAGAAAAAGAAAGAATGGGGAAAAAAATTAGGGCATTAATGGAAGAACTATATCAGTTGGAACAATTGCATAAAAAGAAAATAAATATAGATTTACAACAGGAGATAATATTAAAAAAGGGAAGAGTTAAAGGATCTTGTGGAACAAGAAACAAGGAAGATTTTTAATAGGGTTTTGAAGGAAAGATATCGGTGGGGGAATAAACCTGGGAAACATTTAATTAAGAAATCGAGGAATTTTATTGAAAGAGTTAAAAATGAAAAAGGTGAAATGGTTTATTCAACCACCGATATCGCTAACACATTCCAGAGATAAAATGTGGTCTATACAGTGCAGAATTTAAGAACCAAAAGGAATCAGAGGAAGAGAGAAGGGGAAAAAGTCAAATATATTTGAATGAGGTAGGTCTACCTAGATTGGATGAAGTTAGACTAACAGCTTTAGATAGCTTAATTGCAACAGAAGAAGTTAACTTAGCACTGAGAGTACAGCTGCAGGTAAGAGCCCCGGATTTACTGTTGAATTTACTGTGGGATATTAGAAGAAGTTCAAGAATACCTAATCCCTAAACTGTGTATATACATGAATGCATTGGGAGAAGAGAGAGAGATGAGAGAGGAGTCGCTACAGGCACATATCACAGTAGTATCTACTGTAAGGAGGGGAAAGATTGGTCTCAGTGTACCAGTTACAGACTTTTATTTATTTATTAAATACCGATACACAATTATATGTGAATGCCCGATTGGATACACTTAGACCAAGAGGGATTTATCTCGGGTAGAGAAAGAAGGGACAACGGACTAAGAACATTGCTTATCCTGCAAAAGAGTGGAAGAGGAGAGGTGCGGGGGGTCATTTTTTTGATCAATGCTGAAAATGCCTTTGATAGAGTAGATTGGGTATTTATGATAGATACGCTGAAGACGTTAGGAATTGGGCCCAGAATGATGTGGTGGATAAAAGAGTTATATAGAACCCATCAGCCTCAATGAAGGTTAATGAATCATTATCAAAGTTTTCAGGATGTATAATGGAACAAGACAGGGATGCCCACTCTCTTCGTTGTTTGTGATTTCCTTGGAACCGCTATTAGCAACCATAAGAAATAGCATAATTATTAAAGGAATGTGGATAGGGGATGTCGAGCATAAAGTGGCAGCATATGCAGATGATATGCTGTTTTATATTACAAACCCTAGATTAACATTAGCAAACTTAATGAGAAAAAAGATTATGGAGAGTTATGAAACCTGAAAATTACCGTATTTTTTGCTCCATAAGACTCACTTTTTTCCCCCCAAAAAATGGGGGAAAATGTCTGTGCATCTTATGGAGTGAATATGGAGTGGCCGGCCCAGTATTCCCACCGCCGCCGTGTTAGAATACTGGGCCGGCCGCTCGGCTCTACTGTGCAGAAGAACCCGCTCCTCCATCCTACCTATTCCTCAGTCCAGTGGTGTCCTGCTTCCATCGGCCGTCTTCTTTCCCCGGCGCCGGCATCTTCAGTTTGGGCACCTGGCTGTGACAGCTTGCAGCTTCACAGCCGGGTGCCCACTGCTCATGCGCAAGAAGCGCTGCGCTTAGTGAAAGGCCCTGTAGTCTTGTGGAACCTGTCACGTGTCCCACAAGACTACAGGGAGGGAGGGGGAAGAACAACTCCACGGACGTGGGAGTGGGTACCTGTCAAATTCGGGTACCTGCTCCCCCCTCCCCAAAGGTCTGCAGTCTCTGGTCATCTCCTGTAGGACATCTGTAGTCTCTGGTCATCTCCTGTAGTACATCTGCAGTCTCTGGTCATCTCCTGTACTATGTTTGCAGTCTCTGGTCATCTTCTGTAGTACGTCCACAGTCTCTGGTCATCTCCTGTACTATGCCCGCAAGTCTCTGGTCATCTTCTGTACTATGTATGCAGTCTCTGGTCATTTCCTGTAGTACGTTTCGCAGTCTCTGGTCATCTCCTGTACCATATCTGCAGTCTCTGGTCATCTCCTGTACCATATCCACAGTCTCTGGTCATCTCCTGTACTGTGTCTGCAGTCTCTGGTCATCTCCTGTACTGTGTCTGCAGTCTCTGGTCATCTCCTGTACTGTGTCCGCAGTCTCTGGTTATCTCCTGTACTATGTCTGCAGTCTCTGGTCATCTCCTGTACTGTGTCCGCAGTCTCTGGTCATCTCCTGTATTATGTCAACAGTCTCTGGTCATCTCCTGTATTGTATCCGCAGTCTCTGGTCATCTCCTGTATTATGTTCACAGTCTCTGGTCATCTCCTGTACTATGTCTGCAGTCTCTGGTCATCTGTAGCATGTCAGCAATCTCTGGTCATCTGTAGTATGTCAGCAGTTTCTGGTCATCTCCTGTACTATGTCCGCAGACTCTGGTTATCTCCTGTACCATGTCTGCAGTCTCTGCTCATCTCCTGTACTATATCTGTAGTCTCTGGTCATCTGCTGTACTGTGTCTGTAGTCTCTGGTCATCTCCTGTGCTGTGTCCACAGTCTCTGGCCATCTTCTGTACTGTGTCCGCAGTCTCTGGCCATCTCCTGTACTGTGTCCGCAGTCTCTGGTCATCTCCTGTACTGTGTCCACAGTCTCTGGTCATCTCCTGTACTGTGTCCGCAGTCTCTGGTCATCTCCTGTACTGTGTCTGCAGTCTCTAGTCATCTCCTGTACTGTGTCCGCAGTCTCTGGTCATCTCCTGTACTGTGTCCGCAGTCTCCGGTCATCTCCTGTACAGTACACAGTGTCCGCAGTCTCTGGTCATCTCCTGTAATATGTCTGCAGTCTATTGGTTCACAATTTTTTTTCTTGTTTTCCTCCTTTAAAATCTAGGTGCGTCTTATGGTCAGGTGCTTCTTATGGAGCGAAAAATACAGTAACACCTAAAAATGTGAGATTTTAAATATTAATGTCTCAAAGGTTGAGAAATACATTTTACAAAAAGAATTCCCTTTGACATGGAGTGGAAAAAGAATTAAAGTATTTGGGAATAAAATTAACATCACCCATAAAAAATATATATCAGGTAAACTATATCCTATTAATAAATGAGATAAAGGATGATTTGAGGAAAATCTCAATGGGAATGCTGTCCTGGATAGGCCGGATAAATATTATAAAGATGATCATAGTACCAAAAGTCTTACATAAATTTAATTTGCTTCCAATATACCTACCAGGGTCTTTTTTCACGATCCTTAAAACATTATACTCATTTATGTATGGGTTAGCAAAAAAACAAGAGTTAAATATAAAGTTTTATGCAGTAATAAAAGAAAAGGGGGATTAAATATGCCAGATTTTAAGAGATATTATAATTCAGTGTTAATATCATGAATTGCAGAAGGGATATATAATGCACAGGGGAGGAGTTGGGTAAAAATACAGAGTACATTTAGTAATGCACCACTAGATAGGATTATTTGGATACCACATAAATTCTGCACTATGGATGAAGATACAAGCAAATATTAAGGATTTGGCATGAAATGCACAAGCAGGAGGATTGGAAGTTTAATTAATTGTCAATTCCATTGGTAAAAACAACGTTTTTCCCACCCGGGAATGATAATATTTCAGGAAAATGGATAAATGATAGAAATGCACGTTTAAAAGATATTGTAGATAAGGGAGTATTATGTTCTTTACATGAATTAAAAAATAAAGAAATATTTTCTACACTGGATGAATGGCGATATTATCAAATAAGACATTTTGCTGCAATGCTCCCACAGCCTTAAGGACTGAGGAAGATATTTATCCTTTAATACAAAATACAAAAACATGCTACCTCCAAGATTTCCAAATTCCTTACTGAAATAGATGGACCAGTGTCCCAAATGTTTCTGGATATGTGGGAAAAGGAGTTTGGGACAAAACTGAATGAGCAACAAAAACATAAAATGTTTAGATTAACACATGGGGCGGTGAATATGAACATAGTTTAAATGAATTATAAATGTCTGGTAAAATGGTATATTACACCTAATATAACATATAAGCTAAGACCAGAGGTCTCACCCCAGTGTTGGAGAAGGTGTGGGAGTAAGGGTACAATGGTACATATTTGTTAGGATTGTCCTAAAATACAGGAGTTTTGGTGGGGGATTATTCAATATGTACAAGGGATACTGAAGAGTAGTATACTGTTAGACTCGTGGGTTTGCTTATTTCATAAATCAGAGATCTCAGTGAAGCAATATAAAAATACAATATATATATATGAGATGGAAGGATTATATCACATAGATGAGGATAAATCTGAAAAATTTTAAAAATCCTGGGAAGAATGTCATAATTTTAAAAAATCAAAAAGATATTTTGAAGTGGTTGGATTATAATGAAAAAAAGAAAGTAAATAAGAAAATGGCAAAGGAATAATAGTATGGGAAATATAAGAGATAAGGAAAAGGATAAGAGGGGGAAAAAGCTAGATAGAACAACATCAGAAGAACAAGAAGTAAATGAAAATGTTAAGAAGAATAAGGGAGGTGGAAGAGTAGTGGACGGGGGGGGGGGGGGGGTGTTAAAAGGGTGATGGGAAAAGATAAATACATATTTTTATTTTATTTTATGATGTTTGATATAAAGTGGATTTTGTATTATAAAATTAATAAAAACATTAAAAAAAAAATATAGGGCAATAGGTACACTGCTGTTAACACAACAGATTCTGGATGATCACTTTGGATGTTACCATATGACAAGACATATATTGGCTATGATTCTTGGGCGTTTTGGTTGCCATAATCATACTCTGAACAATCATATTTGGTATAACGTTAAAATTTGCACACTGTCATTGGGAACTTACGTGATCAATCAGCAGGCTTTTAGCCAAGTACATTGTGAATGATCATGGTTGCAGGCAGTTAAAAACAGTATGGATACACAAAAAAACTCATTATCTACTGACACTGTTTATCCTACATGAAATCTTCCTCATGGCATTATATTTTCTGTGTGAAACCTATTTAAACAGTCACTCGTCTGTGGAATGCATCTTCCTCTCGGACATCTCTATGAAGGCCATTACCCTCAGAACTTTCCTTTGTCAGTTATCATATTGTATTACCACTTCAAGTAATAACTAGTTATCTGTTACTATAAACTAGTTTATATAAATAGATAAAAGCACAATTTCATTTTGATTTGTACATTTTTTAACCTGTGGAATAGATCACAGAAGGTAATTTAGCTTTATCTGGGCAGTGGAGGAGGGAAGAAAGGGTTTGTAAAATCAATCAGAAATACATTTACAGAAATACATCAACTTTTTCAGAATTAGCCAGTTAAGAGCTTTTGAATGAGTCAAGTGGATCTCCAAGAATCCCACTGCTTAGTTGCTATATTTAATCACATAAATATAATTCAGACTGGAGTGGGTGCACTGTAAAATAGGCAGATGTGTTATGCAACCAATACTTTCTTTTCACAGAAGACAATGCACAGAAAAACAGATAGAGACTGAAGATGCCTAAGATGCTTACAACAGCTTTAACATATATCTTGCATTTTCTTTTTAACATTATTGGATAATTGAAGTACATACTTTAGTACATCAACCTGAATGAAAGAAAGTTATAACTATCATATACTACATACAAAACGAGAGAAGCGTACTGCAAGATTTAAAGGAGAACTGTCATAGTTTTTGGTTAGCTTAATTCAATTATTTGTTTAACCCATTTTCACCCATGATATCTGAAAAAAAAACCCTTAGCCCAAGAACATGTAAATAAATATTCTACCCTATAAGCACCATAAGACAGTATTTTGCTCAAAAGCTTTTTTTTTTATCTCAGCTATCAGTGACAGCTGCAGTCCCCACTGATGATCAGGAACCAATCAAATTGGTTCCAAATAATGTGATCACGATGTCAGCTCTGACACAGCAGTCACATACAGGCTAGAGGCTTCACTGACAAAACTTCAGTCTTCAGCCTTCATATGAGCAATGACATCCTCAGTTTTCATCTGCAGTGTCATGTATTTAATAGCGAAAATGTCAAGTATGCTTGCTGTATTAAAATAACAAAAAGAAACCTTATTGTCTGACAACCACAGATGTAAAAACAAAGAGGTTATTCATACTGTTCAAAACAAAATCTCCAAATAATATAAACCATTTTTTTTATCACAAATCTTCTTTGTCAGAGAAGACTGCAAGATTAATGAATAAAATACACTTTTATTACTGGGACTTTTTTTAAATCCTGCAAAATATTGACTAGTTTTGTGGCACAGCTGTGTCTGCACCAGGAAAGCAGGGATTAAACTATATGCACTCATCTTGTAAAACAACCCATTGCCTTTAAAATAGAAATGAAAGGCAAAACATTTGTGTATAGATGTATAAAAATGTATAGACACTTGTTTAACCTTTTTTTTAAGTGATCACATACCCTCTGTTCTCAGCTGCATAAGAGCAGGGGGACGAGAAACATCAGCACACTGATCTTCCCAAAGAATGGCTGTGAGGGGGGGGGGTGTTAGGACAAGTCTGATCATTGGAGGAGAGCAGGTACAGCTAGAGAATTGACCACAGTGTGTTCTCCTGCTTAGTGTGATCAGTTTGGAAAGTAGAGGACCTGGCAAGAACACCAGAGATTTCACACAAAGGAAGCATAACAAAGAGAGCAGGATACTTTTTCATACAAGTACATGGTACAACAGGCAGATATCAGGAGTATGAAATGGGCTTACATACTCTTTAAGTATGAATTCACACTGACTGGACAGCTGTTGGAGAGGTAAACAGCAGTGCTTTACCCTACGGCAGCTGTCTTTTCCGTCTGCAGTAGAGGGAAATCTGGTGTGCGATTCAGTGCTCCACACAGCTCTATTTTTTTGACAAAAATCTATTTGAAGTGCACAAAAGTGACACATCATTCACGTCGTTATACAGCAGCATGGTGTGCTGTGCTACTGTACAGTGACATGCAATCCTGTATGGTGCACTGCAATAAAATGTAACATGTCTGCATTTTATCGCAACTGCAGGCTACATTTCAGTGTGAATAGGAGATACAGAAAACAATTGTTTTCTGTGTGTCCTAGTAGTGATTGGTGTTTGACAAGTAAAACGCTAGTCGCCACTAGTGATGGGTTGCATGTTCGAGTTGAATGTAAGTTTGATGCGAACTTGGGCAACACGAACAGTAAGGGTGTTTGGTGGGCTGTTCGCCCGCTGCACCCCACAATGCACTGCGCCCTGACAATGCATTGTGATTAGCCAAAGGGCATGATGATGTCACAAGGGAGCAGGGGCGATTCCGCCCCCTTGTTATGTCATCACCCTGTCATCATGGTGTAGCTGTCAGATGGAGAAAGCCAGCATCAAGGACGGAGTGGATTTTTTTTTCTTTTTTCGGGCTGGTGGTGGTGGCGTGCATCGTGATTGACTTTGGATCTACTTCAGGGGACATTTTTTTAATTGTTATATTTAATAAAGGACTTGTCAAAGACTGTCTCCTGTCTTTTTTTACACTATACTTTTTTTTGTGAATGGGTACCATGTACCCCATATTCATTCACATGGAGGGGGTTTTGATAAGTCCCAGATTTTGATAAGCCCCCACCCACAGACCCTCAAAACCACCGTCCAGGGTTGTGGGAAGAGGCCCTTGTCTCCATCAACATGGGGAGAAGGTGCTTTGGGGGGGAGGCCCCCTGCCCCAAAGCCCCCCCATTTTTTTTTTAAATTTCAATTGTTGGGCAATGCCTACAATTCTTTTGACATTCATCTGTCAGTGGGGAACCACGCTGACAACTGAAACATGAATGAATGTTTCACTACTAAAATACCGCATGACTTAACTATATAACTCATGTGGTACTTTAGTAACTGAGCGGTATCTTACTGCATACTCAGATGTGGTAAGATACTGCTCACTAAATTGTCCCAAACAGGGGGGTGTTCAGCCCATCACTAGTCACCACACATAATGTGAATTAGCCATGAATCCTCTTTCAGCAGCTATTTTTTTTTTATTTGGTTCTTCTCTGTAGTCTGGACTGAATTCAAGGGAGGACTGGGATATCACCATCATATAAAATGCTTGTTTATGACAATTTCTATCGGATGACAAGAGACCAATGTAGACACTTATGTTTCTGGATCTAAACTCACATCATCATCACATAGACTGACTTTGCTATCCTTGCAAACATATTTGGAAAACTTTATATTCAAAACTAGGCAATATGATGTGGATATATTTCTGATGTGTAAAATCAATAACTGCCTGAACATCACTGATGTTGGCTTTGTTGAGCGTTGAGATAATTTCCATTGTGTTCCAAGCTGTGTGAGAAAATGAATCAATAAGATCTGAAACTCTGTGAATTTGCCATGTCTAAAACTGTTTATTTATAAATTCTGTTTAAAATAATGATATTTGATACTCATATCTGAGTGATACAAGGTACTATTATAATGCTTCTTATAATCTATATGGAAGATTGACATAGAAAACCAGACCAAGTGGCAGGTTCCCTTCTGGGAAAAGTTGGAATGCCTTCTGTATACTTTCCCCACATTTTAAACATTGAAAGGATTAATAATCTGACATAAACATAGCTGTCTTGCATAATTTATCCTCAGGTTGGAGCTTCAGCTATGGGGCTGGAGAAGGAAGCAATGGAGTTCACAACATTTGTGCTTCACTGAGAACTACAAGTTCTTCTAATGTGGTGGCACAAGAGACCTTTGAATGAATGACATGGCTATGCAAATTAATTCATATAAGGAGAGGAGCTGGCGGGGAAAAGAATCCCTGAATTGTGTAAGAGGAGGTGGAGTAGTTTGGGGGTGGGAGTTGTAGGCTTTGACTATGTTTCATGTCAAACCTTAAATAAGGGTGTAACATGGACAAACATTTTTTTTTATTTTCCTGCTGCTGCTGTGTCATCAGTATCATCCATCCTGACATATTATTTCTGGGCAACATTGCCTTCCATGTAGTTCCTAGACTTATGGATGGCTGTAAACACTCACAGCTGCCTGGCACCCCACTTGAATGCCTCCATCAGAGAACTGCTTCCTCACCACTGGAACACAGGAACAATGTATTATTGCTGGGCATTGCATCCAAGAATTAGACAACACTAGGTTAAGTGCAACCAGGAACTCCCTTTACTGTCAATTCACACAGAATATATACCACACAAAATCAGGTAAGAGCTTGATCACATTTTCCTAAACAATGAAAACTGTAAACAGTAATATCATCAGTACATCGAATGAACAGCCAAAGCTAACAGTGATCTAATTAACAGTAAGCTAATCAACAACTAGCAACTAACATTAAACAGTAATCTTATTACCAGCTAGGCACCCAATGTTTTGATTAATCAGGGAATCCACCCAGACAGTCCAACGCCTACAGAGAAGTACATGGAACAGAGACCAATGTGACCAGCTCTTTCAATGAACATGTATAGTCCTCAATAAAACAAACCAGGAATAGTCTTTAGGACAAATACAAGAAAACAGTCCTTTAAAAATATAACAAAAGGGGAAATTTAACAATAAGAAATAACAGGGTGAATGTCTGCAGAAAAGGTCCCTATAGCCAGTGTCCATGACAGGCTCCATCCCAAGTGCCAACTGCAGTCAAATGTACTCATCTGCAGGATTGGAAGTCCTGACCTAATTCTTTAGGTGAGCTGTGTATATAGATGGAAAGGGATGCAATCACCTCTGCAAAAAAACACTGTCACCTTGCCAATGCAGGGAAAAAAGAAAGTGCCTTTGCAAAGGGTCTCTCCCCAACCTCCCTATACTCACTTTAGCAGCATTTTTCGCTGCTTCCTTATCCTCTACAAGTCCTCTCCTGTCATGTGACTATGTTTGAGCCTAGTGATTGGCTGCTTGACATGAGAACTGTCACAGTAAAGTGGTTCACATGTCCCTTCATACTCATAACTGCTGGGCATCTACAAATTAGAAAGTAGCAGTGAATGATTGCTAGTATGGTGTGCAAAAGGAGATTGGAGGGATATCATTTGCAAAGGCAAATGAACACGTTTCAAGTGTCTCTTTATGTACTCCTGACTTCTGCACTCTGTATGCTGGGAATGCAGCAATCAGATGTGCATACTGTACGGCACAGCATAAAGAGTGCAATGTTATACGTGTGTGGAAATTGCATTGTATGTTAAATATCCTTGCACCTATTATGCTGTATTGTAATTGCATACTCCTGACCAAAGTGTTTATTATCTCAACAGCTGCTGGTTGCTAAGTAGTCTATGACAATTTTAATGACATTCTTTAAGGAATGCTCAGGTTAAGTGTAGCTCTCGAACAATATTCTATGTAGGAAAAAGCATATGTAATGGAAGAGTTTCCGTTTTTAAAGTGTATGTCCAGCCTAAATGTTTCCTAGATTTTCATAGAGTGAGGAAAATAATATTCCCTGTGGGTTTTTAATGCTCTGTTAGGGAGTCTTACCATCACTTTCTGTCTTATTGGCAATGGTTTGACCAGAGAGAAGAAGCAAAGGGAAAATCTCCAACAGGGACATGGACAGAAATTAAAAAGCTGACAAGGGGGGGCGTGGTCTGCCGCGGCTGGAAGATGGCCGCATAGAGAGGGAGCTGCCACATCATGGGGAAGACAGACCGGACCTCATCCGGTGCCCGATCGCGCTCCCCACGGAGCCAGGGTGTGCAGGGGAGAACATACAGGAGCTCTTCCGCTCCCAGCAGCAAAGGGAAGGGCCGCAGCCATCTCCTTCTCCTGCTGCATCCCCCTCCCCCCCCCCCTCTCTACGGCTGCTGACACACTTAACCCTCCCTGCTCTGACATGCAGGCAGCTCCAGACACAGTGCCTCAGCATGATGTCCCCTCTGCCTCACAATCTCTGTCCCTAAGGGATCTTCAGGCTGTGGCCGCTGACATTAAGGCCACCCTGACAGCCACACTCACTGCAGCATTGGGGGATCTGCATAATGATTTAAGGGCCATGGGTTCGCGATTGGAACACGTGGAATCCGCATCCAGGCAAACTGGATCCGCCATTCTTGATTTACAACATCAGTCAACGATACACGCTTCAACTATCAGAGAACTCCACAGGCATATTGAGGATTTAGATAACCGTGGCCGCAGGCGTAATATCAGAATCCGCGGTCTCCCAGAATCAGTAGAAAATACCGATATTCCCAAGGCAGCGATGGCCATATTCAATGACCTCCTTGGTCGCCCGCTAGCAACCCCGATTGACATCGAACGTGTGCACAGAGCGATCCGCCCAAGGAGGGGAGATGAAGACCCACCCAGGGATATCGTTTGCTGCCTAGTAAGTTTTCCGCTCAAAGAAGATGTCCTCTGATGTGCTGGAGACAGAGGGCGCCTTCTATATGAGGGGACAGAAATACAACTGTTTCAGGACTTATCCAGCACCACCCTGCGCCAACGGCGTGCTTTACGCCCTCTTCTGGATACGCTCCGTTCGCGTAACATTCCGTACAGATGGAGGTTCCCCTTCTGTCTCTCTGTACAAGTTAGTGGTCGTTCTTACAACCTGCAAACCCCTGAAGAACTGCCCTCTTTCTGTGCCTCCATAGACATCCCACTGATTGACCTGCCTGATTGGTTCAGCTCCATGAGACTACCGCTATCCCAGGATTTGGTAGCTGAGGATAGTGCTATGATTGTAGAGGGCGGATGGCCCCATCGACCCCTCCGAGACCCCTCATAGGGGATGCCACGACTACCTTTAGCCCGACGGCCTCTCCAGCGCACAGGAGGCCACGACGTGAACACCTAATGGTCCCTGTTCTTCCCTCAACACTGCTTCTTCGATGCATACCCTGCTGAGTGTTTACGTTCTACTGCTACTGCACACCTTTTTTCGTCCACTCGCCCCAAATGTTCCAGTTGCGCACTTGCTCTCTCTGATCAATGCTCGTCGGACTCCTACTTTACTGCCTTTACTACTTATCCGTCAAGATTACAGCCTGCGATCCATGGGACTCTGTCACTGCCCTATACAAAAAATTTTGGGCCTCCACAGTTCCTTCCTGCCTTCCAAGGGGTCGGGCGTTGGCCTCATTCTAGCTGACTCGTCCTCTTACAAGAGGGAACAGTTTCTGGGCTCTGCCTTGCTAATCGTCACCTAGTTCTCCGCATCCCACAGCGAGTCCTCCGCCTCCAGTTGGTTATCGATTTGTGCCTTCTCCCAGCCTTCTATCTCCAATTACCATCCGGATGCATCCTGGGCGATGAAAGTCCTCCAGCCTCGTCCTCCTGGCAAGCTCTGAACTTCGCCCTCACGTCTTTGCGGACATCCTGCTGCTCGCTTGGGGCTGTTCGGTGATGATTTGTTCGCCCCCCCCACCCTCTCCGTGGACATTGGAACACCTGGCCTTCCCGATCCTTCAGAAGTGATCCCTGCTCAATTTGTAACGTATATTTTCTGTGTGAATATGTTAGTGTCTCTAAAATTCCACCGGGGGGTGGTTTGAGGGGAGGTGGTTATTGTAGGCGGGGACGGGTAACTGCTTTTTTTTAGGGGAGTGTAACTGTTCGTATAGTCAGTGGAATCTGATTGTGTGGACGAGCACCACCTCTCCCCGCTACTGGTTAGACATTCCAAAATGGAACCATGTCATTCTCTCCAGCCCAGCTTTCACTTGGCCGAAATGGCATACCTGAGGGCCTGTGTGCCTTTGCTCACCCCCATGCTCACTTCCCTCCGCCTCCTCCTCCCCACTCCTACGCCATTCCGAGAGAGGTGATGCTCGTCCCCTTTGCTTCCCTGGGGGCGCCAGCTACTATATTTGTGTGTGGGGGAAGGGGGAGGGGGGTGTAAGGGACCGCCCGGCGGTACCACTAGCACTCCACTGATCGGATGTTCCCAGCGCACGGAGTCTAAGCCCCAGAGTACTTGTTCACCAGAGCCCCTGATGGTGGGGATGGACTTGGAGTACCCCAGGACCAGGTCGTGACTACTGAGGACACCCGTCAGTGGTAGGGGTATTCGCCAGGGGCTCCCACGGGAGAGAGCCAGGTATGAGGAGGTCTGGAGACCTCGTAGAGAGGGACGGATGGATGGATGGATGGCTGAGCAGGAGCAGGGTCATACAAGCCGGGTCGGTAACTATGGGGACGGTGCGGTACAGAGCAGCGGGCAAAGAATAGTCGGGTCACACGCCAGGTCAGCAACAGCAGGTCAGATCCAATAGGGGGCATTCAGGAGAGAGGTCAGGCAAGCAAGGGTCAAGAACAGGAGAAAACAGCAAGGTCAGGGCACAATCCGGGTCAGCAACTTACTTTAGACAGGTTCACAGGTTCACAGGATACAAGAGACCAAAAGGCACTGAATGACAGCTCAGGGCCGTTTAAATATCCCGCCCTGCGCTGTCATTGGTGCCAGGCGCGCGCCCATGGACACTACTGCGCATGCGCGAACCTGATTGCCGCGGTCGGCCAAGTCCCGGCGCTCGCGTAGAGGGAGGTGTACTGCGCCTGCGCCGAGCCCAGCGGCGCGGCGATCTCCGACAGGGGGTTTCCTGTGTCTTATTTAGTCCCCTTGATACTTATATATTTGTGGGATTGATGACGGGCCTTGATCTTAGGGGGCTTCATTGGTAACTGCTGAACAGGGGCTTATTGACGTTTTATCTGTTTTTGTCATGCTCATTCATGTTTTGATATTGTTGACTTGTTATGTTTTTGCCTTGTGATGCGGTTTGCCTTTAATATGTGCAGGGGTCTTTCGCTATTCTCCGTTTAGCGAGGTGCCCCTTTACTGTCTCGCGCTCACCTTGGCTTAGGCTGTCCTTCCCAATGTGTTCACTCTGTATGTGCCTTTACACTTCTTTAATACTAAGTGTAGCTAGACCCCTCGCTCGGCAACATTTCACTTGAGATACACCTAATAAATTTGCCCAGGTCTTCTTCTTCTGCATGTTACATAACACTTCATCCCCCACGGAAGACCGGTACCCAAACCTTCTATGTGCTCCACCCCTGCGGACTCCGGACACCACTTACCTCTCTCGAACCCCGCCCCCTTGTTCTTGCCTTTTTTTAAAATAATTTCTCATAGGGGGCTACCGGACGGCGGATGCGCACTTCCTGGTTTTACGCCGACCTCGTTCCCCACACAGTGAGCTCGGCGAGCTTCCACTGATCCTTTTCTTTCGGCTTCTATCTTTATCTTTTTTCTGAGCTTCTCTTTTATCTTTGTGCTCCTCTTCCTTTTCCCCGTCCTTTTCCCCTCTTCCTGTTTCTCTTTCTCTCACGTGGAACAGCGGGTCTGTTCCTCAAGCCGTATACTATCTATAATCTTCTTTTTCACCCCCCCCTTTTTTTTTTTTTCTTTCCCCTCCCCCCTTCTTTTTCCCATCCCCCGGATCCTCGGCATACCGAAGCTTCGGACTCAGGCTTCGCCTTCCAGCAGTCATGCTTTCTTCCGCCTCACAGCCGGGACAATTGTCTCTGAAACTCCTTTCACTTAATATCAAAGGTCTGAACATACCCGAAAAGCGCTCCATGCTCCTCTCTTACTTACACAAACAGAAAGCGGATGTGGTCTTTTTACAAGAAACGCATTTTTGCCAAGACTCCATTCCAAAGCTTTACAATTTCTGCTTCCCCACGGTCCTCCACGCCACCAACCCCCTGGCTAAGTCTAAGGGGGTTGCGATACTGTTCGCCAGACACCTCCAGTTTCATATAACAGATTCCATGGTGGATCCTGAGGGTAGATACCTGTTTATAAAGGGAGTATTCGCTAACAGACCTATCACATTCGCCAATGTCTATGCCCCCAATGTTCAACAGGTCTCCTTCCTGCGCTCAATCGTCTCTGCCCTAGCCGCTTTCCAGGAAGGGTTACTGGTACTTGGAGGCGATCTGAATGTCCCTTTGAGCCCTCTGCTAGACTCCTCCTCGGGTAGTTCTTTTTTACCCTACAAGGCTCTCAGGCAAATACATATACAATTACAGCTTCTACAATTACATGACACCTGGCGTACACTTTACCCCACTGTTAAAGATTATACTTTTTTTTCCCCACCACACAATAAGTATTCTAGGATAGACTATTTTTTTTTGTCGCAACCAGATCTCCCTCTCCTCCATGCTGCTACCATAGAACCGATGGTCCTTTCCGATCATCATCCCATCACCATGACGCTACGGTTCCCCATCTCGCACCCGCGCTCCAAATACTGGCAATTGGATGCTTCCCTTCTTGCAGATGCCGCTATTGTTCAAGAGCTCCGCTCTAATATGGCTGAATATTTTTCCTTGAATAGCTCGTCAGACACCTCACCCATCACACGATGGGAGGCCCACAAGTGTGTCATTCGGGGCAGCCTCATAGCCATTGCGACGAGACGTAAGAAAGCCAAACAGGAGCGTCTGAAGCTCCTCTCAGATAGGATCCGCTCTTTGGAAAGAGTACACAAACAGACTCTGGCTGCGTCGACCCTTTCGGAACTCACGCATACACGCACACAGCTTCTCACGGAACTGGGTAAGGTGGTTAGAAAAAGATACATTCTTTCACATAAGCTGTATTACGAGTTCGCAAATAAGAGCGGGAAATTTCTAGCCAGAGCTCTTCGTGAGAAACGGGCTAGTATGACGGTACATAAAATCAGAGGCTCTGATGGCATTGAGGCTACATCCAACCCCGATATTGCCGCCCATTTTGAACGCTACTATAAATCTTTGTACAACCTCCCTCCGGAACGTCCCCCTATACATTCAGACAAATCTAGAACTGCCTTAATCTCTGAATTTCTCCATCTCTACGGTTCACCCGCCCTCTCCGAGGATCTGGTGCACGCTTTGGAAAATGATCTCACCTTACTTGAACTGCAATCCGCAGTAAAACAGATGAAACCGGGGAAGAGCCCGGGCCCTGATGGTTTTTCAGTAGCCTATTACAAATATTTTTTAGATATACTGGGTATTCCATTTCTTGCTGCTTTTAACACTCTCGCTCAACCTTCAGGGCCGCCTAACCACCTGTTCTAGGCTCACATTACAGTTATCCCCAAAGACGGGAAGGACAACACCCAGGTCTCCAATTATAGACCCATTTCCTTGCTGAACGTGGACGTCAAACTATTCGCGAAGATCATTGCTAATCGTCTTCTTCCCTTGCTTCCCTCCCTGGTCGATTTGGACCAAGTAGGATTTATCCCTGGTAGAGAAGCAAGGGACAACACTATCAAGGCCCTTAAACTCCACCACTGGCTTCGCAGGTCTAACACTCCGGGTTTTTTCCTCTCCTTGGATGCAGAAAAGGCCTTTGACAGGATTGCCTGGGATTACTTGAACGCGTCTTTAGTGGCACTGGGTGAGAAGATGCTTAACTTTATAATGGCCCTCTACTCTGCCCCTACTGCCCGGGTCCGGGTGAACGGCCATCTGTCAAACTCCTTTCATCTACGGAACGGTACACGTCAGGGATGCCCCCTCTCCCCGCTTTTGTTTGTCCTATCCCTTGAGCCCCTGTTGCGGAAAATTCGTTTAAACCCTGATGTTAAAGGAATCACGGTGGCAGACAAGGAATATAAGCTTGCAGCTTATGCGTATGATATTCTCTTGTTCCTGGTGGACCCTCACATCACCCTCCCGAACCTACTGAAAGACTTTGCCCTTTTCAGATATTTGTCGAATTTTAAAATAAATTTTTCCAAATCTGCCGCCCTTAACATTACTTTGTCTGCTGAGCTAGTCTCTGCTTGTGAGGCCCAATTCCCATTTCACTGGGAAAGGGATTCCCTAACTTATCTCGGTATCCAGCTCACCAGTAACCTTGATGACCTTTATGTGAAAAACTATCTTACCGCTCTTCGCTCTATGCAAGAAGACCTCAATAAATGGCACCGTCCCTGTTTCTCGTGGTTTGGAAGGGCAGCGATCATTAAAATGAATGTACTTCCCCGTCTCCTGTATCTCTTCCAAACATTACCAATTCACTTACCTCTTGCTTTCTTTGCTTCTTGCAAAAGACTGTGTTCACTGTTCCTTTGGAGCCACAAACGTCCGCGTATTGCCTACTCCCAATTAACCCTCTCTAAACTTAAAGGGGGTATAGGATTTCCTGATCTTTACCGCTACTATTGGGCTTGTCATCTTTCCCGGATAGTTGATTGGCACGTTCACACTGCCTCTAAAGACTGGATATCTATAGAGAATGCTTGCTCGCCCTTCCCCCTGGCATCGATTCCTTGGCTTTCGCCGAAACACACGCCACAAGCTCTTCTCACCCATCCTTTGGTGGGACCTACGTTAAAAATTTTCCGTTCGGCTTGTAGATCTGCAGCCATTTCTGACACACCCAACCCCCTGACCCCCATACGCCTCAACCCTGACTTCCCCCCTGGAATGCATAAAGACTTTTTAATGAAACACTGGCCACACAAACAGATCTTAGTGAAACATTTTCTCCACAAGGGCAAGGTGAAAACACTTCGAGAATTGCAGGAAAGCCTGGGTATTCGCGAATTCTTCCCTTTCTGGGTATATTTCCAGATCAGACATTATCTGCTCTCTCATAAACCCCCTCATAACTGGCATCGCTCTCTTACCCCATTTGAATCTGCATGCGCAAAGGCTGAACCGCGGAAACATCTGATCTCGGAGATCTACCCACTTCTAGTGGAGAGTCGGTCTTATGACTCCCTCCCCGCATGTCGGGCTTGGAAGAGAGATCTTAATGCTGAGCTGTCGGACTCAGACTGGGACCTGGTCTTCCAATACTCTCATAAATGTTCCCTCAATGTCTCGACACAAGAAAACAGCTACAAATTAGCCTCTAGATGGTACCGAACTCCCTCAAGAATTCATCATTTTAACCCCGCCTTCCCCAACAGCTGCTGGAGATGCGGGACCCCAGATGGGTCCTTTCTTCACATATGGTGGTCTTGCCCGATTCTTCAACCATTTTGGCAGGAGGTCCATAGGTTAGTAGTGTCTATAACTACCTTACCCTTAGCTCTCTCTCCTGCTCAATTCCTCCTCCATCACTCTTCCCTTCCCAGGGCTCAGTACTTTAAATCATTAGCCATGCACATGATCAACGCAGCCAGACTCTGTATTCCGGTTCTGTGGGGCTCCACACGCTCTCCCTCTATACGTGAATGGCTCACCCGAGTGGGTAAAACGGCGGACATGGAAGAACTGGTTACGACTGCCCTCAACACTCCTACGAAATTCTCTCATGTATGGGCTTGCTGGACCCATTTTCTGACTACCCCGGAGTATCGATGCCTCATGGACCAATCTGTCTAAACCTAATTTGGACTTCCTGATAGTGTTATTTAGTGGTATTTGACCTGAGGGTGCCATCATACTCCCCCCTGTGTTACACACGCATTCTTTTGACGCCGATGATAGCTTAGGTTCCACCCACTCCCGCTACTGTTTGTATTGAGGATAAGATATTTTTGACGGTTGTCCCCTCTCTTATTTTACCCTCCCCATTTGCTTCCCTTCCCCCCCCTCCACCCCCCCCTTTTTTTTTTTATTTATTTATTTATTTTTTCTTCTCTCTCTCCTTCTCTTCCTCTTTCTTTCCCTTTTTTCTCGCCTTCTCTTTTCTTTTCTTTTCATATGCTTACACACGTTTCGGACAATTTTTCCAATAGAACACTGAGTATGCTGTCAGCATCACCTCCCGCAATTCGTTAGCAGTTCCCACGACAATTACTCCTACATTCGCACAATTCCACCATCGTATTCTGTAGTATTGACTCTCACCTAGGCATCGTATTTGCTCTTCTCCCCCCTACAGATTTTTACCGCAAGACATTATGGTGGGAGGCCAGACGTCTCTTTATTTTTAGCACTTGACAAGCATACCTAAATATTACAGGCACAACCCTGTCATGGCCTAGTTCATCCACACTGTTTGGTCTTGCGTTGGACCTCATTTGCCTTTGTATGATATATGCTTTGCTGTATGTCCTATGTGCACTTCATCTGTACATTTTCGTGTGATAATTTGTATCTTGTTTTCAATAAACTTTGTTTTTTGGAATAAAAAAAAAAGCTGACAAGGGTTCTAGTCCTCCCCTGCTTAAAAAATAAAATTCTGCAATGGAACCCTGGTTATCAGTAAAAAATTTCAGGAGTTCATTCAACCCTACCTGCACTGCATCCAAAACTATTGTGCTGAGGTTTGTCTTGCATTGTGGCACATTAGAGCATTTTCTTGAATATAAGGTCTGTGACATATATGTGAATGTGGGGGTATGACTGGGTTCTGTTTAACTACGTTTGTTTCTTTAATACCCTATCAGCACAATGTGGCCACATCCACCATTTTCGACATATAGATGTAGCCACTCCGCATAATTTTTGTCTGTGGTGTCCGCAATCCTGCATGGCAACATCCTTGTTATACACTAGTAGTGGGTGAATTTGCTTGAGTTTGATTCAAGGGTACACTCATTGAACACAGCCAAATATTCAAAAATTGTGAGATTCCCATTAGAGATGAGCGAATCGAACCAGGCGAAGTGGAATTCGTTTCGAATTTCAGGAAAAATTTGATTCGCGGCGAATCCGAATATTAGCATACTTCGGGTGCGCGAATCGGATTTTTCCCAATCAGCCGGCAAAAGTGTCCCTGCAGAGAGCTCCGCTATTTCTGACAGTTCTCTGACAGTTCCTTCACATGTACAGCGGTTGAAACATTGTATCTATTTGTTTCCATTTAGGATACAGATGTTTTTATTCGGAAATAGATACAATGTTTCAACCGCTGTAAATGTGAAGGAACTGTCAGAGAACTGTCAGAAATAGCAGATACACTTTTTGCTGTACTGGAATACTTCTTCTTTTCATTCTTCTTTTCATTCTTCTCATTCTTCTTTTCATTCTTCTTTTCATTCTTCTTCTCATTCTTCTTTTCATTCTTCTTCTTCTTTTCATTCTTCTTTTCATTCTTCTCATTCTTCTTTTCTTCTTCATGAAAAGAAGAATGAGAAGAAGAATGAAAAGAAGAATGAGAAGAATGAAAAGAAGAAGAAGAATGAAAAGAAGAATGAGAAGAAGAATGAGAAGAATGAAAAGAAGAATGAGAAGAATGAAAAGAAGAATGAAAAGAAGAAGAAGAAGAATGAAAAGAAGAAGAAGAAGAATGAAAAGAAGAATGAGAAGAAGAATGAAAAGAAGAATGAGAAGAATGAAAAGAAGAATGAAAAGAAGAAGAAGAATGAAAAGAAGAATGAGAAGAAGAATGAAAAGAAGAATGAAAAGAAGAATGAAAAGAAGAATGAGAAGAATGAAAAGAAGAAGAAGAATGAAAAGAAGAATGAGAAGAAGAATGAAAAGAAGAATGAGAAGAAGAATGAGAAGAATGAAAAGAAGAATGAAAAGAAGAAGAAGAAGAATGAAAAGAAGAAGAAGAATGAAAAGAAGAATGAAAAGAAGAAGAATCTTTTCATTCTTCTCATTCTTCTTTTCATTTTTCTTTTCATTCTTCTTCTTCTTCTTTTCATTCTTCTTCTTCTTTTCATTCTTCTTTTCATTCTTCTTCTTCTTCTTTTCATTCTTCTTTTCATTCTTCTTCTTCTTCTTTTCATTCTTCTCATTCTTCTTTTCATTCTTCTCATTCTTCTTTTCATTCTTATTCTTCTTCTTCTTCTTTTCATTCTTCTTCTTCTTCTTTTCATTCTTCTTTTCATTCTTCTTCTACTTTTCATTCTTCTTTTCATTCTTCTCATTCTTCTATTCATTCTTCTTTTCATTCTTCTTCTCATTCTCCTTTTCATTCTTCTTTTCATTCTTCTCATTCTTCTTTTCTTCTTCATGAAAAGAAGAATGAGAAGAAGAATGAAAAGAAGAAGAAGAATGAAAAGAAGAATGAGAAGAAGAATGAAAAGATGAATGAAAAGAAGAATGAGAAGAATGAAAAGAAGAAGAAGAATGAAAAGAAGAATGAGAAGAAGAATGAAAAGAAGAATGAGAAGAAGAATGAGAAGAATGAAAAGAAGAATGAAAAGAAGAAGAAGAAGAATGAAAAGAAGAATGAAAAGAAGAAGAAGAAGAATCTTTTCATTCTTCTCATTCTTCTTTTCATTCTTCTTTTCATTCTTCTTCTTCTTCTTTTCATTCTTCTTCTTCATTTCATTCTTCTTTTCATTCTTCTTCTTCTTTTCATTCTTCTTTTCATTCTTCTTCTTCTTCTTTTCATTCTTCTTCTTTTCATTCTTCTTTTCATTCTTCTTCTTCTTTTCATTCTTCTTCTTCTTCTTCTTTTCATTATTCTTTTCATTCTTCTCATTCTTCTTTTCATTCTTCTTTTCATTCTTCTTCTCATTCTTCTTTTCTTTCTTCTTCTTCTTCTTTTCATTCTTCTTTTCATTCTTCTCATTCTTCTTTCGTCTTCATGAAAAGAAGAATGAGAAGAAGAATGAAAAGAAGAATGAAAAGAAGAAGAAGAATGAAAAGAAGAATGAGAAGAAGAATGAAAAGAAGAATGAAAAGAAGAATGAGAAGAATGAAAAGAAGAATGAAAAGAAGAAGAAGAATGAAAAGAAGAATGAGAAGAAGAATGAAAAGAAGAATGAGAAGAAGAATGAGAAGAATGAAAAGAAGAATGAGAAGAATGAAAAGAAGAAGAAGAAGAATGAAAAGAAGAAGAAGAATGAAAAGAAGAATGAAAAGAAGAAGAAGAATCTTTTCATTCTTCTCATTCTACTTTTCATTCTTCATTTCATTCTTCTTCTTCTTCTTTTCATTCTTCTTCTTATTTTCATTCTTCTTTTCATTCTTCTTCTTCTTCTTTTCATTCTTCTTCTTCTTCTGAGGATGAGGATGAAGAAGAAGAAGAAGAAGAAGTAGGATGAAAATAAGAAGAATTCCAAGCCGGCAAAAAGTGTATCTGCAGAGCTCCTCTATTTCTGACAGTTCTCTGACATTCACATTTACAGCGGTTGAAACATTGTATCTATTTGTTTCCATTTATGGAAACAAATAGATACAATGTTTCAACCGCTGTATGGAGTGAATGTCAGAGAACTGTCAGAAATAGCGGAGCTCTGCAGATACACTTAGCGGAGCTCTGCAGATACACTTTTTGCCGGCTTGGAATTCTTCTTATTTTCATCCTACTTCTTCTTCTTCTTCTTCATCCTCATCCTCAGAAGAAGAAGAGGATGAGGATGAGGATGAAGAAGAAGAAGAAGAAGAGGAAGAAGAAGTAGGATGAAAATAAGAAGAATTCCAAGCCGGCAAAAAGTGTATCTGCAGAGCTCCGCTAAGTGTATCTGCAGAGCTCCGCTATTTCTGACAGTTCTCTGACATTCACTCCATACAGCGGTTGAAACATTGTATCTATTTGTTTCCATTTATGGAAACAAATAGATACAATGTTTCAACCGCAGTATGGAGTGAATGTCAGAGAACTGTCAGAAATAGGCTATTTCTGACAGTTCTCTGACATTCACTCCATACTGCGGTTGAAACATTGTATCTATTTGTTTCCATTTATGGAAACAAATAGATACAATGTTTCAACCGCTGTATGGAGTGAATGTCAGAGAACTGTCAGAAATAGCGGAGCTCTGCAGATACACTTAACGGAGCTCTGCAGATACACATTTTGCCGGCTTGGAATTCTTCTTATTTTCATCCTTCTTCTTCTTCTTCTTCATCCTCATCCTCAGAAGAAGAAGAAGAGGATGAGGATGAGGATGAAGAAGAAGAAGAAGAAGAAGTAGGATGAAAATAAGAAGAATTCCAAGCCGGCAAAAAGTGTATCTGCAGAGCTCCGCTAAGTGTATCTGCAGAGCTCCGCTAAGAAATAGCGGAGCTCTGCAGATACACTTTTTGCCAGCTTGGAAGTCTCCTTCTTCTCATCCTTCTTCTTCTTCTCATCCTTCTTCTTCTTCTCATCCTTCTCCTTCTTCTCATCCTTCTTCTTCTTCTCATCCTTCTTCTTCTTCTCATCCTTCTCCTTCTTCTCATCCTTCTTCTTCTTCTCATCCTTCTTCTTCTTCTCATCCTTCTTCTTCTTCTCATCCTTCTCCTTCTCCTTCTTCTCATCCTTCTCCTTCTTCTCATCCTTCTCCTTCTCCTTCTCCTTCTCCTTCTTCTCATCCTTCTCCTACTTCTCATCCTTCTCCTTCTTCTCATCCTTCTCCTTCTTCTCATCCTTCTCCTTCTTCTCATCCTTCTCCTTCTCCTTCTTCTCATCCTTCTCCTTCTCCTTCTTCTCATCCTTCTCCTTCTCCTTCTTCTCATCCTTCTCCTTCTCCTACTCCTTCTCCTTCCTCATCTCCAAGGGCATTTAAATTAAAGGTACAGTGTTCTGCACTAATATAAAGGCTCTCTGAAGCCTAGAAACCCTTTTTATAAGTTTAATTCGCAGCGAATAAATTCGCATCGAATCAATTTTCTTCCTCAAATTCGGCGAATCAGCCGAATCGAATTTTTGAATAATTCGCTCATCTCTAATTCCCATGAAGTCAATAGGAGACAAATCTTGAAAATCAGTCTTCTCCATTTCCAAGGCAAGGAAATATCAAACCATCATGGGGAGCTGGGCACTGTTAAAGAAACATGTACCAATGAAACAAAAGTGAAATAACACGGATTTCTACTTACCCAACGTACTTAGGGAATGTATTAAACCAGCCTGCAAATTTATGCATCTGTAGAATATACTAAATCAAAACTATTACTTAAAAAATGCAGCTTTTGACTTTTTACAGCCAAGTTTGTTCTGTTTGTAAAGAAGCCATTTTTAAGGCTTAAAGGCATTCAGCATGAAGCAGATCTTTGAAGGGGGCTTAAAGGTCAACAATTGGTTTGAATAACATGCTTTGGGAATGCTATGCTTCTTTTCTGTGTCACATGAGTGCTCTCCTGTGACCTAGAATCAGCCGACAGTGGGCTAAAGCCTGCTGTCTGCTGATGTCACAGGGTCTTTCCAGGCTCCAGGACAATATGGTTGGAATCCACCCAGTTGCTTTGTTGTTTGCTGTGCATGCCCTCTCTCCAGCCTGCCGCTCCAGTGAATGCTGGAGGGGCAGTGCAGAGAGGCTAAAAGTCACCACTCTCTGCTCTGGGAAGACCAAGAACTGAGCAATCAGCAATCATGTGACTGCTCAGTCCTTGGTCTTAGAGCAAGAGGGGATAACTGCAGCATCAGACAAATGGAGGTGAGGAGGTATGATTTTTTTTTTAACTACCCCACGTTTCTCCATTAAAGCTGCATGTGAAATGGCACACCTGTACAATGTACCAAAGTAAAAATGACAATTACAAAGAAAAAACCACTTAAATTGCTGCTAAATGACATTTTATGGCTATTTCATTCTGTTTGTAAACAAAGTGGATGGAATTCCTCTGTTGAGAGGATGTTGATCCATACCTGATGCTTAAACTAGATGAGTGTTTGGTTTGGATTGTAAAGAGGACCCAACACACAAAAAAAACTTGAGCGACCAGACCACATGCCCTCAATCTAAGGAGGGGATCTTGCTAGGCCCACCCTCGACAAAGCACCTGGTCATGATGGGGGCAAGGGCCTCTTCCCTACTTACCCAGCCTAGTGAATGTGGGGGTCAGCACAGGGGACAATATCAATATCAGAATCAGGAAGTCCCCTTGAAAATAGGGGGGCTCCAGATATCTGACCCTTACGTGAATAAGCAAGGGGTACACATTACTACTGGTTACTTGTTCACAAAAAACTAAGCAGTAAATAAACACACACTGGCACTATATATATATATATATATATATATATAATGTTAATGTATGTTAAGCTATCCATTATATATATATACTGTATATATATATATATATATATATATATATATGAGTATTTCTTGCAGCAACCAGAGTGTTGCTTGGGCAGGTGAACAGCCAGAGCTGTAAACATATTAAATGTTGTCTGATAACATGGAGAAATTATGCTAACCTGGATGACTCATGCACAGAGATCACAGATAGAGGCATTCCATGTGAGCTCTGACTCACCCAGAAGGATTTAAGCTGGTATATCTCCAAGATCCCTAAAAATCTTTACACGGTGATGAATTGTTTATCAGGGAAGGCTCAGGGTACCCCAGGATGGAATATAACACTGCCAAGTGTCTGTAAGATGGGTTGAATGGGAAACAGAAACATACAGGAAGCTCTGTCATGTGCTGCCACAAAGATGGCAGCTCCGGCTTACCTTGCTAAACACCCTGAGCTGCTCTTGTCTCAGAATTCAGAGGATTCCTCAGACACCACAATCAGCCACACATGGTCTTCAGTTTCAAGTCAAAAGCTACAGAGGGCACTAGACATATCATAAAGGAAAATAACAGAGCTGCTAACATGAGAAATAAGGAACATTGGTAACTGAAACTGCTCTACCACAATGTACTCCCAGAAATTTGTACCCAAGAAGATCCCCCAGGAAGTTTGAGGCGGCAATGACAATCCATCCATCTAAGAGCTACATAAGATGTTTTTCTTCTTTCTGCCCAATGTTATACTATACACCTTTTACAAATGAGGATCATATCTTCTTTTGGTTTATCTGGCTGAGAGTTTCTGTATTGAGTCATAAAAATGATCTCATTAAATGAGTGACATTGAATATATCAGTGCACTAGCCTTCCTATAACTCTCCAACGCATCAACGTAGAGACATAATCACGCTCGGCATCTTCATAGGGTGCCGTATCCACAAGGGGAGAAGAAGCAAATGATGCAGCTCCATCTTGGATAAGCATGAGGCATTATAGAATATGACGAGGCAACCGTTCTAAGGAGTCTTTTTTTGGAGATTTAAGAGACACAGCTCACTTCCACCGGTGGCAAGTAATAGTCTGTTTGGCTGAGTCACTTTAGACCGCAATTTTTAACGGGAATCACATCCCGAACATTGGTTGTTTTGCCTAAAGCCCTAGTCTGAGGGAAATTTTTGGACTCAAGCTGGTATATAATATATACTATGTTTTAAACAGTTAGTGAGACGGGACACCAGTCTCATACACACCTATAGGAACCGCACTAACTCTTTAATAAGAGCAATTTTTGGAAACCCTAGATGGGTATTTATATTATGGTACATTGATGCCTGCATGGCTTTTTGGATCATCCACATAGACTATCCTGGATCTTCACCTCCTTATTCACAACATAGGGATTTTTTGGTCACATTTTCAGTGAGAAGGATTTTTTCTGATTTCCTCTATGGTAATTCAATTTATTTCATTTTTATTATATATATTCCAGTATTACTGATATCCTATGTTCACTATTCATGTTTATTCACTTTTAGAATTATTTGCTATTGTGGATTCATTTCCAGTTAGGGTGGTTCTCCAGGAAGGTTTCATATCTATTACATATTCATGATGGCACAGCCAGTAAGAAGGTAAAGGAGAGCTATACAAGGTTATTTGAGTATGTGTATCCTTTTTGGTGAATGATAAGTGACTATCCCCTGTTTCCCCTGCATTCATAATTTTTCCATGATTTAATCCCTAAGAGTTTATCCAGTTTCATTGTGTCATTTATGAAGGAACTGCCCAAGAAGAATTTGTCTTCACGAGGATGCACTATTTGGAACTTTATTGCTGATGTATGCAGAAAGGAAACCCCATTGCCTCATATGGACCTTTTCTTGCCCATACAGCCGGTGTTGAAGATGCAGAATGGTTCTTTTATTTTAATTCTTTGATTTTACTATGATTTCAGCATGTTCACTATGTTATTGTCAACCTTTCTATGATCCATGTGATCTAATAAATACAATATTGCATTGAATTTTTGTAGTGAATATTACTCCGCATGGGATTTAATTAACCACTTTGTAGGCGGTAATGCGCTAGTCAACTGCCATTTTTTCTGTGTTCCAGTATTGAAGGTTTACAATCCACACTTTTATTTAAGTGAGTCGGAGATATAGTTAAGATACGTTTACCGTATCTATTTGGATGGCATTTTGTTTCTTTTTGACCTCCTGACAAGGCACTATGTCACCATATTGATGGGGACAAGGGCCTCTTCCCCACATCCCTTGCCCAGTGGATGTGAACATTTGTAGTAGGAGAATTATCAGAAATAAAAAGCCCTCCTTAAGATAAGGGGGCCCAAAAATATCCAGCCCTCCCTCCATGTGAATGAGTAAGGGTTACATAGTACCTACCCTTGGTTACAAAAATATTAAAAAGCTTAAACACACAAAATATTTAAGCAAAGTATAAAATCAACCTACCCAAAAGTCTAATGGTGTAAAGCCATCATCAAACACATTGTGCAGCGATGTAGGTCCATCCTCAACACAACACTGATCATGATGATCTGTTGACACACAATGACCTGCACTGATGATCTTCAACCAACAGGCTTTGTGGGAGACTGACTGCCAGCATCTTACCAACAGACAGGTTCCCCGAGTGGGAAGCAGTCATATTTAGTTGGAGCAGTAACATTGCCATTAAATAAATAACTTCCTGCACAGTCGGAGGTCAGATTCAACATTGCCTCATATAACATAGGTTTAAATTTCAGTGCTTTTGTTTTTCCGTTTACATTCTTCCTAAAACTACTCATCACATTGCAATCACTAGGGGATCATTTTCAGAGAGAGAATCATAGGCATTCATCTTAGGCAATGTGCACACAGTAGAATAAAGAGGTCTGAATGAGAAACTAATAGAATATATTTTGTCATTGTGATCTAAAAGTGACTCACAGATTTATGTGTACATTAGAATGTTTTACATCTGTTATAAAAATGTGTGGAAATGTACACAAAATGAGTAGTATTTGTCACCCAGTAAAAATAACAGAAATTTGAAATACAGATTTTGTATTTTAATTCAATGTTTGTGCGTGGATTCAGAATCTATTCAAATTACCCATTTCAAGAATAATATGTTTAAATGCTGGTACTGTATATTGTATAGGACACCAGGGATAGGTCCTGGACCGGGGCTATATTTCCCCACTATTTGGGTTGTGGTCTATTTAAGGGCATTATGGGAAAACATTTTTAGTTCTCCGGGTGAGGACTGATCTACAGTGCTCTCTCATAAGTTAGTTCTCATTTGAGACCCAGAATTCAGGGGCTCAGAGAGTGTTTGGGTGGGAAACCCCGATTATAGGGATTTTGGTCCTGAAAGGGTTAACCTTCTTGCAGGGAAGGTGTGAAAAGGAACAAGAAGGAGTCAGCACCTGTCAGTGTGGTGGAGGGGACTAGTTCCCAGCTATTAAAAAGGATTGGACTGCTTGGCAACTGAGATATTGTTTTGCTGAGCTCCTGCATGCTTTGTTGTACACTGAAGCAGGCAGAAACCCTAATCCCTGGTGTGGGACTGGTATACTGGTGGTGAGCTAATGTGTTTATTTCATTATACCAAAATTATGGACTATTTTGTGTTTATTTTGTTGATAAAAAGCTGTTTGATTTACTTGTTTTTGAGTGGACAATAAAGACTGTTTATTGCAATATTACAAGTGACTGGTGATTCCAGGGTCTCTGTATTACAATATATACAAGATATATGGATGTGTGTTTGTGTTTGGAATTGAGATATTTTCTTACAATATGCTGAAAAAGCAACATACAATATGGCTGATGATAAAAATAATAAAAAAAGAATAATCATGTTTCAATGTTGTTGTGCTGCTAGGGAAGAGTTGAACATTTAGGTGAAGGCAGAACAGGTAGGTGGAGCAGAACCATAATTAATTAGACCATGAGACTTCACCACTATTCTATCCTGGCAGTCCTTTCTATATTATTGCATTGATGCTGTCTGAGATCCTAATACACAGGCCTGTCCAAAAGATATGCTAGGTCTGTGACCCTTGATTAATACAAGTTGCTTTGCTTCTGTTATTTTTAAAATGCCCTAACATTACATAATTTAGGTTAAAATGGAAGACTTGGGGCTAGTTCACACTAGCTTTGAAAGCAGGCTTTGGAGGGACGTGTTTAATGCTCCTTAAACACCTATGGAAATGATACTATGGGCAGCACACAGTGCTGTTCACATTATCAAAACATGAAGCGTTGGCGTCCTGTCCCTTCAAAATGAAAGCCTCATGTTGAGTCAGGAGGAGCTGAAGCCTTTCATTGACTCCCATTCAAGTCTATGGTGCTGCTCCTCAAACACCCTGGCAGGTATTTGCAGGGCGTTAATACTATTAGAGTTTATTATAGGCATTTGTGGTGTGGTTTTAACTCTTGTAAAACGCCTATAAAACACCACAAAACCACGCATAGGGTGTTTGGCTAGCGTTTTTAATGCTTGTAAAATGCCCCTACTAGAGCTCATTAACGCCTGAACTAAAGTTAGAAGAGTTAGAAATTTAGTCAAGTGTGAACAAGCCCTTAGAATGTATTTCTTTAGGACATATTTATATAGTGTGCTTAAGAGAATAATATGCAGAATCTTGCATATTAGAATATATCGAACATCCAATAATCAGTCAAAAGTTATATTTGGCCATGTGTAGTTACTTTAAGTGGAACTTCACTCTCTCACTCACTCAACATTGACTATTTTTAATCCTTGCTGCTATCATTAGTAAATAGATTGGAAAGTATATCATATTTACTCGTTTTAAACTTTTTTTTACATTTGTTCAGTCGATGAATGATGTCATGATGTCATACATCCCAGGAGTCTTCAGGAGGGGAGGAAGCCGGGGGGAGAAAGAGAGGAAGGGTTTTCTCAGCTCAACAATAGGAACATACCAAAAGCAATGAATAATTTGAGGGCACACGGAAACCAAACACCAACCACCAACCCTCAATAGATAAGAATCTCACACAGCTGCATACGGAACATGCAGACTGAAGGAAGCATCCTCAGCCACATGAACATCCACTTGAATGTAAAAACCAAAGTCCAGGTAGCAGCTTTACAAAGTTGGGCTACCAAAGCCTGGTGATAAATACACTTCCTTGGGTCCCCAAAAAGCACAAAGAGGGAATCCCACTGTAAAATAGCAGCAATTGAGCATAGGAAAGCCTTGTGCCCTGTTGTCTGAAGGTTAGGAAAAAAGGATGGTAGCACAATATTCTGGTTGAGATGGAACAAAGAAACCACCTTAGGCAAAAAGGATGGCTGCGGCTGTAAGACCTCCTTGTCATGATGGAAATCTAGGAACCGCTCCTTACAGGAAAAAGCAACCAATTCTCAGACTCTGAAATGGAGATTTCTGTAACACAGAAGATACTAGGTTGAGGTTTAATGGAATGAATGGAGTCTTAACCGGTGGAGCCCACACCAAAGCATATGAGGCAACCAGTCTCTGAAAAAGAGCCACTAAAGCCAAAATTTAACCTTTGACTGTACTTAAGGTCAACCCCTGGCATACTCCAGATTGCAAGAAGACCACAAAAAGACCAGCCAATACCTGTGAGGATGAAACCCCCAAGCTGTACACTAAGAAAAATAAGCTTTGAGAGTCCTATTGTAAATTTCATGAAAGTTGTCTTCCTAGCCTTAAGCAGGAAATAACCAAGTCCAAAACACACCTGTCTCTTAGGACCCTGGTTTCAACAGCCATGTCATCAAAACCAGCAACAGTAAAGAAGGATGGAATATATGGACCATGGGTGGACCTTGAACAGTAGCATTTCTTCTAGTTATCTTTAAACATTTGGACCTCATCCACTGGACATGTAAGGTTTTAACTGAGATATGAAACTGCCAGACCTACCAAATGCATGCATCTTTTCTTAATTAATTCACTCTCCATGGAGTATTGCTAAGGCAACCACTTTGGTGAAATAAACACTTTATCAGGGTTAGCTCATCTTTTCAATGAGCATGCATAGGTAAGGATTATGGATTTTGTGGTGGCTGCCATGATCTAAATCCTGTAACTTTTGGAGCAGGCTGATGCTCAGTGAGCAGCCCAGTAACTGTGATTAACATAACTGTCTACATCCACCTAAATTTAAATACCATGCTGGGGGTAAAGGGCACCAGCCAGGGCATGGGTATCGGTGTAGAGTTATCTTAGAGCACTAACCATCCTGTTGCAGGACTCCCCCAAAAAGGGCCCAATCTTCATGAATAACTGCGGGCTTCACCTCAGGGTCCTTCAGGAAATTCAATTCCTCCACAAGGGATAACTGCCCTGGACCTGTATAGTGACTTACCAGTCTACAAAGGAATATATCATTACACAAGGTTTTGTTGTGCAGGTCCAGTGCCAATCAACAATGTTACAGGCTGTCCTCATCTTTCCAGTGCAGGTTTGGGTACCACTCCTCTCAGCAGAGAAATGCCGTAGGACATAAATCCAAATAATGCCATTCCCCTAATCCTAGCTGGAAGCATTAGGAAGCTAGCTATTTTTGTGCATAGAGCTGCACAGACATGACCATCACCTTCAAACATTAATAAAAAAATCTGGGAGAGGACATTCTGGCATTTTTTTTTGCCAGTGTCCAGTCATCTAAATGTGCCAGCATAACCCTATCATTATGAATATGAAGATGCTCTGGGTCCTGGGATGTATGAAAAATAAACTATTTTTTAAGAAAATAGATGTATTTTTGACTCATATAATTCCATTTGCAGTATTACAATTTTTTTTAAAAATACAAATACTTTAAAGATAGTTAAGATAAAAGTTGAATCATTCTTTTGAAAAGAGGCATTTTAGATGATAAATTATCATTTAGAGAGATAGTTGACTGTTTTACTTTATAACAAAATATATTTATGAACAATAATACTAATTTGATTTACAGTATTTCTGAGCTGTAGCCACAACACATGAAAAACAAAACAATTACCAATAAAATGAATATGTTTATTTTTATTTTAAATTGTACCCTCAGCATTTGTTCCTGACCCCATTTTCCTTGTATCCTTTGAGACAAATAAATAAACATGAATAAACATCTCACAATACTTCTTAATTAGTATTCTTCTGTATAAGAATAAATTAAGATAGTTGTAAAATATTGGATTTGTAAAAAATATTTATTTTCCTAAAAAGCAGAAATGTAAATTAATTTTCTTTTTAGGATAACTAAACCAAACCTCACTTCTGAGTTTGTTATTCTTTCAATCCTTTTCACTGGGAAGAAGTATTAAAACAGATTTAATTATCCCTTTGGTAATTAAATTTATTTCAACATGCAGTTACCAGTAGGAATGCAGGTATATTAGTGTAATGTATAATATACAGTGAGGAACAGAAGTATTTGAACACCCTGCGATTTTGCAAGTTCTCCCACTTAGAAATCATGGAGGGGTCTGAAATTCACATTGTAGGTGCATTCCCACTCGGAGAGACAGAATTTAAAAAAAAAATCATGAAATCACATTGTATGATTTTTTAAAGAATTTATTTGTCTTGCACTGCTGAACATAAGTATTTGAACACCTAAGAAACAGCAAGAATTCTGGCTCTCAAAGACCTGTTACTGTGCCTTTAAAAAGTCCACCTCTACTCCACTCATTAATCTAACTTAGTAGCACCTGTCTGAGCTCTTTAAGACACCTGTCCACCCCACAGTCAGTCAGACGCCAACTACTACCATGGACAAGACCAAAGAGCTGTCAAAAGACACCAGAGACAAAATTGTGGACCTCCACAAGGCTTGAAAGGCCTACAGGGCAATTGCCAAGCAGCTTGGTAAAAATAGATCAACTGTTGGAGCAATTGTTAGAAAATGGAAGAGGCTAAAGATGACTGTTAGTCTCCCTTGGACTGGGGCTCCATGCAAGATCTCACCTCATGGGGTATCACTGATGATAAGAAAGGTGAGGAATCAGCCCAGAACTACAAGGGAGGAGCTGGTCAATGACATGAAGAGAGCTGGGACCACAGTTTCAAAGGTCACTGTCGGTAGAACACTACGCCGTCATGGTTTCAAATCATGCATTGCACGGAAGGTTCCCCTGCTCAAGTCATCACATGTCCAGGCCTGTCTGAAGTTTGCCAATGACCATCTGCATGATCCAGAGGAGGCATGGGAGAAAGTGATGTGGTTAGAAGAGACCAAAGTAGAACTTTTTGGTCTAAACTTCACTCGTCGTGTTTGGAGGAAAAAGAAGGATGAGTTGCATCCCAAGAACACCATCCCTACTGTAAAGCATGGGGGTGGTAACATCATGCTTTGGGGGTGCTTTTCTGCAAAGGGGACAGGACGACTGCACTGCATTAAGGAGAGGATGAATGGGGCCATTTATTGCAAGATGTTGAGCAACAACCTCCTTCCCTCAGTCAGAGCATTGAAGATGGGTCGTGGCTGGGTCTTCCAACATGACAACGACCCAAAGCACACAGCCAGGATAACCAAGGAGTGGCTCCGTAAGAAGCATATCAAGGTTCTGGAGTGGCCTAGCCAGTCTCCAGACCTAAATCCAATAGAACATCTTTGGAGGGAGCTGAAACTCCATGTTGCTCAGCGACAGCCCCGAAACCTGACAGATCTAGAGGAGATCTGTGTGGAGGAGTGGGCTATAATCCCTGTTGCAGTGTGTGCAAACCTGGTCAAGAACTACAGGAAACGTTTGACCTCTGTAATTGCAAACAAAGGCTTCTGTACCAAATATTAACACTGATTTTCTCAGGTGTTCAAATACTTATGTTCAGCAGTGCAAGACAAATTATTTCTTTTAAAATCATACAATGTGATTTCCTGATTTTTTTTTTTTAATTCTGTCTCTCAGAGTGGGAATGCACCTAAAATGTGAATTTCAGACCCCTCCATGATTTCTAAGCGGGAGAACTTGCAAAATCGCAGGGTGTTCAAATACTTCTGTTCCTCACTGTATAACAGAAAAAAGACTGTATCATTACCAAATTCATATAACAACCAATCTGTAGTGCCCACTCTATCATCCAGTACTCAACTTTTAAAGACTATTTAAATTCTTTATACCAATGTAAAATAAAAATCTATATCTCTGTATAATTGATCAAAAGATGGTATGGAGTATATGAAGTGTAGACATCTTAAAATGTGTTCTGTGATCAAGAGCGTACTGGTAGTGAGCTTTGGATTTGGCAGTTTTATTAGTGCAACTGTATGTGCAACATATGTACAGAAACACAACAATTATCTTTTAAGAGCTAGTCTATTAATGGGAAGATAACAGAGTGTAAATATAATCGAAGGCTAAAAGTAGAACTAAACCCTAACTGAATCAAGTGCCATTTTTTGCAATAATATAATTGCTTTTACTTTTGTATCTATTGTATCATCTCAGTGCTGCTGATGTTTTGCAGCCACTTTGCAGTTGCTTCTTGTTCTCATGTAATGGCTGCATGCCATTTACCAGATCAGGTTTCCTGATGGTGAAAAAGTGGACCATGCCTGCATTAATGGCAACCTGTAGACTCCATCAGAAATCTGTGTGACAACACAGGAGCACTATCTGGAGACAAAGGGTGTTGTCTCTTTGTCACAGGAAATTCCAGAGCAAAGATCTTAAATACAGGATCACCAAGAATTTATTTAATGTGTTACTAAACCCAGGACCCCTCATTCACTATATCTGGTCTCCCACAGTACACAGAACATGAAAATGCAATTATTTTAGTAAATATAAACTGCTAAATACCTTTTCTCATCAGCAGTTAGAGCAGTCTTGTGACTTCTATCAGTGTCCAGCAGAGCACTGGTTAAAGCTTGTAGGAGGAGTTTTCTTTCTGCTCTAGGAGAATGCAGAACCCTTGACCTCTGTCTGGGCAGAGCTGATTGGCCCTGTGCTGATCACATGCATTCTCCCAAGAAAAAAAAAACCTCTCTAGCAATACACACCAAACTGAACATGTGCAGAGTGACTCCATACAATATGTTTTATCAGGAGATAAGAGGGGGTCACTGGAAGAAGGGGAGAATCAGGGAAGACAGGATCAAACAGAATTTTTACACAATGCAGAGGTTTAACCCCTTAGGTTCCACAGTGAGTATAACAAGCATGGTTTACTGCATATACAGACTGATTTTACTGTTGTGGGTTAAGTAATACTTTAATAAAAGTTGCAGATCTGAAATCAATGCAAGTTATTTTGGAATTACAGGTTAAAGCGTATATGAAATTTAAGAGATACCTTAACCACTTGCCGTCCAGCCATTTTATTTACTGTAAATGGCCAGACAGCTGTCTTCTGTTTAAACAAGCCTTCCCTTTGGTGTTCTCATGTGTGTTCTCTAGCTTGTACACAAGCACACTTTATGTCCATTGCAGGCATCACCCCAGTACCATTTTTTAGAGCCAATGATCAGCTTTCTTGCAATGGTAATCAGGATGGGTAGCTATTTGCTCGATTGCTATTACAAGCAATGGGAGTGGCTTTACCATGATCTCCTGTCCCACCAGGAATCCTGATCGACCAGCCAGTTTTTGCGCCAGCTGATCATAGAGCCAAACAAAGACTTGATTGGCTTTGCTAGGCTCTTTGATATAGTAACTTTACATGAGTTCCAGTTTACTTGGAAATTAGCGGTCTTTTTAAAAAAGAAAAACAATTAATCACACTGATCGATCTTGGTGTGATTAAATGCTTTTAGAGCTGATTCACACGTTTGTTCAATACACATGAGAAGTGATCATCCCACACATGTGGAGTATCACTGTGAATGTGAGATCAAGGGCAAGGGGCGGACTGATAACTCATTGTAAAAAAAAACAATTTTCTTTCTCCATTTTCCAAAAACAAGTGGCAAAAAATGAAATAATCAAAATGTTTACCACACCTCCTAAAATACTTTTGGGTGTTCTATTTTCAAAATATGGTAATTTTCTGAATACTACTGTAATCCAGGGTCCACCAAAAATGTTATAGGTAGTTAGTAAAATAGATGTGAAATTTATGCCCTTTGAAAGCCCTATGATGCTCTTTGGACTTTGGACCTTTCTATGCAGCTATACTCCAAAAAAGTCTCACACACATACAGGTGAAACTTGAAAATTTAGAATATTGTGCAAAAGTTCATTTATTTCAGTAAATCAACACAGACTGTGGAAACTTCACACTGTACTTCAAGCATCTTGCAGTGTGTGCCTCTCCATTCTTCCTCCATACTCTGGGTCCTTTGTTTCCAAATGAGATGCAAAAGTTGCTCTTATCAGAAAAGAGGACTTTGGACCACTGCGAAACAGACCAGGTCTGTTTTTCTTTAGCCCAGGTAAGACGCTTCTGACATTGTTTGTTGTTCAGGATCTGCTTGACAAGAGGAATACGACATTTGAAGCCCATGTCCAGGATCCGTCTGTGTGTGGTGGCTCTTGATGCACTAACTCCAGCCTCAGTCCACTCCTTGTGAAAGTTCCCAACACTTTTGAATGGCCTTTTCCTGACAATCCTCTCCAGGCTGCGGTCATCCCTGCTGCTTGTGCACCTTTTTCTTCCACACTTTTCCCTTCCACATAACTTTCTATTAATGTGCTTTGATACAGCACTTTGGGAACATCCAACTTCTTTTGCAATTATCCTTATGGAGGGTGTCAATGATGGTTTTCTGCACAACTGTCAAGTCAGCAGTCTTTCCCATGATTGTGATTCCTACTGAACCAGACTGAGAGACCATTTAAAGGCTCAGGAACCTTTTGCAGGTGTTATGGCTTAATTAACTGATTAGACTGGGACACTTTGAGCCAAGAATATTGCACCTTTTCAGAATATTCTAATTTTCTGAGATTATGGATTTGGGGTTTCCATGAGCTGTAAGCCATAATCATCACAATTATGACAAATCACAGCTTGAACTATCTTGCTTTGTATGTAATGAGTCTATCTCATATATTAGTTTCACCTTTTAAATTGCATTACTGAAATAAATGAACTTTTGCACAATATTCTAATTTTTCGAGTTTCACCTGTAGTATTCCCATACTCTGGAAGAGTATTAGAATGTGTTTTGGGGTATAATTTTAAATATTTCCATACTGTGGAAATATTATATTAATTGAAGGGGTGGACTGACCATTTGGAAACGTGGGCACTGCCCGAGGGCCCTGGGTCAGTAGGGGGCCCCATGAGATGCCTATACCATAGTTTGTAGATGCTATAACTTTCACACAAAGCGATCAATATACACTTATTGGATTTTTTTTAACCAACAACATATAGCAGACTACATTTTGGTCTAAATTTATGATAACATTTTAGTTTTTTGAATATTTTTTATGGCAGAAATGAAAAAAATATGTTTTTTTTTTCAAAAGAATTTTTTTCAAAACTTTTTTTGTTTATAGCACCAAAAATAAAAAAGCGCACAGGTGATCAAATATCACCAAAATAAAGCTCTATTTATGTGAAAAAAGGACATAAATTCAATTTATGTACCCTATTGCATGACATTGCAATTGTCAGTTAAACTAGAAACAACAATGCATTTTTAATCTCCACTTTGATAATAAATGTGGGCTATCAATGAAGCATTTTTTTATTTAAGTACCTGGAGGTGATCTGTATCGTATCCTCTAACCATATTCCTACACCTTCTGTGGGTATGTGACTATACACCTACTGGGAGAGAGGCACTAGAAGCACCCTTGAAATTCTGTACAAATGTATCAGCTGAAATAAATGAGAAATCATGCATATTTGCATCTTTCTTGCTTTAGAAATTCCAACTCTTATGTCATTGCTGTTATCTTTTAAGGGGTGCATACCTTTTAATATCTATAGTTTTGACTATAATTTAAAAAAAAAAAAGATTTGGAGCAGGCTTTTGTGAGGAACCTGGAACAAACTGTTGGACTGGTCATTACAATGATTTATACATTATACGGTATTATTTGCTATCTCCAATTCTCTGTTAATTAGACCAATTCAAGTGAGATCATTCCTTTTATGTGTGAGTTATTTTAGCATAATGACAACAAAATTACAGGGTATTGTGTCACTGTGCTAGTGATTTCAAAGTAAATATAAAATCTTAGGAACAAAGTTAAAGAACAATTTTATGCATTGAAAGCAAACTATTTAATGGTCTAAAAAACATGACAAAGGTCCATGCATGTCCTCGTGCCCAGTTGAATAATGTAACACTCCTGCTTTCCCATTGTTTCGCTGGTCTGATACTAAAAGGTTACTCTTTTAGTTATTTAGACTCATTTGTCCAATAAAATTAGTAAAAAAGCATATGCTTTAATAGTAAAATGCTGTTGTAACATTACAAAAGAAATACTTTTACCTACCATTTAAACCTTGCTTATCTGAAAAAGTAGGAGGATTTTTGGTCTTGCAGTTCATAACTGATTACTGAACTAGGGTTTCAGCTTCTGATACAGCTACATGGGTAATACTAGTAAATTCTCTGTTATTTGGGATTTGCGAAAAAAGAAGTAAACCTGTAAAATGTAATTATGGTGTTTAATGCTAATAAAGAGGCATTACAAAGCTTTATGCTAATAAAACATTATTGTAATTGCAATAAATATGAAAGCAGAACTTCCAATATTTGTCTTACACAGAGTCATGTTAAGCAGGAGGTAAATGATTATGTGGTTACAGTACATGTATTCCTACTGCAAGCTGAGGAAAAAATAATTGCAAAATAAATGTTTTCCTTTGAAGTACACTTACAAAAGTCTATTTATCGACCAATAGTTCACAGCTGTTCTGGGTTTATTTCTTATTATCTACTGCAGAAACTTGGCAATTGAATTTCTTTCAAAAAGAAGATTTACAGAGCATCTAATATACTTTTTAATAAGAACAACAAAAAGAACTAATAACTCACTTCCAGGTTTAATATGGATATTATAGAGTCCTGGCTCATAGACTTCAGCACCTTTCTTGCTCATGTTGAGCAGCTTCTACGTTTTTGAGATCTCAAGTATACACATACTGTAATTAACCAAAT